>NC_133742.1:3929349-4076849 GCF_048934315.1 Petromyzon marinus | reverse complement strand
CACCCTCACAACAACAACAACCACCCTCACAGAAACAACAACAACCACCCTCACCACAACAACAACAACCACCCTCACAACAACAACAACCACCCTCACAACAACAACAACCACCCTCACAACAACAACAACCACCCTCACAACAACAACAACAACCACCCTCACAACAACAACCACCCTCACAACAACAACAACAACCACCCTCACAACAACAACCACCACCCTCACAACAACAACCACCCTCACAACAACAACCACCCTCACAACAACAACAACCACCCTCACAACAACAACAACAACCACCCTCACAACAACAACCACCCTCACAACAACAACAACCACCCTCACAACAACAACAACCACCCTCACAACAACAACAACCACCCTCACAACAACAACAACAACCACCCTCACAACAACAACCACCCTCACAGCAACAACAACCACCCTCACAACAACAACAACAACCACCCTCACAACAACAACAACAACCACCCTCACAACAACAACAACCACCCTCACAACAACAACAACCACCCTCACAACAACAACAACAACCCTCACAACAACAACAACCACCCTCACAACAACAACAACCACCCTCACAACAACAACCACCCTCACAACAACAACAACAACCACCCTCATCATTTTTAGCCAGGATTTTTTCCAGGATTTCTGTCGGGATTTCTGTCGGGATTTCTGCCAGGATTTCTGTCGGGATTTCTGTCGGGATTTCTGCCAGGATTTATGTCGGGATTTCTGTCGGGATTTTTGCCGGGATTTCTGTTGGGATTTCTGTCGGGATTTCTGCCGGGATTTCTGCCAGGATTTCTGTCGGCATTTCTGTTGGGATTTCTGCCAGGATTTCTGTCGGGATTTCTGTCGGGATTTCTGTTGGGATTTCTGCCAGGATTTCTGTCGGGATTTCTGTCGGGATTTCTGTCGGGATTTTTGCCGGGATTTCTGTTGGGATTTCTGTCGGGATTTCTGTCGGGATTTTTGCCAGGATTTCTGTCGGGATTTCTGCCAGGATTTCTGTCGGGATTTCTGCCAGGATTTCTGTCGGGATTTCTGTCGGGATTCCTGCCAGGATTTCTGTCGGGATTTCTGCCCGGATTTCAGTCAGGATTTCTGCCAGGATTTTCTGTCGGGATTTCTGCCCGGATTTCTGTCGGGATTTCTGTCGGGATTTCTGTTGGGATTTCTGCCAGGATTTCTGTTGGGATTTCTGTCGGGATTTCTGCCGGGATTTCTGCCAGGATTTCTGTCGGGATTTCTGTTGGGATTTCTGCCAGGATTTCTGTCGGGATTTCTGTCGGGATTTCTGTTGGGATTTCTGCCAGGATTTCTGTCGGGATTTCTGTCGGGATTTTTGCCGGGATTTCTGTTGGGATTTCTGTCGGGATTTCTGTCGGGATTTTTGCCAGGATTTCTGTCGGGATTTCTGCCAGGATTTCTGTCGGGATTTCTGCCAGGATTTCTGTCGGGATTTCTGTCGGGATTCCTGCCAGGATTTCTGTCGGGATTTCTGCCCGGATTTCAGTCAGGATTTCTGCCAGGATTTTCTGTCGGGATTTCTGCCCGGATTTCTGTCGGGATTTCTGCCCGGATTTTCTGTCGGGATTTCTGCCCGGATTTTCTGTCGGGATTTCTGCCCGGATTTTCTGTCGGGATTTCTGCCCGGATTTCTGTCGGGATTTCCGCCCGGATTTCTTCCGGAATTACCGCCCGAGACGGGTTTCCTGGCATTACGAACAGGGTTCCCGCCTTTTGCTTACCTGACGAGAACCGTCCTGACTACCAAACTTACCAATTGGCGGTGCCTTCGGTTGCCGCCGGCGGCGGTGGCCGGTTCGAGAGACGCAGCGTTTTCTCTCTCGCCGCGATTCTGAACCCGAGGAGTCAACAAAACAACAAACTGGAACCTCCTTTTGCCGTCGACGGATATTCTCAATTTATCATCACCGACACGGAGCCCGGCCGTCCCTCGGCTGCCCGTCGGTCCCTGCCCACGCACAGTGCCCCCGGCTTTTGGGGCGAGTGTTGTTTGCGAGCGGCGAGTTAATGGCGTCTGTTGTTGTTGGTGTTGTTGTTGTTGATGTTGTTGTTGATGTTGTTGTTGTTGTTCTCTCCTGCAGATGGCATTGGCATTAACCCGGCGCAGAGTGCGGGTGAGAGAACGCGGGCTGACACACACAACACACACTCACAACACACTCATACTCTCACAACACACACACTCACAACACACACACACTCACAACACACACACACAACACACACACACTCACAACACACACTCACAACACACACACTCACAACACACACACTCACAACACACACTCACAACACACACACACTCACAACACACACACACTCACAACACACACTCACAACACACACTCACACACAACACACACACTCACAACACACACTCATACTCACTCACACACACACTCACAACACACTCACACTCACAACACACACACTCACAACACACACAACACACACACTCACAACACACACACTCACAACACACACACACACTCACAACACACACACTCACAACACACACACACTCACAACACACACACACACTCAACACACACACACTCACACACAACACACACACACTCACAACACACACACACACTCAACACACACACACTCACACACACACACTCACAACACACACTCACAACACACACACACTCACAACACACACTCACACTCACAACACACACACACTCACAACACACACACTCACAACACACACTCACAACACACACACTCACAACACACACACTCACAACACACACACAACACACACACTCACAACACACACTCACTCACAACACACACACACTCACAACACACACACACTCAACACACACACACTCACACACACACTCACAACACACACACTCACAACACACACACACTCACAACACACACTCACAACACACACTCACAACACACACACACTCAGCACACAAACACTCACAACACACACACTCACAACACACACACTCACAACACACACACACTCAACACACACTCACAACACACACACTCACAACACACACACACTCAACACACACACACTCAACACACACTCACACACACACTCACAACACACACACACTCACAACACACACACTCACAACACACACACTCACACTCAACACACACACTCAACACACACACACACTCACAACACACACACTCACAACACACACTCACAACACACACACAACACACACACTCAACACACACACACTCACAACACACACACACTCACAACACACACACTCACAACACACTCACAACACACTCACAACACACACACACTCACAACACACACACACACTCACAACACACACACACTCACAACACACTCACACACTCACAACACACTCACAACACACACACACTCAACACACACTCACTCACAACACACACACTCACAACACACACACACTCACAACACACACACTCACAACACTCACACACTCACACTCACACACTCACAACACACAACACACACTCACAACACACACACACTCACAACACATACACTCACAACACACACTCACAACACACACACACTCACAACACACACACTCACAACACATACACTCACAACACACACACACACTCACAACACATACACTCACAACACACACACACTCACTCAACACACACAACACACACTCACAACACACACTCACAACACACACACACTCACACACTCACAACACACACTCACAACACACACACACACACTCACAACACACACACACACTCACACACTCACAACACACACTCACAACACACACACACACTCACAACACACACTCACAACACACACTCACAACACACACACACACTCACAACACACACACACACTCACAACACACACTCACAACACACTCACACACACACTCACAACACACACTCACAACACACACACAACACACACACTCACAACACACACACTCACACTCAACACTCACACACTCAATACACACTCACACACACACTCAACACACACACACTCAATGCACACACTCACAACACACACACACACTCACAACACACACACTCACAACACACACACTCACAACACACACTCACAACACACACACACTCAATACACACACACTCAACACACATACACTCAACACACACTCACAACACACACACTCACAACACACACTCACAACACACACACACACAACACACACACACTCAACACTCACAACACACACTCACAACACACACTTACAACACACACACACTCAACACACACACTCAATACACACACTCACAACACACACACTCACACTCAACACTCACACACTCAATACACACTCACACACACACACTCACTCACAACACACACACACTCAACACACACACTCAACACACACACACTCATAACACACACTCATACTCACTCACACACATACTCACAACACACACTCACAACACACACACACTCACAACACACACTCACAACACACACACACTCAACACACACACTCACAACACACACACACTCACAACACACACTCACACACTCAACACACACACACACTCAATACACACACTCACAACACACACACTCACACTCAACACTCACACACTCAATACACACACTCACAACACACACACTCACAACACACACACACTCAACACACACACTCACAACACACACACACTCACAACACACACTCACACACACACACTCAACACACACACACTCAATACACACACTCACAACACACACACTCAACACTCACACACTCAATACACACACTCACAACACACACACACTCACAACACACACTCACAACACACACACTCACAACACACACTCACAACACACACACTCACAACACACTCACAACACACACTCGCAACACACACACACTCAACACACTCACAACACACTCACACTCACAACACACACACTCACAACACACACACTCACAACACTCACAACACACACTCATACTCACTCACACACATACTCACAACACACACTCACAACACACACACACTCACAACACACACTCACAACACACACTCACAACACACACACACTCACAACACACACTCACACACACACACTCAACACACACACTCACAACACACACACACACTCAACACACACACACTCACAACACACACACACTCACAACACACACTCACACACACACACTCAACACACACACACTCACAACACACACACACACTCAACACACACACACACTCACAACACACACACACTCACAACACACACACACTCAACACACACACTCACAACACACAACACACAAACACACTCTCACAACACACACTCACAACACACACACACACACTCAACACACACACTCACAACACACTCACTCATCAGACACACACACTCACAACACACACTCACAACACACACACTCACAACACACACACACTCACAACACACACACACTCAACACACACACTTACAACACACACTCACTCACTCAACACTCACTCAACACACACACAACACACACTCACTCACTCAACACACACACACTCAACACACACACACACACTCAACACACACACACTCAACACTCACACACTCAACACACACACTCAACACACACACACACTCACGCAATACACACTCACTCAACACACACTCAACCAATACACACTCAACCAATACACACTCAACACACACTCAACACACACTCACTCAACACACTCAATACACACTCACTCAACACACACTCACACACTCACTCACTCAACACACACACACTCAACACTCACACACTCAACACACACGCACACTCAACACACACTCACTCAACACACACACTCAACACACACACACTCACTCAACACACACTAACTCACTCAACACACACACACTCAACACTCACTCACTCAACACTCACACACTCAACACACACACACACTCAACACACACACACTCAACACTCACACACTCAACACTCACACACTCAACACACACACACACACTCAACACTCACTCACTCAACACACACTCAACACACACACACACACTCAACACACACTCACTCAACACACACTCACTCAACACACACTCACTCAACACACACTCAACACACACACACTCAACACACACTCAACCAATACACACTCAACACACACTCACTCAACACACTCAATACACACTCACTCAACACACACTCACACACTCACTCACTCAACACTCACTCAACACACACACACTCAACACTCACACACTCAACAGACACGCACACTCAACACTCACACACTCACGCAATACACACTCACTCAACACTCACTCACTCAACACACACTCACTCAATACACACTCAACACACACTCACTCAACACACACTCACTCAACACACTCAACACACACTCACTCAACACACTCAATACACACTCACTCAACACACACACACTCACTCAACACACACTCAACACACACACATCACACACATCACACACACATCACACACACATTACACACACACACACACATCACACACACATTACACACACACACGTTACACACACATTACACACACACACGACACACACACATTACACAACAAAAAACACAATTCATCACCACCAGGGGCAACATCGCTAGCACTGGGGGAGAGACAAAGGCGGCCGGGCGTGGTGGTGCTGGCCACCCACCCCCTCTGTGTGTGTAGCCACAGTGCCGGTAGCCTTCATAGGCAGCGCTGCTGTTACCGCTACACTAACAGCACTTGCCCCTACAGCCTGCTAGAGGCTACACGGGGACCTTTGTCTTTGTTTGCCGCAGTGGCTATGAGATGTTGACTACCTCGCCTGGTACGCAGGAGGTCTTGGGTTCGATCCCGTACACTGAGAGATGTTGACTCCCTCGCCTGGTACGCAGGAGGTCGTGGGTTCAATCCCAGACAATGAGAGATGTTGACTACCTCGCCTGGTACACAGGAGGTCGTGGGTTCAATCCCAGACACTGAGAGATGTTGACTACCTCGCCTGGTACGCAGGAGGTCGTGGGTTCAATCCCAGACACTGAGAGATGTTGACTACCTCGCCTGGTGCACAGGAGGTCGTGGGTTCGATCCCAGACACTGAGAGATGTTGACTACCTCGCCTGGTACACAGGAGGTGGTGGGTTCAATCCCAGACACTGAGAGATATTGACTACCTCGCCTGGTACACAGGAGGTCGTGGGTTCAATCCCAGACACTGAGAGATGTTGACTACCTCGCCTGGTACACAGGAGGTCGTGGGTTCAATCCCAGACACTGAGAGATATTGACTACCTCGCCTGGTACACAGGAGGTCGTGGGTTCAATCCCAGACACTGAGAGATGTTGACTACCTCGCCTGGTGCACAGGAGGTCGTGGGTTCTATCCCAGACAATGAGAGATGTTGGCTACCTCGCCTGGTACACAGGAGGTCGTGGGTTCAATCCCAGACACTGAGAGATGTTGACTACCTCGCCTGGTACGCAGGAGGTCGTGGGTTCAATCCCAGACAACTGAGAGATGTTGACTACCTCGCCTGGTATGCAGGAGGTCGTGGGTTCTATCCCAGACACTGAGAGATGTTGACTACCTCGCCTGGTACGCAGGAGGTCGAGGGTTCAATCCCAGACACTGAGAGATGTTGACTACCTCGCTTGGTACGCAGGAGGTCGTGGGTTCAATCCCGGATACTGAGAGATGTTGACTACCTCGCCTGGTACACAGGAGGTCGTGGGTTCAATCCCAGACACTGAGAGATGTTGACTACCTCGCCTGGTACACAGGAGGCCGTGGGTTCAATCCCAGACACTTAGAGATGTTGACTACCTCGCCTGGTACGCAGGAGGTCGTGGGTTCAATCCCAGACAATGAGAGATGTTGACTACCTCGCCTGGTACGCAGGAGGTCGTGGGTTCAATCCCAGACAATGAGAGATGTTGACTACCTCGCCTGGTACGCAGAAGGTCGTGGGTTCAATCCCAGACACTGAGAGATGTTGACTACCTCGCCTGGTACACAGGAGGTCGTGGGTTCGATCCCAGACACTGAGAGATGTTGACTACCTCGCCTGGTGCACAGGAGGTCGTGGGTTCGATCCCAGACACTGAGAGATGTTGACTACCTCGCATGGTACACAGGAGGTCGTGGGTTCGATCCCAGACACTGAGAGATGTTGACTACCTCGCCTGGTACACAGGAGGTCGTGGGTTCAATCCCAGACACTGAGAGATGTTGACTACCTCGCCTGGTACACAGGAGGTCGTGGGTTCGATCCCAGACACTGAGAGATGTTGACTACCTCGCCTGCTACACAGGAGGTCGTGGGTTCGATCCCAGACACTGAGAGATGTTGACTACCTCGCCTGGTACGCAGGAGGTCGTGGGTTCAATCCCAGACACTGAGAGATGTTGACTACCTCGCCTGGTACGCAGGCGGTCGTGGGTTCAATCCCAGACACTGAGAGATATTGACTACCTCGCCTGGTACACAGGAGGTCGTGGGTTCAATCCCAGACACTGAGAGATGTTGACTACCTCGCCTGGTACACAGGAGGTCGTGGGTTCGATCCCAGACACTGAGAGATGTTGACTACCTGGCCTGGTACACAAGAGGTCGTGGGTTCAATCCCAGGCACTGAGAGATGTTGACTACCTCGCCTGGTACACAGGAGGTCGTGGGTTCAATCCCAGACACTGAGAGATGTTGACTACCTCGCCTGGTACACATGAGGTCGTGGGTTCGATCCCAGACACTGAGAGATGTTGACTACCTCGCCTGCTACACAGGAGGTCGTGGGTTCGATCCCAGACACTGAGAGATGTTGACTACCTCGCCTGGTGCACAGGAGGTCGTGGGTTCGATCCCAGACACTGAGAGATGTTGACTACCTCGCCTGGTACACAGGAGGTCGTGGGTTCGATCCCAGACACTGAGAGATGTTGACTACCTCGCCTGGTGCACAGGAGGTCGTGGGTTCGATCCCAGACACTGAGAGATGTTGACTACCTCGCCTGGTACACAGGAGGTCGTGGGTTCAATCCCAGACACTGAGAGATGTTGACTACCTCGCCTGGTACACAGGAGGTCGTGGGTTCAATCCCAGACACTGAGAGATGTTGACTACCTCGCCTGGTACACATGAGGTCGTGGGTTCGATCCCAGACACTGAGAGATGTTGACTACCTCGCCTGGTACACAGGCGGTCGTGGGTTCAATCCCAGACACTGAGAGATGTTTACTACCTCGCCAGGTACACAGGAGGTCGTGGGTTCGATCCCGGACACTGAGAGATGTTGACTACCTCGCCTGCTACACAGGAGGTCGTGGGTTTGATCCCAGACACTGAGAGATGTTGACTACCTCGCCTGGTACACAGGAGGTCGTGGGTTCGATTCCGACCCTGACGATGCCTGCTGCTGCTGTATATTTGGAGTCTGCGTCTCTCTCCCCGTGAGATTGCTGATGCAGTTGCTGATGATGTTGTTGATGATGATGATGTTGTTGCTGATGATGATAATGATGTTGTTGCTGCTGATGCTGTTGCTGATGATGTTGCTGCTGATGATGTTGCTGCTGATGATGTTGATGCTGCTGCTGCTACTGATGATGATGATGTTGTTGCTGCTGATGATGATGTTGTTGATGCTGCTACTGATGATGATAATGTTGTTGCTGCTGATGATGATGTTGTTGCTGCTGACGATGGTGATGTTGTTGCTGATGATGATGGTGATGTTGCTGATGATGATGATACTGTTGTTGCTGATGATGATGTTGATGCTGCTGCTGCTACTGATGATGATACTGTTGTTGCTGCTGCTGATGATGTTGATGCTGCTGCTACTGATGATGATGTTGTTGATGCTGATGATGTTGCTGCTGATGATGATGTTGCTGATGATGTTGTTGTGCAGGAAACGTGTTTCTAAAGCACGGGTCGGAGCTGAGACTCATTCCGAGGGACCGAGTGGGAAATGCATTGTGACTCACCCAGCCACTCACCCACACACTCACCCACTCACTCACACACACACTCACCCACACACTCACCCAGCCACTCACCCACACACCCACACACTCACCCACACACTCACTGACTCACTCAGCCACTCACCCAGCCACTCACCCACACACCCACACAATCACTCACACACTCACCCACTCACTCACACACACGCCCACACACTCACCCACACACTCACCCACACACTCACCCAGCCACTCACCCACACACTCACCCACTCACTCACACACACGCCCACACACTCACCCACACACTCACCCACACACTCACCCAGCCACTCACCCACACACCCACACACTCACCCACACACTCACTGACTCACTCAGCCACTCACCCAGCCACTCACCCACACACCCACACACTCACTCACACACTCACCCACTCACTCACCCACTCACTCACACACACACCCACTCACTCACACACACACCCACACACTCACCCACACACTCACCCACTCACCTACACACTCAACCACACACTCACCCACACACTCACCCACACACTCACCCACACACTCACCCACACACCCACACACTCACCCACACACTCACTGACTCACTCAGCCACTCACCCACACACTCACCCACTCACCTACACACTCACCCACACACTCACCCACACACTCACCCACACACTCACCCACACACTCACCCAGCCACTCACCCACACACCCACACACTCACTGACTCACTCAGCCACTCACCCACACACCCACACACTCACCCACACACTCACTGACTCACTCAGCTACTCACCCACACACCCACACACTCACCCACACATTCACTGACTCACCCAGCCACTCACCCACACACTCATCCACAACTCACTGACTCACCCAGCCACTCACCCACACACCCACACACTCACCCACTCACTCACCCACCCACCTACCCACTCACCCACCCACCTACCCACTCACCCACCCACCTACCCACTCACCCACCCACCTACCCACTCACCCACCCACCCACCCACTCCCCCACCCACCCACTCACCCACCCACCCACACACCCACCCACACACCCACCCACCCACCCACACACCCACCCACCCACACACCCACCCACACACCAACCCACCCACTCACCCACACACAAGACAATAAACTTTCTACTCAACGCGTCCCGTGTGAAGACCACAGAACTCTGTTTGCCTGGGGCCTTAACACGTGGGGAGTGGTGGCACAGTGGTTAGCGCGCTTCGCTGTGAACCTGTTGTGTGTGTTTGTGATGAGTGTGTGTATGATGAGTGTGTGTGATGTGTGTGTGTCATGTGTGTGTGTCATGTGTGTGTGTCGAGTGTGTGTGATGAGTGTGTGTATGATGAGTGTGTGAGATGCGTGTGTGTCATGTGTGTGTGTCATGAGTGTGTGTCATGTGTGTGTGTCAAGTGTGTGTGATGAGTGTGTGTGTGATGAGTGTGTGATGTGTGTTGAGTGTGTGTGTGTGATATGAGTGTGTGCGAGTGATGTGTGTGTGTGCAGGACCTTCCGTGGAGCTGATCTGCCCTCTGACCATCGACTTGTCATTTGTAAGATGCGCCTGCCATTCTTCCACTCCGGTGGTGGGTGTACACCCAGGACCCCATTCCAACCTAAAGTGGCCTGGTTTCAGTTATCTGATGAAAGTTGCAAGCAAGAATTTCATCATCGCTAGCGGCTGGGGTTGGCATTGTCCCCCACTCCTGATGTCGAGGGTAAATGGGCGAGGTTTAGGACTGTGACTCATGCAGCTGCATTGGCTGCTTTGGGTACGCGGTCCAGACCTCCCCAGAGACCCTGGCTGACAGAGGAGGTGTTCAGGATAGTTGAGAATAAGCGACAGGCTCACTGTCATCGGCTACAGAATCCCATGTCAGAGAATGAGGAGGCTTACCGCAGCCTTCGCTCGGAGGTTCAGAGAGCCGTGAGGCGCTGCAAGGATGGGTGGTGGTCGCGGGTTGCTGAGGAGATGGAGTCTGCCTCAGTGGCCCGCGATCACAAATCTCTATTTAACTCCCATCAAAAAAGTAACCTGCAGCACCACACCTATTACCATCAGGGGAAAAACGGTGATCCAATCTCCGACCCCCAGGAACAGGTTTGCAGATTTGCTGAGCATTTCTGTGACGTCCTGGGGGAGGGGAAATCCCTCAGCCAGGAAAACATCGTGGCACAAAGTGGGGATGACCCTGCTGAGGCTGCAGTGCCTCAAATATTGGAAGAAGTCACCCCCTGTGAGTGGCTGGCTGAGGTGCCATCTGTTGAGGAGGTGCCATCTGTTGAGGAAGTACTGAAGGCGATCCGGAGTCTGAGACCAGGAAAGGCACCGGGTGGAGATGATCTCCCAAGCGAAATGCTGAGGTAGGGTGGCGTTTGTGCACAGACTGCCCTATATGACATCATAACAACAATCTGGACCACTGAATGGGTTCCGCAAGATTGGAAGGATGCCCTGGTGGTCCCCCTCTTTAAGAAGGGGGACCGCACAGACTGTAACAACTACAGGGGCATCTCACTCCTTAGTGTGCCGGGAAAGGTCCTGGCAAGGATTATTCAACATCGCCTTGCCAGGCACACTGAGGAGAGGCTTGCGGAGCCCCAATGCGGTTTCAGGAAAGGGCGGTCCTGCACAGATGCCATATTTTCTGTCCGTCTGCTACAGCAGAGGTGTAGGGAATTCCAACAAGACCTACAACTCTGCTTTATTGACCTGGTCAAGGCCTATGATACCATCAGTAGGCCTGGGCTCTGGGTTGTTCTTCGTGCTTTTGGAGTCCCTGACCCTCTGCTCACGATCATTAAGGACCTTCATGATGGTGAGCGGGCCCGGGTAAAACTACGTGGGCTGGGAGTCAGAGCCATTCCCTGTACACCTTGGGGTGCGACAGGGATGCCCTCTGGCTCCCACATTATTTAACATCTATTTTGACCACGTAGTTCGTGAAGCCTTCAATAGCTGTACCGGGGAAATCTCCATTTGGTACAGATATAATGGGAGGCTGATCGATGCCAGGGTGCGGTCAAGGGATGGCTCCCTATTGCTCAACCACGTTATGTATGCCGATGATTTGGTAATAGCTGCACATTCGGAGGAGTTGAAGACGCTGCTGCTGAGACTGGAGCATGCCACTAAGAGGTGGGGCCTTACCATCAGCCCCACCAAAACTAAGCACCTGCCTGGGTATTTTGTACCATCGGACACTCCACCCCCACAACTCCCAATCGGTGATGGGGAAGTTGTGGAGAGAGTGGAGAGTTTCCCATACCTGGGCAGTGTGCTTATGACTGGCTCCAGTTTAACAGCAGAGGTCTCACTCCGAATCAGTCGAGCGGCAATATCTTTCCATTGGTTGCGTAACGCTGTGTGGAAGCTACCTGGTCTGTCGCTCCGCACTAAGCTTCAGGTCTTCTCGGCCACGGTCATTCCCTCCCTTCTCTACGCTTGCGAAACGTGGACCCTCCTAATGGAACATCTTCACCGGTTAGAAACATTTAGGCTGGCCTGCCTACGATCAATCCTGGGTTTAACCAGGCTGGATTGTGTGAGGCGCTCACAAATCCTTGAAAGATCTGGACAAAGTTCAATCGGTGAGCTCCTCCGGCAGGCAAGGCTGCGTTGGCTGGGTCATGTAGCCCGCATGCCCAGCCACCGCATGCCCAAACAGCTTTTGTTCGGCCGGATCGAGGGGGCTAAACAGGCGCGGCACGGGCTAGAGAAGAGATGGAGTGATGTGGTACAGGAGGACGTGGAGCTGAGTGGACTTGCCGAAGACTGGTACCAGCGGTGTCAAGATAGGCCTCTGTGGAGGAGGCTCGTGAAGGACGCTACTGGGCAGTTGGAGTGTGATGAGTGATTGTAGTGAGTGTGTGATGAGTGTGAGTGTGTGATGTGTGTGATGAGTGTGTAGTGAGTGTGATGAGTGATTGTAGTGAGTGTGATGAGTGTGTGTGATGAGTGAGCGTGTGTTGAGTGTGATGAGTGTGTGATGAGTGTGATGATTGAGTCTGTGATGAGTGTGATGAGTGAGCATGTGATGCGTGAGTGTGTGTGTGTGATGTGTGTGATGAGTGTGATGAGTGAGCGTGTGATGCGTGAGTGTGTGTGTGATGCGTGAGTGTGTGTGTGATGTGTGTGATGAGTGTGTAGTGAGTGTGATGTGTGATTGTAGTGAGTGTGTGATGAGTGATTGTAGTGAGTGTGATGAGTGGGTTCCGAGACCTCCTGCACCTAGCCTGGCACAGTAGGGGGGTTACAGCTGGTGGTACATCTATAGGTCATCTATGTTCCGAGACCTCCTGCACCTAGCCTGGCACAGTAGGGGGGTACAGCTGTTGGTGCATCTACAGGTCATCTAAGTTCCGAGACCTCCTGCACCTAGCCTGGCACAGTATGGGGGTTACAGCTGGTGGTGCATCTACAGGTCATCTAAGTTCCGAGACCTGCACCTAGCCTGGCACAGTATAGGGGTTACAGCTGGTGGTGCATCAGCCACTCATCTCAGTCGACCCAAGGCACCTGCTGGGTCTGCCCCGTGACCTCCTGCCAGCGGGCGTTCGACACTTCACGTGGCCTCAGCGTGCACCTAGCCTGGCACAAGCGCCGTGTTGACGTCACCGCCACTTAGTGGCGAATGGAGGTTGCTGTAGTAAAACATCGCCATCTGGGGGAGAGAGACAAAGGCGGCCGGGCGTGGTGGTGGTGCTGGCCACCCACCCCCTCGTGTGCCGTTCTGCCCTTCATAGGTGCTACTCGCTAACAGCACTTGCCCCTACAGTCTGTAACAGGCTATACGGGGGACCTTTGTCTGTGTCTATGTGCTGCTGCTACTCGCTAACAGCACTTGCCCCTGCAGCCTGTTAGAGGCTACACGGGGGACCTTTGTCTGTGTCTATGTGCTGCTGCTCGCTAACAGCACTTGCCCCTACAGCTCTGTTAAGAGGCTACACGGGGGACCTTTGTCTGTGTCTATGTGCTGCTGCTACTCGCTAACAGCACTTGCCCCTGCAGCCTGTTAGAGGCTACACGGGGGACTTTTGTCTGTGTCTACCTTCATAGACACCGCTGCTGCTACTCGCTAATACTAACAACACTTGCCCCTACAGCCTGCTAGAGGCTACACGGGGGACCTTTGTCTGCGTCGACCTTCATAGACACTGCTGCTGCTACTCGCTACTCACTAACAGCACTTGCCCCTACAGCCTGCTAGAGGCTATACGGGGGATCTTTGTCTTTGCACGGCTTACGCAGCGGCAGTATCCGTTCCAGGGTAGTTTATCATGTTGCATTGCGTGGCTAATTAACATAAATTTACATACGCGCGAGTAAGCCCCTCCTTTTTCGTGATAAATGCCCCGCCTCTTCCGGTCTACCCCCTCGCACACCTCCCCCCTCATCGCTTCCGGTCTAGCCCCCATTCCCCCCCTCATCGCTTCCGGTCTAGCCTCCCCAACCGCTTCCGGTCTAGCCCCCACGCCTCCTCCCCCACCGCTTCCGGTTTAGCCCCAACTCCTCCCCCCTACCGCTTCCGGTCTAGACCCCACTCCTCCTCCCCCACCGCTTCCGGTCTAGACCCCACTCCTCCTCCCCCACCGCTTCCGGTCTAGACCCCACGCCTCCTCCCCCACCGCTTCCGGTCTAGACCCCACGCCTCCTCCCCCACCGCTTCCGGTCTAGACCCCACTCCTCCTCCCCCACCGCTTCCGGTCTAGCCCCCACTCCTCCTCCCCCACCGCTTCCGGTCTAGCCCCCACGCCTCCTCCCCCACCGCTTCCGGTCTAGACCCCACGCCTCCTCCCCCACCGCTTCCGGTCTAGCCCCCACGCCTCCTCCCCCACCGCTTCCGGTTTAGCCCCCACTCCTACCCCCTACCACTTCCGGTCTAGCCCCTACCCCTCCCTCACTCGCCCCCCCACCCCTCCCTCACTAGCCCCCACCCACCCCTCCCTCACTGCCCCCACCCACCCCTCCCTCACTGCCCCCACCCACCCCTCCCTCACTCGCCCCCACCCACCCCTCCCTCACTCGCCCCCCCCACCACTCTCCTCCCTCACCCCCCCACGCACGCACGCCCCGCCTCTTCCGACTTAGACTCCGCCTCTTTCTGCCGCCCCCCCCGCCCCCTCCGCCCGCCATCTTGCTTCGGGCCCACGGGCCGGCTGGGGTCTCCCTCGTGTCTCTGTCTCCCGCTCCGAGGCCACTCGGCCCCCTAAACTTTTACAAACAAACAAACAACAACACAAACAAACAGCTCACGACGACGAAGACGACGACGAGGAGCAGCAGCAGCAGCAGCAATGCCGTCCGTGACGCTGCCTCCCAAAGAGAACGCTCTGTTCAAGAAGATTTTGGTAAGCTTGGCCCTTGCTAGTCGAGGCAGGCTCCGTTGCGCTAGGCCGCGGCCTAGTTGGTTGTGTGGAGGCGGGGCCCGGGTGTGGTGTTGCATTTAAAACTAGATTTATTATTACGCCTTTACGGTTGCAAACATTACAAAAAAACACAATGATCATGGTGTACAACTCGCGTTGCTCAAACCAGCTTGACTTTCTCTTATGTGCGGCTGACGGCATTTCCCTCAAGGACAAATAAGCCGCGTAGGGGCGAGTTGCTGTTAAGTAACGAGCTGCAGCAGCCTCTTGAAAGCTGTCGGGCGCCGTGGTGCACACGAGGCCCCGGCCGTCTTTGTATCCCCCCCCACACACAACACACGCAGCGCACAGACAAAACGACGGTCCACCCTGTAGCCTCCAGCAGGCTGTAGGGGGGGCGAGTTGCTGTTAAGTAGCGAGCTGCAGCAGCCTCTTGAAAGCTGTCTGCGCCGTGGTGCACACGAGGCCCCGGCCGTCTTTGTATCCCCCCCACACACAACAACAACACAACACACACGCAGCGCACAGACAAAACGACGGTCCACCCTGTAGCCTCCAGCAGGCTGTAGGGGGGGGGGCGAGTTGCTGTTAAGTAGCGAGCTGCAGCAGCCTCTTGAAAGCTGTCTGGCGCCGTGGTGCACACGAGGCCCCGGCCGTCTTTGTATCCCCCCCACACACAACAACACACGACACGCAGCGCACAGACAAAACGACGGTCCACCCTGTAGCCTCCAGCAGGCTGTAGGGAGGCGAGTTGCTGTTAGCGAGCAGCACCTATTAAGGTCAGAACGGCGCACGAGGAGGTGGATGGGGTGGGGTTGGCCGACAGCACGCCCGGCCGCCTTTGTCTCTCTTTGTCCCCCAGTGGCGACGTTTTCCCCGCATGTACCGCCGCACACAGGTGCTCATTTTGAGGCCGAGTCGACCTAGGGGAGGGTTCGGATATTCGGTGGTTGGTTGGTTCGTGGCGGTGGTGGTAACCGCAGCGCCACCGCTCCCCACTGTATCACCCCACCCAGAACCCACCTCGCCACCTCGTTCTGAAGTTGCGAGAGGCACGTTCCCCGGAACGTCGCCGATGGGGGGTGGGGTGAGGGGGGGGTGGGTCATCACCGCCACCGCCTGTGCGACGCAGTGGTTCGCGTGTCCAGATTCCGGGATCGCAGGAGGAATCCGATGAGCTATAAAGCTCTTTGATTTTTGTTTTTAAATCACAGACGTTCCTAGTAGGGGGGACTCGCCCGCCCGCCCGGCCGGCCCCGAATTCCCAGTTGCGTGCCTCTTGACACAGCCTCCACCATCATCAGTAGTGGTCAGGGTCTGTCCACTGCTGGATGAGATCTCCACCCCCAAGCCTCCACCACCATCACCACCATCATCATCAGTAGTGGTCAGGGTCTGTCCACTGCTGGATAAGATCTCCACCCCCCCCCCACGCCTCCCCCATCACCACCACCATCATCATCAGGAGTGGTCAGGGTCTGTCCACTGCTGGATGAGATCTCCACCCCCCCCCACGCCTCCCCCATCACCACCATCACCACCATCAGTAGTGGTCAGGGTCTGTCCACTGCTGGATGAGATCTTCACCCCCCCCCCCCCCCCCAGCCTCCACCATCATCAGGAGTGGTCAGGGTCTGTCCACTGCTGGATGAGATCTCCACCCCCCAAGCCACCATCACCACCATCATCATCAGGAGTGGTCAGGGTCTGTCCACTGCTGGATGAGATCTCCCTCCCCCCCAGCCTCCACCACCATCATCACCATCAGTAGTGGTCAGGGTCTGTCCACTGCTGGATGAGATCTCCACCCCCAAACCTCCGCCATCACCACCATCATCATCAGGAGTGGTCAGGGTCTGTCCACTGCTGGATGAGATCTCCACCTCCAAGCCTCCACCATCATCAGGAGTGGTCAGGGTCTGTCCACTGCTGGATGAGATCTCCCTCCCCCCCCAGCCTCCACCATCATCATCAGGAGTGGTCAGGGTCTGTCGACTGCTGGATGAGATCTCCACCCCCCAAGCCACCACCATCACCACCATCATCAGTAGTGGTCAGGGTCTGTCCACTGCTGGATGAGATCTCCACCCCCCAAGCCACCACCATCACCACCATCATCAGTAGTGGTCAGGGGCTGTCCACTGCTGGATGAGATCTCCACCCCCCAAGCCACCACCATCACCACCATCATCATCAGTAGTGGTCAGGGTCTGTCCACTGCTGGATGAGATCTCCCCCCCCCAGCCTCCACCATCATCAGCATCAGTAGTGGTCAGGGTCTGTCCACTGCTGGATGAGATCTCCACCCTCCAAGCCACCACCATTACCACCATCACCACCGTCATCAGGAGTGGTCAGGGTCTGTCCACTGCTGGATGAGATCTCCACCCCAATCCTCCACCATCATCAGTAGTGGTCAGGGTCTGTCCACTGCTGGATGAGATCTCCCCCCCCAAGCCTCCATCACCATCAGTAGTGGTCAGGGTCTGTCCACTGCTGGATGAGATCTCCACCCCCCCAGCCTCCACCATCATCATCAGTGGTCAGGGTCTGTCCACTGCTGGATAAGATCTCCACCCTCCAAGCCACCACCATCACCACCATCACCACCGTCATCATCAGTAGTGGTCAGGGTCTGTCCACTGCTGGATGAGATCTCCCTCCAAGCCTCCACCATCATCACCATCACCACCATCATCATCAGGAGTGGTCAGGGTCTGTCTACTGCTGGATCAAGTCTCTCCAAGACTCCACCATCACCATCGTCGTCAGCCAGGGTCTATCCACCCCGAGCTGTATTGGGGGATCTTCGTTAACTGTTTTGTGATGTACCAAATAATAGGCGACGTTTCGGACAACGCCCACTAGTTGAGAGCACAGGCCAGGCTAGGAGATGTTAACTACCTCGCCTGGTACACAGGAGGTCGTGGGTTCGATCCCGACCCTGACGACGCCTGCTGCTGCTGTAGATTTGGAGTTTGTGTCTCTCATCATCATCACGCTGGCTTGGAGATGTTAACTCGTAGAGATTCATAGAGATACGTAGACACTCATAGAGATGCATAGAGGCACAGAGGTACAGAGAGGCAGCAGCAGCAGCTGCAGCAGCTACAGCAGCAGCTACAGCAGCAGCAGCTACAGCAGTAGCAGCAGCTACTGCTGTAACTACAGCAGTAGCTGCTGTAGTTACAGCTACAGCAGCTACTGCTACTGCTGTAGCTACAGCAGTAGCCGAAGCAGCTACAGCAGTAGCTACAGCAGCAGCTACAGCAGATACAGCAGCAGCTACAGCAGCAGCTGCAGCAGCTACAGCAGCTACAGCAGCAGCCACAGCAGATACAGCAGCAGCAGCTGCAGCTACAGTAGCAGCTTCAGCAGTAGCTACAGCAGCAGTTACAGCAGCAGCTACAGCAGCAGCTACAGCAGTAGCTACAGCAGCTACAGCAGTAGCTACATCAGCAGCTACAGCAGCAGCTACAGCAGTAGCTACAGCAGCAGCTACAGCAGCAGCTACAGCAGTAGCAGCTACAGCAGCTGCAGCTACAGCAGCTACAGCAGCAGCTGCAGCAGCTGCAACAGCTACAGCAGCAGCTACAGCAGCTGCAGCTACATCAGCAGCAGTAGCAGCTACAACAGTAGCAGCTACAGCAGCAGCTTACAGCTGTTGTAGCTACAGCAGCAGCTGTAGTTACAACAGCTGCTGCAGCAGCCGTCCCCACACTGGAATGTATCGCCACACCCCCACGACACTGTACCCAACAAGCACGCCTTGCCGCCTGTACATCCAGCTGTGTCATAGCTGTAGCTGCTGATGCTGTAGTTGATGCTGTAGCTGCTGCTGTAGTCTGATGCTTTAGTTGATGCTGTAGCTGCTGCTGTAGCTGCTGCTGTAGTCTGCTGCTGTTGTTGATGTTGTAGTCTGCTGCTGTAGTTGATGCTGTAGTCGATGGTGTAGTTGATGGTGTAGTTGATGGTGTAGTTGATGCTGTAGTTGATGCTGTAGCTGCTGCTGTAGCTGCTGCTGTAGTATGATGCTGTAGTTGATGCTGTAGTCTGATGCTGTAGCTGCTGCTGTAGTATGATGCTGTAGTTGATGCTGTAGTCTGATGCTGTAGTCTGATGCTGTAGCTGCTGCTGCTGTAGTCTGATGTTGTAGTTGATGCTGTAGTCGATGCTGTAGTTGATGCTGTAGTCGATGCTGTAGTTGATGCTGTAGTCGATGCTGTAGTCTGCTGCTGTAGTTGATGCTATAGTCGATGCTGTAGTCCATTCTGTAGTCGATGCTGTAGTATGATGCTGTAGTCTGCTGCTGTAGTCGATGCTGTAGTTGATGCTGTAGTGTGATGCTGTAGTTGATGTTGTAGTGTGATGCTGTAGTCGATGCTGTAGTTGATGCTGTAGTTGATGGTGTAGTTGATGGTGTAGTTGATGCTGTAGTTGATGGTGTAGTTGATGCTGTAGTTGATGCTGTAGTTGATGCTGTAGTCTGATGCTGTAGTTGATGCTGTAGTCGATGCTGTAGTTGATGCTGTAGTTGATGCTGTAGTCTGATGCTGTAGTTGATGCTGTAGTCTGATGCTGTAGTCCATGCTGTAGTTGATGCTGTAGTCTGATGCTGTAGTTGATTGTGTAGTTGATGTTGTAGTGTGATGCTGTAGTTGATGGTGTAGTGCGATGCTGTAGTTGATGCTATAGTTGATTGTGTAGTTGATGTTGTAGTGTGATGCTGTAGTTGATGCTGTAGTTGAAGTTGTAGTGTGATGTTGTAGTGTGATGCTGTCGTGTGATGCTGTAGTTGATGCTGTAGTCTGATGTTGTAGTGTGATGCTGTAGTTGATGCTGTAGTCTGATGCTGTAGTGTGATGATGTAGTGTGATGCTGTAGTTGATGCTGTAGTTGATGCTGTAGTTGATTGTGTAGTGTAATGTTGTAGTGTGATGCTGTAGTTGATTGTGTAGTGTGATGATGTAGTGTGATGCTGTAGTTGATGCTGTAGTCTGATGCTGTAGTTGATGCTGTAGTGTGATGATGTAGTGTGATGCTGTAGTTGATTGTGTAGTGTAATGTTGTAGTGTGATGCTGTAGTTGATGCTGTAGTCTGATGCTGTAGTTGATGCTGTAGTGTGATGATGTAGTGTGATGCTGTAGTTGATTGTGTAGTGTAATGTTGTAGTGTGATGCTGTAGTTGATTGTGTAGTGTGATGATGTAGTGTGATGCTGTAGTTGATGCTGTAGTTGATTGTGTAGTGTGATGCTGTAGTTGATGCTATAGTCTGATATTGTAGTGTGATACTGTAGTTGATGCTGTAGTTGATTGTGTAGTGTGATGTTGTAGTGTGATGCTGTAGTTGATGCTATAGTCTGATGCTGTAGTGTGATGCTGTAGTTGATGCTATAGTTGATTGTGTAGTGTGATGTTGTAGTGTGATGCTGTAGTCTGATGCTGTAGTTGATTGTGTAGTGTGATGATGTAGTGTGATGATGTAGTGTGATGCTGTAGTTGATGCTGTAGTTGATTGTGTAGTGTGATGCTGTAGTTGATGCTGTAGTTGATGCTATAGTCTGATGTTGTAGTGTGATGATGTAGTGTGATGCTGTAGTTGATGCTATAGTTGATGCTGTAGTCCATGCTGTAGTTGATGCTATAGTCTGATGTTGTAGTGTGATGCTGTAGTTGACGCTGTAGTCTGATGCTGTAGTTGACGCTATAGTCTGATGTTGTAGTGTGATGCTGTAGTTGACGCTGTAGTCTGATGCTGTAGTTGACGCTATAGTCTGATGTTGTAGTGTGATGTAGTGTGCTGTAGTTGACGCTATAGTCTGATGTTGTAGTGTGATGCTGTAGTTGATGCTGTAGTTGATTGTGTAGTGTGATGCTGTAGTTGACGCTATAGTCTGATGCTGTAGTTGATGCTATAGTCTGATGTTGTAGTGTGATGCTGTAGTTGACGCTGTAGTCTGATGTTGTAGTGTGATGCTGTAGTTGACGCTGTAGTCTAATGCTGTAGTTGATGCTGTAGTCTGATGCTGTAGTCCATGCTGTAGTTGATGCTGTAGTTGATGCTATAGTCTGATGTTGTAGTGTGATGTAGTGTGATGCTGTAGTCCATGCTGTAGTTGATGCTGTAGTTGATGCTGTAGTTGATGTTGTAGTTGATGCTGTAGTTGATGCTGTAGTCTGATGTTGTAGTGTGATGTTGTAGTGTGATTGTGTAGTGTGATGCTGTAGTTGATGCTGTAGTTGACGCTGTAGTCTGATGTGTGTCTCCACAGAAATGCTACGAGCAGAAGCAGTACAAGAATGGTCTCAAGTTCTGCAAACAGATCCTTACCAACCCCAAGTTCTCCGAGCACGGGGGTAGGGGGCTCACCGTGAGCCACGCTCGCTCACCCACCCGCTCACCCACCCACTCAGTCGTCCGCTCGCTCACCCACCCGCTCACTCGCTCGCTAACCCACCCACTCAGTCGTCCGCTCACTCACCCACCCGCTCACCCACCTCCTCACTCATCCACCCGCTCACACACTCGCTCACCCACTCACCCACCCGCTCACGCACTCGTTCGCTCACTCACCCGCCCGCTCACGCACCCACCCACCTGCTCACCCACCTCCTCACTCATCCACCCGCTCACCCACTCGCTCACCCGCTCACTCACCCGCTCGCTCACCCACCCGCTCACCCGCTCACTCACCCGCTCGCTCACCCACCCGCTCAGTCGTCCGCTCGCTCGCCCACCCGCTCACCCACTCGTCCGCTCACTCACCCACCTGCTCACGCACCCACCCACCCGCTCACCTACCTCCTCACTCATCCACCCGCCCACCCGTTCGCCCGCCCACTCACTTGCTCACTCACCCGCCCACCCACTCACCCTTTGGCCCGCCCGCTCACCCGCTCGCCCACCTACCCACTCACCCGCTGCCCCGCCGACTCGCCCGCCCGCCTACTCACCCTCCTGCCCACCCACTCACTCGCCCACTCACCCACCCACTCACCCGCCCACTCACCCACCCACCCAGTCACCCGCCCACCCACTCAACCGAACACCCACTCGCCCGCCCGCCCACTCAACTACTCACTCACCCGCTCACCCACCCGCTGACTCACCCGCTCACTCACTCACCTACTCACTCACCCGCTCACCCACCCACCTGCTCGCCCACCGCTCGCCTACCTACTCACTCACTCACCTACCCGCTCACTCAGCCACTCGCCCACCCGCTCTCCCACCTTCTCACCCACCCACCCACTCGCTCACTCACTCGTTTCCCCACTCACCCACCCACTCACCCGCCCGCTCACCCACTCACCCGCCCACCCACTTGCCTGCTCACCCACTCACCCACCCACCCACTCACCCGCTCACCCACTCACCCGCCCACCCACTTGCCTGCTCACCCACTCACCCACCCACCCACTCACCCGCCCACCCACTCACCCGCCCACCCACTCACCCACCCACTCACCCGCCCGCCCACCCACTCACCCGCCCACCCACTTGCCCACCCACCTACTTGCCCGCTCACCCACTCTGCCGCTCGCTCACCCACTCACCGGCCCACCCACTTGCCCGCTCACCCACTCACCGGCCCACCCATTCGCCCGCTCACCCACTCGCCCGTCCGCTCACCCACTCACCCGCCCACCCACTTGCCCGTTCACCCACTCACCCGCCCGCCCACTCACTCACCCACCCACCCACCCACTTGCCCGCTCACCCACTCTCCCGCTCACCCACTCACCCACTCACCGGCCCACCCGCCCACAGAGACGCTGGCCATGAAGGGACTGACGCTGAACTGCGTGGGCAAGAAGGAGGAGGCGTATGAGTACGTGCGTCGCGGCCTGCGCAACGACCTCAAGAGCCACGTCTGTATCCACTACTCAGTCGCTCGCTCGCTCGCTCACTCACTCACTCACGCTCGCACACTCACTCACACACTCACTCACTCACACTCGCTCGCTCACACACTCACTCACACACTCACTCACACACACGCTCACTCACACTCGCTCGCTCACACACACACTCACTCACACACTCACTCACACACTCACTCACTCATACACTCGCTCGCTCACTCACACTCGCTCACTCACTCGCTCGCTCGCTCGCTCACACACTCACTCACGCTCGCACACTCACTCACTCACACTCACTCGCTCACTCGCTCACACTCGCTCGCTCACTCGCTCACACACACACACACTCACACACTCACTCGCTCACTCACACACACACTCACTCATACACTCACTCACTCACACACTCACTCACACACACACTCACACTCACTCACACACACACTCACACACTCACTCACACACTCACTAACACACACACACACTCACTCACGCTCGCTCACTCGCTCACACACTCACTCACACACACACTCACACTCGCTCACACACTCACTCACACACTCGCTCACTCACACTCGCTCGCTCACACACACACTCACTCACACACACACTCACTCACACACACACTCACTCACTCACTCACACACTCACACACTCGCTCACTCACACACACACTCACTCATACACTCGCTCGCTCACTCACACTCGCTCACTCACTCGCTCACTCACACACTCGCTCACTCACACACACACTCACACACACACTCACTCACACACACACACTCGCTCACACGCTCGCTCACTCACACTCGCTCACACACACTCACTCACGCTCGCTCACGCACTCACACACACACACTCGCTCACTCGCTCACACACTCACACACACACTCACACTCACTCACACTCGCTCACTCACTCACTCACACACACACTCACTCACACACACACTCACTCACACACACACTCGCTCGCTCACTCACACACTCGCTCACACACACACTCACTCACTCACACACACTCACACACACACTCACTCACACACTCACTCACACACTCACACTCACTCACACTCGCTCGCTCACACACACACTCACTCACACACACACACACTCGCTCACTCACACACACACTCACTCACGCTCGCTCACTCACACACTCGCTCACTCACACACTCACTCATACACTCACTCACTCACACACTCACTCACACACTCACTCACACACACGCTCACTCATACACTCACACACACACTCACTCACACACACACACTCACACACTCACTCACACACTCACACACACACTCGCTCACTCACTCACACGCTCGCTCACTCACTCACACTCGCTCACTCACACTCGCTCGCTCACACACACACTCACTCGCTCACACACTCACTCACACACACACTCACTCGCTCACACACTCACTCACACACACTCACACACACACACTCGCTCACTCACACACACACACACACTCGCTCACTCACACACACACTCACTCACACACTCACTCACACACACACTCACTCACACACACACTCGCTCGCTCACTCACACACTCGCTCACTCACACACTCACTCACACACTCACTCACACACACACACACTCACACACACACTCACTCACACACTCACACACACACTCACTCACACACTCACTCACACACACACTCACACACACACTCGCTCACTCACACGCTCCCCCACTCACACTCGCTCACTCACACACTCGCTCGCTCACACACACACTCACTCACGCTCGCTCACTCACACACTCGCTCACACACTCACTCACACTCGCTCACTCACACACACACTCACTCACACACTCACACACACACTCGCTCACACGCTCGCTCACTCACACACTCGCTCACACACACACTCACTCATACACTCGCTCACTCACACTCGCTCGCTCACACACTCACTCACACACACTCACTCACACACTCGCTCACACACATACTCGCTCACTCACACGCTCGCTCACACACTCACTCACACACACACTCGCTCACACACACACTCGCTCACTCACACACACACTCACACACACTCACACACACACTCACACACACACTCACTCACACACACACTCACACACACACTCACTCACACACACACATACACACACACTCACACACACACTCACACACACACTCACACACTCACACACTCACTCACACACACTCACACACACACTCACTCACTCGCACACACTCACTCACACACTCACTCACACACTCACTCACTCACACACTCACTCACTCACACACTCACTCACACACTCACTCACTCACACCCTCACTCACACACACACTCGCTCACTCACACTCGCTCACACTCACACTCGCTCACACTCACACTCGCTCACACTCACACACTCGCTCACACACTCACACACACTCACTCACACACACACACTCACACTCACTCACACACTCACACACTCACTCACACACTCACACACACACACACTCACACACTCACTCACACACACACTCACTCACACTCGCTCACTCGCTCACACACACGCTCACTCACACTCGCTCACACACGCTCGCTCACGCACTCACCCACTCACGCGCTCACACGCTCGCTCACACGCACGGTCGCTCGCTCACACGCTCACTCACTCACGTACTCACTCACGCACTCACTCGCTCACACACTCACTCACACACTCAGTCACGCACTCACTCACCCACTCACTCACTCACGTACTCACCCACTCACTCACTCACTCACCCACTCACTCACTCACGTACTCACTCACGCACTCAATCACGCACTCACGCACGCACTCACGCAACAAAGATCCCCCATATAGCCTCACTCACGCACTCACTCACTCACGCACTCACTCACTCACGCACCCACTCACTCACTCACTCACCCACCCACTCACTCACGCACTCACTCACTCATTCACGCTAGTGGACAGCGATTGGTGCACAGTGGGGACAGGTGATTGGTGGACAGCGGGGACAGGTGATAGGTGGACATTGGAACGTGATTGGTGCACAGACAGGTGATTGGTGCACAGCGGGATAGGTGATTGTTGGACAGTGGGGACAGGTGATTGGTGCACAGCGGGACATGTGATTGGTGGACAGCGGGACAGGTGATTGGTGCACAGCGGGACAGGTGATTGGTGGACAGTGGGGACAGGTGATTGGTGCACAGCGGGACAGGTGATTGGTGGACAGCGGGACAGGTGATTGGTGCACAGCGGGGACAGGTGATTGGTGCACAGCGGGGACAGGTGATTGGTGGACAGCGGGGATAGGTGATTGGTGCATAGCGGGGACAGGTGATTGGTGGACAGCGGGACAGGTGATTGGTGCACAGCGGGGACAGGTGATTGGTGGACAGCGGGGACATTTGATTGGTGGACAGCGGGGACAGGCGATTGGTGGACAGCGGGGAAATGTGATTGGTGGACAGCGGGGACATTTGATTGGTGGACAGCGGGGACATTTGATTGGTGGACAGCGGGGACAGGCGATTGGTGGACAGTGGGGACATGTGATTGGTGGACAGCGGGGACAGGCGATTGGTGCACAGCGGGACAGTCGATTGTTGTGGTTGTTGTTGTGGTTGTTGTTGTGGTTGTTGTTGTTGCCTGTAGTACACAGACCTCGTTTTTCCTTAACCCCTGCTCCCATAATGGCGGTTGTGGCCGTGTTTGCTGTGGTTGCTGTGGTTGTTGTGGTGGTTGTTGTGGTGGCTGTTGTGGTGGCTGTTGTGGTTGTTGTGGTGGCTGTTGTTGCTGTGTTTGTTGTTGTGGCTCTTTCTGTGGTTGTTGTCGTTACTGTGTTTGTTGTTGCTGTGGTTGATGTTGTGGTTCTTGTTGTTGCTGTGGTTGTTGTTATGGTTGTTGTTGTGGTTGTTGTTGTTGCTGTGGTTGTTCTTGTTATGGTTGTTGTTGTGGTTCTTGTTGTTGCTGTGGTTGTGGTTGTTATGGTTGTTGTTGTGGTTCTTGTTGTTGCTGTGGTTGTTGTTGTGGTTGTTGTTATGGTTGTTGTTGTGGTTCTTGTTGTTGCTGTGGTTGTGGTTGTTGTTATGGTTGTTGTTGTGGTTCTTGTTGTTGCTGTGGTTGTTCTTGTTATGGTTGTTGTTGTGGTTCTTGTTGTTGCTGTGGTTGTGGTTGTTGTTATGGTTGTTGTTGTTGTGGTTCTTGTTGTTGTTGTGGTTCTTGTTGTTGCTGTGGTTGTTGTTGTGGTTCTTGTTGTTGCTGTGGTTGTTGTTGTGGTTCTTGTTGTTGTGGTTCTTGTTGTTGTTGTTGCTGTGGTTGTTGTTGTGGTTCTTGTTGTTGTGGTTCTTGTTGTTGTTGTTGTTGTGTTTGTTGTTGTTGTTGCTGTGTTTGTTGTTGTTGTTGTGGTTGTTCTTGTTATGGTTGTTGTTGTGGTTCTTGTTGTTGCTGTGGTTGTGGTTGTTATGGTTGTTGTTGTGGTTCTTGTTGTTGCTGTGGTTGTTGTTGTGGTTGTTGTTATGGTTGTTGTTGTGGTTCTTGTTGTTGCTGTGGTTGTTGTTATGGTTGTTGTTGTGGTTCTTGTTGTTGCTGTGGTTGTTCTTGTTATGGTTGTTGTTGTGGTTCTTGTTGTTGCTGTGGTTGTGGTTGTTGTTATGGTTGTTGTTGTTGTGGTTCTTGTTGTTGTTGTGGTTCTTGTTGTTGCTGTGGTTGTTGTTGTGGTTCTTGTTGTTGCTGTGGTTGTTGTGGTTCTTGTTGTTGTGGTTGTTGTTGTTGTTGCTGTGGTTGTTGTTGTGGTTCTTGTTGTTGTGGTTCTTGTTGTTGTTGTTGTGTTTGTTGTTGTTGTTGCTGTGTTTGTTGTTGTTGTTGTGGTTCTTGTTGTTGTGGTTCTTGTTGTTGTTGTGGTTCTTGTTGTTGTTGTGGTTCTTGTTGTTGTTGTGGTTCTTGTTGTTGTTGTGGTTGTGTTTGTTGTTGTTTTTGTTGTCGTCGTCGCCGCGTGCCGGGGTCGTTGTCCCGCGCCACCACCACCACCACCACCGCCGCCGCCGCAGGCTGGCACGTGTACGGGCTGCTGCAGCGCTCGGACAAGAAATATGACGAGGCCATCAAGTGCTACCGCAACGCGCTCAAGTGGGACCGCGACAACCTGCAGATCCTCCGTGACCTCTCGCTGCTGCAGATTCAGATGAGGGATCTGGAGGGATACCGGGTAACACCGTGGTGGTGTGTGGTGTGTGGTGGTGGTGGTGGTGTGGTGGTGGTGTGTGGTGGTGTGTGGTTGTGGTGGTGGCCATCAAGTGCTACCGCAACGCGCTCAAGTGGGACCGCGACAACCTGCAGATCCTCCGTGACCTCTCGCTGCTGCAGATTCAGATGAGGGATCTGGAGGGATACCGGGTAACACCGTGGTGGTGTGTGGTGTGTGGTGGTGGTGGTGGTGTGGTGGTGGTGTGTGGTGGTGTGTGGTTGTGGTGGTGGCCATCAAGTGCTACCGCAACGCGCTCAAGTGGGACCGCGACAACCTGCAGATCCTCCGTGACCTCTCGCTGCTGCAGATTCAGATGAGGGATCTGGAGGGATACCGGGTAACACCGTGGTGGTGTGTGGTTGTGGTGTGTGGTTGTGGTGGTGTGTGGTTGTGGTGGTGTGTGGTGGTAGTTGTGGTGGTAGTTGTAGTGGTTGTGGTGGTGGTGGTGTTTGTGGTGGTGGTTGTGGTGGGTGTGGTGGTGGTGGTAGGTGTGTGGTGGTGGTGGTGTGTGGTGGTGGTGTGTGGTTGTGGTGGTGTGTGGTGGTTGTGGTGGTGGTGTGTGGTGGTGGTGGTGGTGTGGTGGTGGTGGTGGTTGTGGTGGTGGCCATCAAGTGCTACCGCAACGCGCTCAAGTGGGACCGCGACAACCTGCAGATCCTCCGTGACCTCTCGCTGCTGCAGATTCAGATGAGGGATCTGGAGGGATACCGGGTAACACCGTGGTGGTGTGTGGTTGTGGTGTGTGGTTGTGGTGGTGTGTGGTTGTGGTGGTGTGTGGTGGTAGTTGTAGTGGTGGTGGTGGTGTGTGGTGGTTGTGGTGTGTGGGTGTGTGGTGGTGGTGTGTGGTGTGTGGTGGTGGTGGCGTGTGGTGGTGGTGGGTGTGTGGTGGTGGTGGGTGTGTGGTGGTGTGTGGTGATGGTGGTGGGGGTGGTGGTGGTGGTGTGTGGTTGTGGTGTGTGGTGGTGGTGGTGTGTGGTTGTGGTGTGTGGTGGTGGTGGTGTGTGGTGTGTGGTTGTGGTGTGTGGTTGTGGTGGTGTGTGGTTGTGGTGTGTGGTGGTGGTTGTGGTGGTGGCCATCAAGTGCTACCGCAACGCGCTCAAGTGGGACCGCGACAACCTGCAGATCCTCCGTGACCTCTCGCTGCTGCAGATTCAGATGAGGGATCTGGAGGGATACCGGGTAACACCGTGGTGGTGTGTGGTTGTGGTGTGTGGTTGTGATGGTGGTGGTGTGTGGTGGTGGTGGTTGTGGTGGTGGCCATCAAGTGCTACCGCAACGCGCTCAAGTGGGACCGCGACAACCTGCAGATCCTCCGTGACCTCTCGCTGCTGCAGATTCAGATGAGGGATCTGGAGGGATACCGGGTAACACCGTGGTGGTGTGTGGTGGTGGTGTGTGGTGGTGTGTGGTGGTGTGTGGTGGTGTGTGGTGTGTGGTGGTGTGTGGTGATGGTGGTGGTGGTTGTGGTGGTGTGTGGTTGTGGTGGTGGTGGTGGTTGTGGTGGTGTGTGGTTGTGGTGGTGTGTGGTGATGATGGTGGTGGTGGTTGTGGTGGTGGCCATCAAGTGCTACCGCAACGCGCTCAAGTGGGACCGCGACAACCTGCAGATCCTCCGTGACCTCTCGCTGCTGCAGATTCAGATGAGGGATCTGGAGGGATACCGGGTAACACCGTGGTGGTGTGTGGTTGTGGTGTGTGGTTGTGGTGGTGTGTGGTTGTGGTGGTGTGTGGTGGTAGTTGTAGTGGTGGTGGTGGTGTGTGGTGGTTGTGGTGTGTGGGTGTGTGGTGGTGGTGTGTGGTGTGTGGTGGTGGTGGCGTGTGGTGGTGGTGGGTGTGTGGTGGTGGTGGGTGTGTGGTGGTGTGTGGTGATGGTGGTGGGGGTGGTGGTGGTGGTGTGTGGTTGTGGTGTGTGGTGGTGGTGGTGTGTGGTTGTGGTGTGTGGTGGTGGTGGTGTGTGGTGTGTGGTTGTGGTGTGTGGTTGTGGTGGTGTGTGGTTGTGGTGTGTGGTGGTGGTTGTGGTGGTGGCCATCAAGTGCTACCGCAACGCGCTCAAGTGGGACCGCGACAACCTGCAGATCCTCCGTGACCTCTCGCTGCTGCAGATTCAGATGAGGGATCTGGAGGGATACCGGGTAACACCGTGGTGGTGGTGTGTGGTGGTGTGTGGTGGTGTGTGGTTGTGGTGGTGTGTGGTTGTGTGGTGGGGGTGGTGGTGGTGGTGTGTGGTTGTGGTGTGTGGTGGTGGTGGTGTGTGGTTGTGGTGGTGTGTGGTGGTGGTGGTGTGTGGTTGTGGTAGTTGTGGTGGTGGTTGTATTTGTGGTGGGTGCGGTGGTGGTGGTGGGTGTGGTGGTGGTGGTGGTGGTGGTTGTGGTGGTAGTTGTGTTTGTGGTGGTTGTATTTGTGGTGGTAGTTGTGGTGGTGGTGGTGGTAGTAGTAGTGGTAGTAGTGGTGATGGTGGTGGTGGTGGTAGTGGTGTTTGAGGTGGTTGTGGTGGTGGTGGTGGGGAGTGGTGGTTGTGGTGGTTGTGGTGGTAGTTGTAGTGGTTGTAGTGGTGGTGGTGTTTGTGGTGGTGGTTGTGGTGGGTGTGGTGGTTGTGGTAGTGGTAGTTGTGGTGTTTGTGGTGGTGGTGTTTGTGGTGTTTGTGGTGTTTGTGGTGGTGGTAGTTGTGGTGGTTGTTGTGGTGGTGGCTGTGGTGGTGGTGGTAGTTGTGGTGGTGTCGTAGTGACCCGAGTTCGATTTCCGCTCGCGGCCAAAATCGGTGACGAGTTTATCTGAACCGGTCCTGGGCCTCCCCTAGGTCGACTCAGCCTCAAGCGAGTAGCTGGTGTAGCGGTGGTGGAGCAGTAAAACTTTGCTTGCACTGAGGGAGAGACAAAGGCGGCCGGGCGTGGTGGTGCTGGCCACCCACCCCCTCTGTGTGTGCCACAGTGCCGGTAGCCTTCATAGGTAGCGCTGCTGCTACTACTAACAGCACTTGCCCCTACAGCCTGCTAGAGGCTACACGGGGGACCTTTGTCTGTGTCTACCTTCATAGACACCGCTACTACCAACAGCACTTGCCTCTACAGCCTGCTAGAGGCTACACGGTGAACCTTTGTCTGTGTCTACCTTCATAGACACTGCCGCTACTACCAACAGCACTTGCCCCTACAGCCTGCTAGAGGCTACACGGGGGACCTTTGTCTGTGTCTACCTTCATAGACGCTGCTACCACTAACAGCACTTGCCCCTACAGCCTGCTAGAGGATACACGGGGGACCTTTGTCTGTGTTTGGTTGTGGTGGCATGCTGCTGTGGGTGGGGTTGGTGGTGGTGGGGGGTGGTGGGTGGGGTGGGTGGGGTGTGTGGGGGGTCACCCGTGGTTTAACCGCCTCCCCCTCACCCCCCCTCACCCCCCTCACCCCCCCCTCACCCCCCTCACCCCCCCTCACCCCCCTCACCCCCCTCACCCCCCCTCACCCCCGCTCACCCCCCTCACCCACCCCCGTGGTTGACGTCGCAGGAGACGCGCTATCAGCTGCTGCAGCTGCGGCCCGGCCAGAGGGCCTCGTGGATTGGCTACGCCATTGCCTACCACCTCCTACGGGACCACGATATGGCGCTGCAAATCTTGGACGAGTTCCGCAAGACGCAGCAGGTGGGTCGGGGCGCGGGGGAGGAGTGTGTCCACCAATGGTTGTCCACCAATGATTGTCCACCAATGGTTGTCCACCCATGGTTGTCCACCCCACCTACACCACACCCCCCCCACCCACCCCAGAGTATTGACCAATGATTGTCCACCCATGGTTGTCCACCAATGATTGTCCACCCATGATTGTCCACCCATGGTTGTCCACCAATGATTGTCCACCCATGGTTGTCCACCCATGGTTGTCCACCCCACCTACACCACACTCCCCCCACCCACCCCAGAGTATTGACCAATGATTGTCCACCCATGGTTGTCCACCCCACCAACACCACACTCCCACCCCGAGTATTGACCAAATGATTGTCCACCCCACCAACACCACACTCCCCCACCCTGAGTATTGATCAATGATTGTCCACCCATGGTTGTCCACCCCACCTACACCACACTCCCCCACCCCAGATTATTGACCAATGATTGTCCACCCATGGTTGTCCACCCCACCTACACCACACACCACCCCCCCCCACCCCAGAGTATTGACCAATTATTGTCCACCCATGGTTGTCCACCCCACCTACACCACACTCCCACCCCCACCCACCCTGAGTATTGACCAATGATTGTCCACCCATGGTTGTCCACCCCACCAACACCACACTCCCCCACCCGAGTATTGACCAAATGATTGTCCACCCCACCTACACCACACTCCCCCACCCCAGAGTATTGACCAATGATTGTCCACCCATGGTTGTCCACCCATGGTTGTCCACCCATGGTTGTCCACCCCACCAACACCACACTCCCCCACCCGATTATCCACCAATGATTATCCACCCCACCTACACCACACTCCCACCCCGAGTGTCCACCCATGATTGTCCCCCCATGGTTGTCCACCCCACCTACACCACACTCCCACCCCGAGTGTCCACCAATGATTGTCCACCCATGGTTGTCCACCCCACCTACACCACCCCCCCCACCCCAGAGTATTGAGCAATGATTGTCCACCCATGATTGTCCACCCCACCTCCACCACACCCCCCCCCCCACCCCCCCGAGTATCCACCAATGATTGTCCACCCATGATTGTCCACCCCCATTCCACCACACTCCCCCACCCGAGTATTGACCAATGATTATCCACCCCACCTACACCACACCCCCCCCACCCCGAGTATCGACCAATGATTGTCCACCAATGATTGTCCACCCCCCCCCGCTCCCCCGGGGTTGCCCAGGTGACGCCTAACAAGGTGGACTACGAGCTGTCGGAGCTGCTGCTCTACCAGGTGGAGGTGCTGAGGGAGGCGAGCAAGTGGAGAGAGGCACTCACCCACCTGGACTCGCACGAGAAGCACATCTGTGACAAGCTCTCCGTGCAGGAGTTCAGGGGTGAGTGTGGGGGGTGAGTGGTGAGTGTGGGGGGTGAGTGGGTGAGTGTGGGGGGTGAGTGGGTGAGTGGTGAGGGTGAGTGGAGAGAGGCACTCACCCACCTGGACTCGCACGAGAAGCACATCTGTGACAAGCTCTCCGTGCAGGAGTTCAGGGGTGAGTGTGGGGGGTGAGTGGTGAGTGGTGAGTGTGGGGGGTGAGTGGTGAGGGTGAGTGGTGAGTGTGGGGGGTGAGTGGTGAGGGTGAGTGGTGAGTGTGAGTGGTGAGGGTGAGTGGGTGAGTGGTGAGTGGTGAGTGGAGAGAGGCACTCACCCACCTGGACTCGCATGAGAAGCACATCTGTGACAAGCTCTCCGTGCAGGAGTTCAGGGGTGAGTGTGGGGGGTGAGTGGTGAGTGTGGGGGGTGAGTGTGAGTGTGGGGGGTGAGTGGTGAGTGGGTGAGTGGTGAGTGGGTGAGTGTGGGGGGTGAGTGGTGAGGGTGAGTGGTGAGTGGAGAGAGGCACTCACCCACCTGGACTCGCACGAGAAGCACATCTGTGACAAGCTCTCAGTGCAGGAGTTCAGGGGTGAGTGTGGGGGGTGAGTGGTGAGTGGTGAGGGTGAGTGGTGAGGGTGAGTGGAGAGAGGCACTCACCCACCTGGACTCGCACGAGAAGCACATCTGTGACAAGCTCTCCGTGCAGGAGTTCAGGGGTGAGTGGTGAGTGGTGAGTGTGGGGGGTGAGTGGTGAGTGGTGAGTGGAGAGAGGCACTCACCCACCTGGACTCGCACGAGAAGCACATCTGTGACAAGCTCTCCGTGCAGGAGTTCAGGGGTGAGTGTGGGGGGTGAGTGGTGAGTGTGGGGGGTGAGTGGTGAGGGTGAGTGGTGAGTGTGGGGGGTGAGTGGTGAGTGTGGGGGGTGAGTGGTGAGGGTGAGTGGAGAGAGGCACTCACCCACCTGGACTCGCACGAGAAGCACATCTGTGACAAGCTCTCCGTGCAGGAGTTCAGGGGTGAGTGTGGGGGGTGAGTGGTGAGTGTGGGGGGTGAGTGGGTGAGTGTGGGGGGTGAGGGGGTGAGTGGTGAGTGGTGAGTGGAGAGAGGCACTCACCCACCTGGACTCGCACGAGAAGCACATCTGTGACAAGCTCTCCGTGCAGGAGTTCAGGGGTGAGTGTGGGGGGTGAGTGGTGAGGGTGAGTGGTGAGTGGTGAGTGTGGGGGGTGAGTGGCGAGTGTGGGGGGTGAGTGGGTGAGTGGTGAGGGTGAGTGGAGAGAGGCACTCACCCACCTGGACTCGCACGAGAAGCACATCTGTGACAAGCTCTCCGTGCAGGAGTTCAGGGGTGAGTGTGGGGGGTGAGTGGGTGAGTGGTGAGGGTGAGTGGTGAGTGGTGAGGGTGAGTGGAGAGAGGCACTCACCCACCTGGACTCGCACGAGAAGCACATCTGTGACAAGCTCTCCGTGCAGGAGTTCAGGGGTGAGTGTGGGGGGTGAGTGGTGAGGGTGAGTGGTGAGTGTGGGGGGAGAGGGTGAGTTGTGAGTGGTGAGTGTGGGGGGAGAGGGTGAGTGGTGAGTGTTGAGTGTGGGGAGTGAGTGGTGAGGGTGAGTGGTGAGTGTGGGGGGTGAGCGTGAGTGGTGAGTGTGTGAGTGGTGAGGGTGAGTGGTGAGGGTGAGTGGTGAGTGTGGGGGGTGAGTGGTGAGGGTGAGTGGGTGAGTGGTGAGTGTGGGGGGTGAGTGGTGAGGGTGAGTGGTGAGTGTGGGGGGTGAGTGGTGAGTGTGTCTGTGTGTGAGTGACGTGTCTGTGCGTGTGTGAGTGACGTGTCTGTGTGTGTGAGTGACGTGTCTGTGTGTGTGAGTGACGTGTCTGTGTGTGAGTGACGTGTCTGTGTGTGAGTGACGTGTCTGTCTGTGTGTGAGAGACGTGTCTGTGTGTGTGACGTGTCTGTGTGTGTGTGAGTGACGTGTCTGTGTGTGAGTGACGTGTCTGTGTGTGAGTGACGTGTCTGTGTGTGTGAGTGACGTGTCTGTGTGTGTGTGTGTGAGTGACGTGTCTGTGAGTGACGTGTCTGTGACGTGTCTGTGTGTGACGTGTCTGTGTGTGAGTGACGTGTCTGTGTGTGTGTGAGTGACGTGTCTGTGTGTGAGTGACGTGTCTGTGTGTGTGAGTGACGTGTCTGTGTGTGTGACTGACGTGTCTGTGTGTGTGAGTGACGTGTCTGTGTGTGAGTGACGTGTCTGTGTGTGTGTGTGTGTGTGAGTGACGTGTCTGTGTGTGTGTGTGAGTGACGTGTCTGTGTGTGTGAGTGACGTGTCTGTGTGTGAGTGACGTGTCTGTGTGTGAGTGACGTGTCTGTGTGTGAGTGACGTGTCTGTGTGTGTGAGTGACGTGTCTGTGTGTGAGTGACGTGTCTGTGTGTGAGTGACGTGTCTGTGTGTGAGTGACGTGTCTGTATGTGTGTGATTGACGTGTCTGTGTGTGAGTGACGTGTCTGTGTGTGTGTGTGACGTGTCTGTGTGTGTGAGTGACGTGTCTGTGTGTGTGAGTGACGTGTCTGTGTGTGAGTGACGTGTCTGTGTGAGTGAGTGACGTGTCTGTGTGAGTGAGTGACGTGTCTGTGTGTGTGTGTGACGTGTCTGTGAGTGACGTGTCTGTGAGTGACGTGTCTGTGAGTGACGTGTCTGTGAGTGACGTGTCTGTGAGTGACGTGTCTGTGAGTGACGTGTCTGTGCGTGTGTGTGACGTGTCTGTGAGTGACGTGTCTGTGAGTGACGTGTCTGTGCGTGTGTGTGACGTGTCTGTGTGAGTGACGTGTCTGTGCGTGTGTGTGACGTGTCTGTGTGTGATGTGTCTGTGAGTGACGTGTCTGTGAGTGACGTGTCTGTGAGTGACGTGTCTGTGCGTGTGTGTGACGTGTCTGTGAGTGACGTGTCTGTGAGTGACGTGTCTGTGTGAGTGACGTGTCTGTGAGTGACGTGTCTGTGAGTGACGTGTCTGTGAGTGACATGTCTGTGCGTGTGTGTGACGTGTCTGTGAGTGACGTGTCTGTGAGTGACGTGTCTGTGAGTGACGTGTCTGTGAGTGACGTGTCTGTGCGTGTGTGTGACGTGTCTGTGAGTGACGTGTCTGTGCGTGTGTGTGACGTGTCTGTGAGTGACGTGTCTGTGAGTGACGTGTCTGTGAGTGACGTGTCTGTGCGTGTGTGTGACGTGTCTGTGAGTGACGTGTCTGTGCGTGTGTGTGACGTGTCTGTGAGTGACGTGTCTGTGAGTGACGTGTCTGTGTGTGACGTGTCTGAGTGACGTGTCTGTGCGTGTGTGTGACGTGTCTGTGAGTGACATGTCTGTGAGTGACGTGTCTGTGTGAGTGACGTGTCTGTGAGTGACGTGTCTGTGTGTGTGACGTGTCTGTGTGTGACGTGTCTGTGTGAGTGACGTGTCTGTGAGTGACGTGTCTGCGTGTGTGTGACGTGTCTGTGTGTGTGACGTGTCTGTGTGAGTGACGTGTCTGTGAGTGACGTGTCTGCGCGCCCGTCAGTGACGTGTCTGTGAGTGACGTGCGTGTGTGTGACGTGTCTGTGAGTGACGTGTCTGTGAGTGACGTGTCTGTGAGTGACGTGTCTGTGCGTGTGTGTGACGTGTCTGTGAGTGACGTGTCTGTGAGTGACGTGTCTGTGCGTGTGTGTGACGTGTCTGTGAGTGACGTGTCTGTGAGTGACGTGTCTGTGCGTGTGTGTGACGTGTCTGTGTGTGTGAGTGACGTGTCTGTGTGTGTGAGTGACGTGTCTGTGTGTGAGTGACGTGTCTGTGCGTGTGAGTGACGTGTCTGTGCGTGTGTGTGACGTGTCTGTGTGTGACGTGTCTGTGAGTGACGTGTCCGCGTCTCGTCCTGCGTGCAGGTGAGCTGTGCCTCAAGCTGTGTCTGTTCGAGGAGGCGTCCCAGGTGTACCGCTCCCTGCTCGACCGTAACCCCGAGAACACCGCCTACTACACGGGCCTCGAGGCTGCCCTCAAACCAGGTGGACGCACCCCACACGCCTGATGATGACGACGATGGCGGCCACGAGGACACTGCTTGTGGCGCTGGTGATGTTGGTGGTGGTGATGTTGATGATGCTGATGATGATGCTGATGGAGCTGATGATGAAGCCGATGATGATGATGATGATGAAGCCGATGATGATGATGATGATGCTGCTGCTGCTGCTGTTCATGATGATGATACTGCTGATGAAGCTGATGATGATGCTGATGGAGCTGATGATGAAGCTGATGATGATGCTGATGGAGCTGATGATGAAGCCGATGATGATGATGAAGCCGATGATGATGATGCTGCTGCTGCTGCTGTTCATGATGATGATACTGCTGATGAAGCTGATGATGATGCTGATGGAGCTGATGATGAAGCTGATGATGATGCTGATGGAGCTGATGATGAAGCCGATGATGATGAAGCCGATGATGATGATGATGCTGCTGCTGCTGTTCATGATGATGATACTGCTGATGAAGCTGATGATGATGATGCTGATGGAGCTGATGATGATGATGAAGCCGATGATGATGATGATGAAGCTGATGATGCTGCTGCTGTTCATGATGATGATACTGCTGATGAAGCTGACGATACTGCTGATGAAGCTGATGATACTGCGGATGATTCATGATGCTGATACTACCAGGTGCACGCACTCCACACGCCTGATGATGACGACGATGACGGTCACGAGGACACTGCTTGTGGTGCTGGTGGTGATGGTGGTGGTGGTGCTGGTGGTGCTGGTGATGTTGATGATGCTGCTGTTCATGATGATGATGCTGCTGATGATGATGATGCTGCTGTTCATGATGATGCTGCTGATGAAGCTGATGATGATGATGATGCTGCTGTTCATGATGATGCTGCTGATGGAGCTGATGATGAAGCCAATGATGATGATGTTGCTGCTGCTGCTGTTCATGATGATGCTTCTGATGGAGCTGATGATGAAGCTGATGATGATGATGCTGCTGATCAAACTGCTGATGAAGCTGATGATACTGCTGATGATTAATGATGCTGATACTACTCATGATGCTGATGCTACTCATGATGCTGATACTACTCATGATGCTGCTGATAGTACTGATGATGCTGCTGCTGATGAAGCTGGTGTTGCTCATAATGCTGCTCACGATGATGATGCTTCTGCCGCTGATGATGCTGATGAGACTGCTGATGATGATGCCGCTGATGAGACTGCTGATGATGATGATGATGCCGCTGCATGGTGGTCACGTAACCGTGGTGCTGTGTGCCAGGCTGGGTTCACTTCGAGGTTGTCGCATGGCATGCAGAAGGCCCGCTCACACTTCTGTGGGTGCCAGTGACAGCGATTAGCTGAACCGGTCCTGGGCCTCCCTCTAGGTCGACTCAGCCTCAAACGAGTAGCTGGTGTAGCGGTGGTGTAGTGTAGTAGTGAACATCGCTAGCACTGGGAGAGAGACAAAGGCGGCCGGGATTGGTGGTGCTGGTGGTCACCCACCCCCTCGTGTTGCCGTTCCGGCCTTCATAGGTGCTCGCTAACAGCACTTGCCCCAACAGTCTGTTAAGGCTACAAGGGGGATCTTTTTGTGTCTGTGTGTCTCTGTGTGTGTTGCGTATGTGTCACTGTGTTGTTGGTGTGTGTGTGTCTGTGTGGTTGTGTGTGTGTTGTTGGTGTGTCTGTGTGTGTGTTGTTTCTGTGTGTTTCTGAGTGTGTGTCTGAGTGTGTGTTGTGTCTGTGTGCTGTGTATGTGTCTGTGTGTGTGTTGTTGGTGTGTGTGTGTGCTGTGTATGTGTCTGTGTGTGTGTTGTTGGTGTGTGTCTGTGTGTGCTGTGTATGTGTCTGTGTGTGTGTTGTTGGTGTGTGTCTGTGTGTGCTGTGTATGTGTCTGTGTGTGTGTTGTTGGTGTGTGTGTGTGTGTGCTGTGTATGTCTGTGTGTGTTGTTGGTGTGTGTGTGTGCTGTGTCTTTGTTGTTGGTGTGTGTGTGTTTCTGAGTGTGTGTGTTGTTAGTGTGCGTCTGTGTTGTGTATGTGTCTGTGTGTGTGTGTTGTTGCTGTGTGTTTCTGAGTGTGTGTGTGTTGTTAGTGTGTGTTTGTGTGTGTTGTGTGTGTGTGTTGTTGGTGTGTGTCTGTGTGTGTTGTGTGTGTGTGTTGTTGCTGTGTGTTTGAGTGTGTGTGTGTGTTGTTAGTGTGTGTCTGTGTGTGTTGTGTGTGTGTGTTGTTGGTGTGTGTGTTTGTGTGTCCTTCATAGGTATGGCTGCTACGACTCGCTACTACTGACAGCCCCTTGCCCCAACAGCTCTGTGTGGGCTACCTGGGTGAGCTTTGTCTGTGTGCGCCTGCAGGATCTGTGGGCGATCGCCTGAGAATCTACGAAGAGATGGAGGAGAGGTACCCACGGGCACTTGCTCCCACCCACCTACCGCTCACCTTCCTCACCGGTACTCACCACCACACACTCACCTACCGCTCACCGGTACTCACCACCACACACCCACGGGCACTTGCTCCCACCCACCTACCGCTCACCTTCCTCACCGGTACTCACCACACACTCACCTACCGCTCACCGGTACTCACCACCACACACACACTCACACACTCACCGGTACTCACCACCACACACTCACACACACACTCACACACTCACCTACCGCTCACCGGTACTCACCACCACACACTCACACACTCACCTTCCTCACCGGTACTCACCACCACACACCCACCTACCGCTCACCGGTACTCACCACCACACACTCACCTACCACTCACCTTCCTCACCGGTACTCACCACCACACACTCACCTACCACTCACCTTCCTCACCGGTACTCACCACCACACACCTACCACTCACCTTCCTCACCGGTACTCACCACACACTCACACACTCACCTTCCTCACCGGTACTCACCACCACCACACACTCACCTTCCCCACCGGTACTCACCACCACACACCTACCGCTCACCTTCCTCACCGGTACTCACCACCACACACTCACACACTCACCTTCCTTACCGGTACTCACCACCACACACCCACCTACCACTCACCTTCCTCACCAGTACTCACCACCACACACTCACACACTCACCTTCCTCACCGGTACTCACCACCACCACACACTCACCTTCCCCACCGGTACTCACCACCACACACCTACCGCTCACCTTCCTCACCGGTACTCACCACACACTCACCGCTCACCTTCCTCACCGGTACTCACCACCACACACTCACACACTCACCTTCCTCGCCGGTACTCACCACCACACACCCACCTACCACTCACCTTCCTCACCAGTACTCACCACCACACACCTACCACTCACCTTCCTCACCGGTACTCACCACCACACACTCACCTACCACTCACCTTCCTCGCCGGTACTCACCACCACACACTCACCTACCGCTCACCTTCCTCACCGGTACTCACCACCACACACCCACCTACCACTCACCTTCCTCACCGGTACTCACCACCACACACTCACCTACCACTCACCTTCCTCACCGGTACTCACCACCACACACCCACCTACCGCTCACCTTCCTCACCGGTACTCACCACACTCACACCTACCACTCACCTTCCTCACCGGTACTCACCACCACACACTCACCTACCACACACCTACCGCTCACCAGTACTCACCACCACACACTCACACACTCACCTTCCTCACCAGTACTCACCACCACACTCACCTACCGCTCAGCTTCCTCACCGGTACTCACCACCACACACACACTCACACACTCACACACTCACCGGTACTCACCACCACACACACACTCACACACTCACCTTCCTCACCAGTACTCACCACCACACACTCACACACTCACCTTCCTCACCGGTACTCACCACCACACACACACTCACACACTCACCTTCCTCACCAGTACTCACCACCACACACTCACACACTCACCTTCCTCACCAGTACTCACCACCACACACTCACACACTCACCTTCCTCACCGGTACTCACCACACACACACTCACCTACCGCTCACCTTCCTCACCGGTACTCACCACACGCTCACCTACCGCTCACCTTCCTCACCAGTACTCACCAGGTGAGGTGTTCCACACTAACAGTGATCTGTACCTGTGTGTGTACAGGTGAGGTGTTCCACTCTAACAGTGACCTTTGTGTGTGTGTGTGTACAGGTGAGGTGTTCCACTCTAACAGTAACCTGTACCTGTGTGTGTGTGTGTGTACAGGTGAGGTGTTCCACTCTAACAGTGACCTGTGTGTGTGTGTGTACAGGTGAGGTGTTCCACTCTAACAGTGACCTGTACCTGTGTGTGTGTGTGTACAGGTGAGGTGTTCCACTCTAACAGTGACCTGTGTGTGTGTACAGGTGAGGTGTTCCACTCTAACAGTGACCTGTGTGTGTGTACAGGTGAGGTGTTCCACACTAACAGTAACCTGTACCTGTGTGTGTGTGTACAGGTGAGGTGTTCCACACTAACAGTGACCTGTACCTGTGTGTGTGTGTGTGTACAGGTGAGGTGTTCCACTCTAACAGTAACCTGTACCTGTGTGTGTGTGTGTGTACAGGTGAGGTGTTCCACACTAACAGTGACCTGTGTGTGTGTACAGGTGAGGTGTTCCACACTAACAGTAACCTGTACCTGTGTGTGTGTGTGTACAGGTGAGGTGTTCCACTCTAACAGTAACCTGTGTGTGTGTGTGTACAGGTGAGGTGTTCCACACTAACAGTGACCTGTGTGTGTGTGTGTGTGTACAGGTGAGGTGTTCCACTCTAACAGTGACCTGTGTGTGTGTGTGTGTACAGGTGAGGTGTTCCACACTAACAGTGACCTGTGTGTGTGTACAGGTGAGGTGTTCCACTCTAACAGTAACCTGTACCTGTGTGTGTGTGTACAGGTGAGGTGTTCCACTCTAACAGTAACCTGTACCTGTGTGTGTACAGGTGAGGTGTTCCACTCTAACAGTAACCTGTACCTGTGTGTGTACAGGTGAGGTGTTCCACACTAACAGTGACCTGTGTGTGTGTGTGTACAGGTGAGGTGTTCCACTCTAACAGTGACCTGTGTGTGTGTGTGTACAGGTGAGGTGTTCCACTCTAACAGTGACCTGTACCTGTACCTGTGTGTGTGTGTACAGGTGAGGTGTTCCACTCTAACAGTAACCTGTGTGTGTGTGTACAGGTGAGGTGTTCCACTCTAACAGTAACCTGTGTGTGTGTACAGGTGAGGTGTTCCACTCTAACAGTAACCTGTGTGTGTGTGTGTACAGGTGAGGTGTTCCACTCTAACAGTGATCTGTACCTGTGTGTGTACAGGTGAGGTGTTCCACTCTAACAGTAACCTGTACCTGTGTGTGTGTGTGTACAGGTGAGGTGTTCCACACTAACAGTAACCTGTGTGTGTGTGTGTGTGTACAGGTGAGGTGTTCCACTCTAACAGTAACCTGTGTGTGTGTGTGTACAGGTGAGGTGTTCCACTCTAACAGTGATCTGTACCTGTGTGTGTACAGGTGAGGTGTTCCACACTAACAGTAACCTGTACCTGTGTGTGTGTGTGTGTACAGGTGAGGTGTTCCACTCTAACAGTGACCTGTGTGTGTGTGTGTACAGGTGAGGTGTTCCACACTAACAGTAACCTGTGTGTGTGTGTGTACAGGTGAGGTGTTCCACTCTAACAGTGATCTGTACGTGTGTGTGTGTACAGGTGAGGTGTTCCACACTAACAGTAACCTGTGTGTGTGTGTGTACAGGTGAGGTGTTCCACTCTAACAGTGACCTGTACCTGTGTGTGTGTGTGTGTACAGGTGAGGTGTTCCACTCTAACAGTGACCTGTGTGTGTGTGTGTACAGGTGAGGTGTTCCACTCTAACAGTGATCTGTACGTGTGTGTGTGTACAGGTGAGGTGTTCCACACTAACAGTAACCTGTACCTGTACCTGTGTGTGTACAGGTGAGGTGTTCCACTCTAACAGTAACCTGTACCTGTGTGTGTGTGTGTGTACAGGTGAGGTGTTCCACACTAACAGTAACCTGTGTGTGTGTGTGTGTACAGGTGAGGTGTTCCACTCTAACAGTGACCTGTGTGTGTGTACAGGTGAGGTGTTCCACTCTAACAGTAACCTGTACCTGTGTGTGTGTGTACAGGTGAGGTGTTCCACACTAACAGTAACCTGTACCTGTGTGTGTACAGGTGAGGTGTTCCACACTAACAGTAACCTGTGTGTGTGTGTACAGGTGAGGTGTTCCACACTAACAGTTACCTGTACCTGTGTGTGTGTGTGTGTGTACAGGTGAGGTGTTCCACTCTAACAGTGACCTGTGTGTGTGTGTACAGGTGAGGTGTTCCACACTAACAGTAACCTGTACCTGTGTGTGTACAGGTGAGGTGTTCCACACTAACAGTGACCTGTGTTTGTGTGTACAGGTGAGGTGTTCCACACTAACAGTTACCTGTACCTGTGTGTGTGTGTGTGTACAGGTGAGGTGTTCCACTCTAACAGTGACCTGTGTGTGTGTACAGGTGAGGTGTTCCACTCTAACAGTGACCTGTGTGTGTGTGTACAGGTGAGGTGTTCCACACTAACAGTAACCTGTACCTGTACCTGTGTGTGTACAGGTGAGGTGTTCCACACTAACAGTAACCTGTACCTGTGTGTGTACAGGTGAGGTGTTCCGCTCTAGGATTGACCGCTACCTTCGACGTAATTTCACCAAGGGCTGCCACCCCCTCCTCGTGTCGCTGAAGTCACTGTACAGGGACCCCCAGAAGGTGGGGACCCCCTTACACCCTCCCCCCGTCCCTGTGTGTGTGTCTGTGTGTGTGTCTGTGTGTGTGTCTGTGTGTGTGTGTCTGTGTGTGTCTCTGTGTGTGTCTCTGTGTGTGTCTCTGTGTGTGTGTCTCTGTGTGTGTCTCTCTCTGTGTGCCTCTGTGTGTGTCTCTGTTTGTGTGTCTCTGTGTGTGTGTCTCTGTGTGTCTCTGTGTGTCTCTGTGTCTGTGTGTCTCTGTGTCTGTGTGTCTCTGTGTGTCTCTCTCTGTGTGTCTCTGTGTGTCTGTCTGTGTGTCTCTCTGTGTGTGTCCCTGTGTGTGTGTCCCTGTGTGTGTGTCTGTGTGTGTGTCTCTGTGTGTGTCTCTGTGTGTGTGTCTCTGTGTGTGTCTCTGTGTGTGTCTCTGTGTGTGTCTCTCTCTGTGTGTCTCTCTCTGTGTGCCTCTGTGTGCCTCTGTGTGTGTGTCCCTGTGTGTGTGTCTGTGTGTGTGTCTGTGTGTGTGTGTGTGTCTGTGTGTGTCTCTTTGTCTGTGTGTGTCTCTGTGTGTGTCTCTGTGTGTGTCTCTGTGTGTCTGTGTGTGTGTCTCTGTGTGTGTCTGTGTGTGTCTCTGTGTGTGTCTCTGTGTGTGTCTCTGTGTGTGTCTCTCTGTCTGTGTGTGTCTCTGTGTGTGTCTCTGTGTGTGTCTGTGTGTGTGTCTCTGTGTGTGTCTCTGTGTGTCTCTGTGTGTGTCTCTGTGTGTGTCTCTCTGTGTGTCTCTGTGTGTGTGTCTCTCTGTGTGTGTGTCTCTGTGTGTGTCTCTGTGTGTGTCTCTGTGTGTCTCTGTGTGTGTCCCTGTGTGTCCCTGTGTGTCTCTGTGTGTGTGTCTCTGTGTGTGTCCCTATGTGTCTCTGTGTGTGTGTCTCTGTGTGTGTGTCTCTGTGTGTGTGTCTCTGTGTGTGTGTCTCACCGTGTGTCTCACCGTGTGTCTCACCGTGTGTCTCACCGTGTGTCTCTCTCTATGTGTCTCACCGTGTGTGTGTCTCCGTGTGTCTCTCTGTCTCTCCATGTGTCTGTGTGTCTCACCGTGTCTCTCTCCGTGTGTCTCTCTCTGTCTCACCTTGTCTCTCTCCGTTTCTCTCTTCATGTGTCTCACCGTGTGTCTCTCTCTCCGTGTGTCTCTCTCTCCGTGTGTCTCTGTCTCACCGTGTGTCTCTGTGTGTGTGTCTCTCTCACCGTGTGTGTCTCTGTGTGTCTCTCTCCGTGTGTCTCTCTGTCTCCTCCCCCCTCTCCAGGTCTCCATAATCGAGGATCTGGTTCTAGGCTACGAGTTTGCACTGAAGTCCTGTGAGATGTACAGTCCTGAAGGTGAAACCATCACTCACCATCACTCACTACTACTCACCATCACTCACCATCACTCACCACCTGTGAGATGTACAGTCCTGAAGGTGACACCATCATCATCATCACCACATCACCATCACTCACCATCACTCACTACCACTCACCATCACTCACCACGTGTGTGATGTACAGTCCTGAAGGTGACACCATCATCATCATCGTCACCATCATCACCATCACTCACTACCACTCACCATCACTCACCACCTGTGAGATGTACAGTCCTGAAGGTGACACCATCATCATCATCACCATCACCACCATCACTCACTACCACTCACCATCACTCACCATCACTCACCACCTGTGAGATGTACAGTCCTGAAGGTGACATCACCACCATCACCATCACTCACCATCACCATCATCACTCACCAGCACTCACCATCACTCACCATCACTCATCACCACCATCACCACCATCACCACTATCACTCACCACCATCACTGTCATCACCACCATCACTCACCACCATCACCACTATCACTCACCACCATCATCACCATCACCATCATCACCATCATAACCATCATCACCACCATCACCACCACCATCATCACGACCATCACCACCACCATCACTCACCATCATCATCACCATCACCACCATCACCATCATCATCACCACCATCACTCACCATCACTCACCATCATCACCACCATCACCATCACCACCGTCATCACCATCATCACTCACCACCATCACTCACCACCATCACCATCACGACCACCACCACCGTCATCACCATCACCACCATCATCACTCACCACCATCAGTCACCACCATCACTCACCACCATCACCACCATCACCACCATCATCACTCATCACCATCATCATCACTGTCATCACCATAACTGTCATCACCATCATCACCACCATCACCACCACCATCACTCACCATCACTCACCATCATCACCACCATCACCATCACCACCATCATCACCACCATCACTCACCATCACTCATCATCATCACCACCATCACCACCATCACCACCGTCATCACCATCATCACTCACCACCATCACCATCACGACCATCACCACCGTCATCACCATCACCACCATCACCACCATCATCACCATCATCACTCACCACCATCACTCATCACCATCACGACCATCACCACCATCACCACCATCATCACCACCATCACCACCACCATCACCACCACCATCACTCACCACCATCACCACCACCATCACCACCACCATCACTCACCACCATCACCACCATCACCACCACCATCACTCACCATCACCACCATCACCACCATCACCACCACCATCACTCACCACCATCACTCACCATCACTCACCATCATCACCACCACCATCACTCACCACCACTCACCACCATCACTATCACCACCATCATCACTCATCACCATCATCATCACCATCATCACCACCATCACTCACCATCACTCACCACCATCATCACCATCACTCACCACCACTCACTACCATCACTCACCATCATCATCACTCACCACCATCATCACCACCATCACCACCATCACCATCACTCACCACCATCATCACCACCATCATCACCACCATCACCACCATCACCACCACCATCACTCACCATCACTCACCATCATCACCGCCATCACCACCATCACCACCATCATCACCACCATCACCACCACCATCACCACCATCATCACGCACCACCATCACTCACCACCATCACCATCACGACCATCACCACCGTCATCACCACCATCACCACCACCATCACTCACCACCATCACCACCGTCATCACCACTCACCACCATCACCATCATCACCACCATCACTCACCACCATCACCACCATCACTCACCACCATCACCATCATCACCACCATCACTCACCACCATCACCACTATCACCACCATCACCACCACCATCACTCACCACCATCACTCACCACCATCACCACCATCACCACCGTCATCATCACCACCATCACTCACCACCATCACCACCACCATCACTCACTACCATCATCACCATCACTCACCATCACTCACCACCATCACTCACTACCATCACCATCATCACTCACCACCATCACCACTATCACTCACCACCATCACTCACCATCACTCACCACCATCATCATCACCACCATCACCACTATCACTCACCACCACCACCACTATCATTCACCACCACCACCATCACTCACCACCATCACCATCATCACCACCATCACTCACCACCATCACCACTATCACCACCATCACCACCACCATCACTCACCACCATCACTCACCACCATCACCACCATCACCACCGTCATCATCACCACCATCACTCACCACCATCACCACCACCATCACTCACTACCATCATCACCATCACTCACCATCACTCACCACCATCACTCACTACCATCACCATCATCACTCACCACCATCACCACTATCACTCACCACCATCACTCACCATCACTCACCACCATCATCATCACCACCATCACCACTATCACTCACCACCACCACTATCATTCACCACCACCACCATCACTCACCACCATCACTACCATCATCACCACCATCACTCACCACCATCACCACCATCACTCACCACCATTACCACCATCACTGTCATCACCATCACCACCATCACTCACCACCATCACTCACCATCACCACCATCACTGTCATCACCATCACCACCGTCATCACCATCACTCACCACCATCACTCACCACCATCACCACCGTCATCACCATCACTACCATCACTGTCATCACCATCACTGTCATCACCATCACCACCATCACTGTCATCACTATCACCACCATCATCACCATCACTCGCCGCCATCACTGTCATCACCATCACTCACCGTCATCACCACCACCATCATCACCACCATCACCGTCATCACCACCACTATCATCACCATCATCACCGTCATCACCGTCATCACCGTCATCACCGTCATCACCGTCACCATCATCACCATCACCGTCATCACCATCACCACCATCATCACCACCATCACCGTTATCACCATCATCACCACCATTACCGTCATCACCATCATCACCGTCATCACTACCACCATCATCACCGCCATCACCATCACCACCATCACCGTCATCACCGTCACCATCATCACCATCATCACCACCATCATGTCTCTCAGAGCCCCCCACTCTCTCGCCGCCACTCACCGCCCCGTGTCTCCTCCCCCTCTCCCCACCCCCGCCGTGCCCCCCACTCTCGCCGCCACGTGCGTCAGACACGGACGGGCGTGAGCCCCCCACAACGCTTCTGTGGGTGCAGTACTTCCTAGCCCAACACTTTGACCTGGTGGGGGACGGGGCACGGGCGCTGAGCTACATCGACGCAGCCATTGATCACACGCCCACAGTGATCGAGTTGTTCTACATCAAGGCCAAGATCTACAAGGTGAGTGGGTGGTGAGTGGTGAGTGGTGAGTGAGTGGTGAGTGGGTGGTGAGTGAGTGGGTGAGTGAGTGGGTGGTGAGTGGTGAGTGAGTGGTGAGTGATGATCACACGCCCACAGTCATCGAGTTGTTCTACATCAAGGCCAAGATCTACAAGGTGAGTGGGTGGTGAGTGGGTGGTGAGTGGGTGGTGAGTGGGTGGTGAGTGAGTGGGTGGTGAGTGGTGAGTGAGTGAGTGGTAGAGTGGGTGGTAGAGTGAGTGGGTGGTGAGTGAGTGAGTGGTGAGTGAGTGAGTGGTGAGTGATGATCACACGCCCACAGTGATCGAGTTGTTCTACATCAAGGCCAAGATCTACAAGGTGAGTGGGTGGTGAGTGAGTGGTGAGTGAGTGGTGAGTGGGTGGTGAGTGGGTGGTGAGTGGGTGGTGAGTGGGTGGTGAGTGAGTGGTGAGTGATGATCACACGCCCACAGTGATCGAGTTGTTCTACATCAAGGCCAAGATCTACAAGGTGAGGAGTGAGTGGTGAGTGAGTGGTGAGTGAGTGGTGAGTGGGTGGTGAGTGAGTGAGTGAGTGGTAGAGTGAGTGAGTGAGTGGTTGAGTGAGTGGTTGAGTGAGTGAGTGGGTGAGTGAGTGGTGAGTGAGTGGTGAGTGTGTGGTGAGTGATGATCACACGCCCACAGTCATCGAGTTGTTCTACATCAAGGCCAAGATCTACAAGGTGAGTGGGTGGTGAGTGAGTGGTGAGTGAGTGGGTGGTGAGTGAGTGGTGAGTGAGTGAGTGGTGAGTGGGTGGTGAGTGGGTGGTGAGTGGGTGGTGAGTGAGTGGTGAGTGAGTGGTGAGTGGTGATCACACACCCACAGTCATCGAGTTGTTCTACATCAAGGCCAAGATCTACAAGGTGAGTGGGTGGTGAGTGGGTGGTGAGTGAGTGGGTGGGTGGTGAGTGGGTGGGTGGTGAGTGGGTGGTGAGTGGGTGGTGAGTGGGTGGGTGGTGAGTGGGTGGTGAGTGGGTGGGTGGTGAGTGGGTGGTGAGTGGGTGGGTGGTGAGTGGGTGGTGAGTGGGTGGTGAGTGAGTGGTGAGTGGGTGGTGAGTGGGTGGTGAGTGGGTGGGTGGTGAGTGGGTGGTGAGTGGGTAGTGAGTGAGTGGGTGGTGAGTGGGTGGGTGAGTGAGTGGTAGAGTGAGTGGTAGAGTGAGTGGTGAGTGAGTGGGTGGGTGAGTGAGTGGTGGTGAGTGAGCGGTGAGTTGATGACGACACGGTCGACGACGTCACGGTTGATGACGACGTCACGGTCGATGACGTCACGCCTGATGACGTCACGCTCGATGACGTCACGGCTGACCTCCCACGTGCCCCCCCCCCCCCCCCCAGCACGCCGGCAATGAGACCGAGGCTGCGCGCTGGATGGACGAAGCACAGTCGCTGGACACGGCTGACCGATTCATCAACTCTAAGTGCGCTAAATACCTCCTGAGGGCGAGCTTGGTGAGAGACGCTGAGGACATGTGCTCCAAGTTCACCAGGGTGAGTGGTGGTGGTGAGGGTGAGGGGTGAGTGGGGAGGTGGTGAGGGTGAGGGGGGTGAGGGGTGAGGGGTGAGGGGGAGGATGGACGAAGCACAGTCGCTGGACACGGCTGACCGATTCATCAACTCTAAGTGCGCTAAATACCTCCTGAGGGCGAGCTTGGTGAGAGACGCTGAGGACATGTGCTCCAAGTTCACCAGGGTGAGTGGTGGTGGTGAGGGGGGGTGAGGGTGGTGAGTGGGGAGGTGGTGAGGGTGAGTGGGGTGGTGAGGGTGAGTGGGAGGACATGTGCTCCAAGTTCACCAGGGTGAGTGGTGAGGGGTGGTGGTGAGGGGTGGTGGTGAGGGGGGTGAGTGGGAGGACATTTGCTCCAAGTTCACCAGGGTGAGTGGTGGTGGTGAGGGGTGGTGGTGAGGGGGGTGAGTGGGGAGGTGGTGAGGGGGGTGGTGAGGGGTGGTGAGTGGGTGGGTGGTGAGGGGTGAGGGGGAGGACATGTGCTCCAAGTTCACCAGGGTGAGGGGTGAGGGGTGGTGGTGAGGGGGGGTGGTGAGGGGTGGTGAGGGGGGTGAGGGGTGAGGGGGGTGAGTGGGGTGAGGGTGAGTGGGAGGACATGTGCTCCAAGTTCACCAGGGTGAGGGGTGGTGGTGAGGGGGGTGAGTGGTGAGGGGTGGTGGTGAGGGGGTGGTGAGTGGGGTGGTGAGGGTGAGGGGGGTGGTGAGGGTGAGGGGTTTAGGTGAGTGCGGGTGTCCATGCTTCTCGTGGTGCTGCTGGTAGTTATCACAACAACAACGACAACAACAACAACAATGTCTCTCTTGTCTGTCTGTCTTCCCCCCCTTCCCCCCCTCATTCGTGAGTGCGTGTGTGTGTCTGTGTGCCCGTGAGTGCGTGTGTGTGTGCCCGTGTGTGTCTGTGTGTGTGTGTGCCCGTGTGTGTGTGTGTGTGTATGCCCGTGTGTGCGTGTGTGTGCCCGTGTGTGTGTGTGTGTATGCCCGTGTGTGTGTGTGTGCGTGTGTGTGCCCGTGTGTGTGTGTGTCTATGTGTGTGTGTCTATGTGTGTGTGTGTCTGTGTGTGTGTGTGTCTGTGTGTGTGTGTGTGTATGCCCGTGTGTGCGTGTGTGTGTGTGTGCGTGTGTGTGTGTGTCTATGTGTGTGTGTGTGTCTGTGTGCGTGTGTGTGTGTCTGTGTGTGTGTGTGTCTATGTGTGTCTGTGTCTATGTGTGTCTGTGTGTGTGTGTGTGTGTCTGTGTGTGTGTGTGTCTATGTGTGTCTGTGTCTATGTGTGTCTGTGTGTCGTGTGTGTGTGTCTGTGTGTGTGTGCCCGTGTGTGTGTGTGTGTGCCCGTGTGTGTGTCTGTGTGTGTCTGTGTGTGTGTGTGCCCGTGCCCGTGTGTGTGTGTGTGCCCGTGTGTGTGTCTGTGTGTGTCTGTGTGTGTGTGTGTGCGCCCGTGCCCGTGTGTGTGTGCAGGAGGGCACGTGTGCGATGGAGAACCTGAACGAGATGCAGTGCATGTGGTTCCAGGTGGAGGGGGCGGCGGCCTTCCAGCGGACGCTGCGTCACGGCGACGCCCTTAAGAAGTGTCACGAGATCGAGAGGGTACGGGGGTCACGTGGGGGTCACGTGGGGGTCGCGTGGGGGTCGCGTGGGGGTCATGCGGGGGGGGGGTCACGCGGGGTGGCGAGAGGGACGCCTCGTTTCATTGTCTCCCTGTGTCTCTGTGTCTCCATGTCTCCCCGTGTCTCTCTCTCTCACCCCGTGTCTCTCTCTCTCACCCCGTGTCTCTCTCTCACCCCGTGTGTCTCTCTCTCTCCCCGTGTCTCTGTGTCTCCATGTCTCCCCGTGTCTCTCTCTCTCACCCCGTGTCTCTCTCTCACCCCGTGTCTCTCTCTCACCCCGTGTCTCTCTCTCACCCCGTGTCTCTCTCTCACACCGTGTCTCTCTCTCACCCCGTGTCTCTCTCTCACCCCGTGTGTCTCTCTCACCCCGTGTCTCTCTCACCCCGTGTCTCTCTCTCACCCCGTGTCTCTCACCTCGTGTCTCTCTCCCCGTGTGTCTCTCACCCCGTGTGTCTCTCACCCCGTGTCTCTCTCTCACCCCGTGTTTCCCTCTCACCCCGTGTCTCCCTCTCACCCCGTGTCTCTCTCTCTCTCCCCGTGTCTCTCTCTCACCCCGTGTCTCTCTCTCCCCGTGTCTCTCTCTCTCTCCCCGTGTCTCTCTCTCCCCGTGTGTCTCTCTCACACCGTGTCTCTCTCTCACCCCGTGTCTCTCACCCCGTGTGTCTCTCTCACCCCGTGTCTATCTCTCTCACCCCGTGTCTCTGTGTCTCACCCCGTGTCTCTCTCACCCCGTGTCTCTCTCTCTCACCCCGTGTCTCTCTCTCTCACCCCGTGTCTCTATCTCTCTCACCCCGTGTGTCTCTCTCTCACCCCGTGTCTCTCTCTCACCCCGTGTCTCTCTCTCTCCCCGTGTCTCTCTCTCTCTCCCCGTGTCTCTTCCCGTGTGTCTCTCTCACACCGTGTCTCTCACCCCGTGTCTCTCACCCTGTGTGTCTCTCTCACCCCGTGTGTCTCTCTCACCCCGTGTCTCTCTCTCACCCCGTGTCTCTCTTTCACCCCGTGTCTCTCTCCCCGTGTCTCTCTCACCCCGTGTGTCTCTCTCACCACGTGTCTCTCTCTCACCCCGTGTGTCTCTAACCCCGTGTATCTCTCTCCCCGTGTCTCTCTCACCCCGTGTCTCTCTCTCTCACCCCGTGTCTCTCTCTCACCCCGTGTCTCTCTCTCACCCCGTGTCTATCTCTCCCACCCAGTGTCTCTCTCTCACCCCGTGTCTCTCACCCCGTGTGTCTCTAACCCCGTGTCTTTCTCTCTCACCCCGTGTCTCTCTCTCTCACCCCGTGTCTCTCTCTCTCTCTCTCACCCCGTGTCTCTCTCTCTCACTCAACCCCGTGTCTCTCTCTCTCTCTCTCCCCGCGCCCGCAGCACTTTGCCGAGATCACGGACGACCAGTTCGACTTCCACACCTACTGCATGCGCAAGATGACCCTGCGGGCCTACGTGCAGCTGCTGCGCTTGGAGGATGTCCTCCGCTCCCACCCATTCTTCTACCGTGCGGCTCGCATTGCCACGGACATCTACCTGCACCTGTACGACCAGCCGCTCGCCAGCAACGCAGCGGAGAGCCAGGCCAACGCCGGTGAGCGGTGTGGGGTGAGCGGTGGTGAGTGTGGGGTGAGCAGCGTGCCGAGGTGAGGGTTGACCTGCACCTGTACGAACCAGCCGCTCGCCAGCCAGGCAAGCGGAGAGCCAGGCCAACGCTGGTGAGCGGCGTGGGGTGAGCGGTGTGGGGTGAGCGTGGGGGCCGGGGTGAGTGGCTGGGTGAGTGGCTGAGTGAGTGAGTGAGTGACTGGGTGAGTGGCTGGACGAGTGGCTGAGTGAGTGGCTGGGAGAGTGGCTGGGTGAGTGGCTGGGTGAGTGGCTGGGCGAGTGACTGAGCGAGTGGCTGGGTGAGTGACTGAGTGAGTGACTGGGTGAGTGAGTGAATGAGTGGCTGGGTGAGTGAGTGAATGAGTGGCTGGGTGAGTGACTGAGTGAGTGGCTGGGCGAGTGGCTGAGTGAGTGACTGGGTGAGTGACTGGGTGAGTGAGTGAATGAGTGGCTGGGTGAGTGACTGAGTGAGTGGCTGGGCGAGTGGCTGAGTGAGTGGCTGGGCGAGTGGCTGGGCGAGTGGCTGAGCGAGTGACTGAGTGAGTGGCTGGGTGAGTGAGTGAATGAGTGGCTGGGTGAGTGAGTGAATGAGTGGCTGGGTGAGTGACTGAGTGGCTGGGCGAGTGGCTGAGTGAGTGAATGAGTGGCTGGGTGAGTGAGTGAATGAGTGGCTGGGTGAGTGACTGAGTGGCTGGGCGAGTGACTGAGTGAGTGACTGGGTGAGTGACTGGGTGAGTGAGTGAATGAGTGGCTGGGTGAGTGACTGGGTGAGTGAGTGAATGAGTGGCTGGGTGAGTGACTGAGTGAGTGGCTGGGCGAGTGGCTGGGTGAGTGAGTGAATGAGTGAGTGACTGGGTGAGTGGCTGGGCGAGTGGCTGAGTGAGTGGCTGAGTGAGTGACTGGGTGAGTGACTGGGTGAGTGAGTGAATGAGTGGCTGGGTGAGTGACTGAGTGAGTGAGTGAATGAGTGGCTGAGTGAGTGAGTGGCTGAGCGATTGGCTGAGTGAGTGACTGAGTGAGTGAATGAGTGGCTGAGTGGCTGAGTGACTGAGTGAATGAGTGGCTGGCTGAGTGAGTGGTTGAGTGAGTGACTGGGTGAGTGACTGAGTGAGTGAATGAGTGGGTGAGTGACTGGGTGAGTGAATGAGTGGCTGGGTGAGTGACTGAGTGAGTGAATGAGAGGCTGGGTGAGTGAGTGAATGAGTGGCTGGGTGAGAGGCTGGGTGAGTGAGTGAGTGAATGAGTGGCCGGCCGGGCGAGCCCACCGAACTCTCTCCCCGCCACCCCCCGCGCGCAGAGACGCTGACCTCGCAGGAGCTGAAGAAGCTGCACAGCAAGCAGCGCCGTGCCCAGAAGAAGGCTCAGCGTGAGGAGGAGCAGCGGAGTGCCGAGGAGCGCCGGCAACAGCAGCAGCGCAACCACGGCAAGCGGCGCCGGGGCGGCGGCCCGGGGGCAGCCGACGACGAGGACGAGGAGGGGCAGGCGGGCGTGCGGGAGGAGCTGCTGCCCGACAAGCTGGCGCGGGTGAGGAGGTGGAGGAGGAGGAGAAGGAGGAGAAGGGTGGACGTCATGACACACACACAGACACACCACGCCACTCACCCACCACGTCACCCACACACCCACCACGTCACCCACCCACCCACCACGTCACTCACCCACCACGTCACCCACACACCACGTCACTCACCCACCACGTCACCCACCCACCCACGTCACTCACCCACCACGCCACTCACCCACCACGTCACCCACACACCACGTCACTCACCCACCACGTCACCCACCCACCACGTCACCCACCCACCACGCCACTCACCCACCACGCCACTCACCCACCACGTCACCCACACACCACGTCACTCACCCACCACGTCACCCACCCACCACGTCACCCACCCACCACGCCACTCACCCACCACGTCACCCACCCACCCACGCCACCCACCCACCACGCCACCCACCACGTCACTCACCCACCACGTCACCCACCCACCACGCCACCCACCACGCCACTCACCACGCCACCCACCCACCACGCCACCCACCCACCACGTCACCCACCCACCACGTCACCCACCCACCACGCCACTCACCCACCACGTCACCCACCCACCACGCCACCCACCCACCACGCCACCCACCACGTCACCCACCCACCACGCCACCCACCACGCCACTCACCACGCCACCCACCCACCACGCCACCCACCCACCACGTCACCCACCCACCACGTCACCCACCCACCACGTCACCCACCCACCCACCACGCCACCCACCCACCACGTCACCCACCCACCACGTCACCCACCCACCACGTCACCCACCCACCACGCCACTCACCCACCACGTCACCCACCCACCCACGCCACCCACCCACCACGCCACCCACCACGTCACTCACCCACCACGTCACCCACCCACCACGCCACCCACCACGCCACTCACCACGCCACCCACCCACCACGCCACCCACCCACCACGTCACCCACCCACCACGTCACCCACCCACCACGTCACCCACCCACCACGCCACCCACCCACCACGTCACCCACCCACCACGTCACCCACCCACCACGCCACCCACCCACCACGTCACCCACCCACCACGTCACCCACCCACCACGCCACCCACCCACCACGCCACCCACCCACCACGCCACCCGCTCCCCCCTGCCCGGGACGAGTGAGTGGGTGAGTAGGCGGGTGGGTGAGTGAATGGGTGAGCGGGTGAGTAGGAGGGTGGGTGAGCGTGGCGGGTGGGTGAGCGGGTGAGCGGGTGAGTGGGTGGGTGAGTAGGCGGGTGGGTGAGCGAGCGAGTGAGTGAGCGTGGCGGGTGGGTGAGCGTAGCGGGTGAGTGAGCGAGTGGGTGAGCAGGTGAGTAGGCGGGTGGGTGAGCGAGTGAGTGAGCGTGGCGGGTGGGTTAGCATGGCGGGTGGGTTAGCGGGTGGGTGAGTAGGTGGGTGAGTAGGCGGGTGAGTAGGTGGGTGAGTAGGTGGGTTAGCGAGTGAGTAGGCGGGTGGGTGAGTAGGCGGGTGAGTAGGTGGGTGAGTAGGTGGGTGAGTAGGTGGGTTAGCGAGTGAGTAGGCGGGTGGGTGAGTAGGCGGGTGAGTAGGTGGGTTAGCGGGTGAGTAGGTGGGTGGGTGAGTAGGCGGGTGAGTAGGTGCGTTAGCGGGTGAGTAGGTGGGTTAGCGAGTGAGTAGGCGGGTGAGTAGGTGGGTGAGTAGGTGGGTTAGCGAGTGAGTAGGCGGGTGAGTAGGTGGGTGAGTAGGTGGGTTAGCGAGTGAGTAGGCGGGTGGGTGAGTAGGCGGGTGAGTAGGTGGGTTAGCGGGTGAGTAGGTGGGTGGGTGAGTAGGCGGGTGAGTAGGTGGGTTAGCGGGTGAGTAGGTGGGTTAGCGGGTGAGTAGGCGGGTGGGTGAGTAGGTGGGTTAGCGAGTGAGTAGGCGGGTGAGTAGGTGGGTGAGTAGGCAGGTGGGTGAGTAGGTGGGTGAGTAGGCAGGTGGGTGAGTAGGTGGGTGAGTAGGTGGGTGAGTAGGTGAGTAGGTGGGTGAGTAGCCAGGTGGGTGAGTAGGTGGGTGAGTAGGTGGGTTAGCGAGTGAGTAGGCGATCGAGTAAGTTGACGCAGAGAGAGAGCGACAAGAGGGTGACCCCCCCCCCCCGTGCCCCCCCCCCCCCCGTGCCCCCCCGTGCCCCCCCCCCCCCCAGGTGGACAGTCCCCTGGAGGAGGCCATCAAGTTCCTGACACCGCTCAAGACGCTGGCCGGGCACCGCATCGACACTCACCTCATGGCCTTCGAGATTTACTACCGCAAGGGTGAGTGAGTGGGGAGAGTGGGGAGTGGTGAGTGTGAGTGAGTGGTGAGTGGGGAGTGAGTGGTGAGTGGGGAGTGGGGAGTGGTGAGTGTGGTGAGTGGGGAGTGAGTGGTGTGAGTGGTGAGTGAGTGGGGAGTGTGAGTGGTGTGTGGGGAGTGTGAGTGGTGAGTGAGTGGTGTGTGGGGAGTGTGAGTGGTGAGTGTGAGTGGTGAGTGTGAGTGGTGTGTGGGGAGTGTGAGTGGTGAGCGAGTGGTGAGTGTGAGTGGTGTGTGGGGAGTGTGAGTGGTGAGTGAGTGGTGTGTGGGGAGTGTGAGTGGTGAGTGAGTGGTGTGTGGGGAGTGTGAGTGGTGAGTGTGAGTGGTGAGTGTGAGTGGTGTGTGGGGAGTGTGAGTGGTGAGCGAGTGGTGAGTGTGAGTGGTGTGTGGGGAGTGTGAGTGGTGAGTGAGTGGTGTGTGGGGAGTGTGAGTGGTGAGTGAGTGGTGTGTGGGGAGTGTGAGTGGTGAGCGAGTGGTGAGTGTGAGTGGTGTGGGGAGTGTGAGTGTTGAGTGAGTGGTGAGAGTGGGGAGTGTGAGTGGTGAGTGAGTGGGGAGTGGTGAGTGAGTGGTGTGTGGGGAGTGTGAGTGGGGAGTGTGAGTGGTGAGTGGGGAGTGTGAGTGGTAAGTGTGAGTGGTGAGTGTGAGTGGTGAGTGTGAGTGGGGAGTGTGAGTGGTGAGTGTGAGTGGGGAGTGTGAGTGGGGAGTGTGAGTGGTGTGTGAGTGGTGTGGGGAGTGTGAGTGGTGAGTGTGAGTGGTGAGTGTGAGTGGTGAGTGAGTGGTGTGTGGGGAGTGTGAGTGGTGAGTGTGAGTGGTGAGTGTGAGTGGTGAGTGAGTGGTGTGGGGAGTGTGAGTGGTGAGCGAGTGGTGTGGGGAGTGGTGAGTGTGAGTTGTGTGGGGTGTGTGAGTGGTGAGTGAGTGGTGTGAGTGGTGAGCGAGTGGTGTGGTGAGTGAGTGTGAGTGGTGTGACGCTGTGGTGTGGTGAGTGAGTGAGTGGTGTGGGGAGTGGTGAGTGTGAGTTGTGAGTGGTGAGTGAGTGGTGTGAGTGGTGAGCGAGTGGTGTGGTGAGTGAGTGTTAGTGGTGTGATGCTGTGGTGTGGTGAGTGTGGTGAGTGAGTGTGAGTGGTGTGACGCTGTGGTGTGGTGAGTGAGTGTGAGTGGTGTGACGGTGTGGTGAGTGAGTGTGAGTGGTGTGACGTTGTGGTGTGGTGAGTGAGTGTGGTGAGTGAGTGTGGTGAGTGAGTGTGGTGTGACGCTGTGGTGTGGTGAGTGAGTGAGTGTGGTGAGTGAGTGAGTGTGAGTGGTGTGACGCTGTGGTGTGGTGAGTGTGGTGAGTGTGAGTGGTGTGACGCTGTGGTGTATTGGTGATGTTCTGACAGCGTGTTGTGACGCGGGGAGTGGTGGTGCAGCGGTTAGCGCTGCGCTACGAACCCAGCGACCCGGGTTCGATTCCCGTTCACGGCCAACACCACCGGTGACGATTATCTGAACCGGTCCTGGGCCTCCCCTAGGTCGACTCAGCCTCAAACGAGTAGCTGGTGTATTGGTGGTGCTGTCGTGGTGGTGGTGTAGTGGTGGTGGTGGTGTAGTGGTGGTGTAGCGGTGGTGGTGTAGTGGTGGTGGTGTAGTGATGGTGGTGGTGTAGCGGTGGTGGTGTAGTGGTGGTGGTGTAGTGATGGTGGTGTAGTGGTGGTGTAGTGGTGATGTAGTGGTGGTGGTGTAGCGGTGGTGTAGTGGTGGTGGTGTATTAGTGGTGGCAGTGTAGTAGTGAACATCGCCCGCACCTACGGGAGAGACAAAGGCGGCCGGGCGTGGTGGTGGTGCTGGCCACCCACCCCCTCTGTGTGTGCCACAGTGCCGGTAGCCTTCATAGGTAGCGCTGCTGCTACTACCAACAGCACTTGCCCCTACAGCCTGCTAGAGGCTACACGGGGGACCTTTGTTTGTGTATGTGTGTGATGACGCGGGGTGTGTGTCTGTCTGTGTGTGTATCTGTGTATGTGACTGTGTGTATGTGTGTGTGTGTGACTGTGTGACTGTGTGTGACTGTGTGACTGTGTGTGTATGTGACTGTGACTGTGTGACTGTGTGTGTGTGTGACTGTGTGTGTATGTGACTGTGACTGTGTGACTGTGTGTGTGTATGTGACTGTGTGTGTGACTGTGTGTGTGTGACTGTGTGTGTATGTGACTGTGTGTGTGTCTGTGTGTATGTGACTGTGTGTGTGTGACTGTGTGACTGTGTGTGTATGTGACTGTGTGACTGTGTGTGTGTGTATCTGTGTGACTGTGTGTGCAGGTAAGGTGCTGCTGATGCTCCAGTCGGCTAAGCGAGCATTCTCACTCGACCGGGACCACCCGTGGCTCCACCAGTGTCTCGTGCGCCTCACTCACACCGGTAACACTCACCACTCGCTCCTCACCACTCACTCCTCACCACTCGCTCGCTCACCACTCGCTCCTCACCACTCGCTCCTCACCACTTGCTCCTCACCACTTGCTCCTCACCACTTGCTCCTCACCACTCCTCACCACTCCTCACCACTCGCTCCTCACCACTCCTCACCACTCGCTCGCTCACCACTCGCTCCTCACCACTCGCTCCTCACCACTCGCTCGCTCACTCGCTCACCACTCGCTCCTCACCACTCGCTCGCTCACTCGCTCACCACTCGCTCCTCACCACTCCTCACCACTCCTCACCACTCGCTCCTCACCACTCGCTCCTCACCACTCCTCACCGCTCCTCACCACTCCTCAACGCTCGCTCCTCACCACTCGCTCCTCACCACTCCTCACCACTCCTCACCACTCGCTCCTCACCACTCCTCACCACTCGCTCACCACTCGCTCCTCACCACTCCTCACCACTCCTCAACGCTCGCTCCTCACCACTCCTCACCACTCCTCACCACTCCTCACCACTCGCTCCTCACCGCTCGCTCCTCACCACTCGCTCCTCACCACTCGCTCCTCACCACTCCTCACCACTCCTCACCACTCCTCACCACTCGCTCCTCACCACTCCTCACCACTCGCTCCTCACCACTCCTCACCACTCGCTCCTCACCACTCGCTCCTCACCACTCCTCACCACTCCTCACCACTCGCTCCTCACCACTCCTCACCACTCGCTCCTCACCACTCCTCACCACTCGCTCCTCACCACTCGCTCCTCACCACTCTCACCACTCGCTCCTCACCACTCGCTCCTCACCACTCGCTCCTCACCACTCCTCACCACTCGCTCCTCACCACTCCTAAACACTCGCTCCTCACCGCTCGCTTCTCACCACTCGCTCCTCACCACTCTCACCACTCCTCACCACTCGCTCCTCATCGCTCCTCACCACTCGCTCCTCACCACTCGCTCACCACTCGCTCCTCACCACTCGCTCCTCACCACTCGCTCCTCACCACTCGCTCACCACTCGCTCCTCACCACTCGCTCCTCACCACTCCTCACCACTCGCTCCTCACCACTCCTAAACACTCGCTCCTCACCGCTCGCTCCTCACCACTCCTTCCTCACCACTCCTCACCACTCGCTCCTCACCACTCGCTCCTCACCACTCGCTCCTCACCACTCCTCACCACTCGCTCCTCACCGCTCGCTCCTCACCACTCCTAAACACTCGCTCCTCACCGCTCGCTCCTCACCACTCCTTCCTCACCACTCCTCACCACTCGCTCCTCACCACTCGCTCCTCACCACTCTTGACCACTCCTCACCACTCGCTCCTCACCACTCGCTCCTCACCACTCCTCACCACTCGCTCCTCACCACTCCTCACCGCTCGCTCCTCACCACTCCTCACCACTCGCTCCTCACCACTCCTCACCACTCGCTCCTCACCACTCGCTCCTCACCACTCGCTCCTCACCACTCGCTCCTCACCACTCGCTCCTCACCACTCCTCACCACTCGCTCCTCACCACTCGCTCACCACCACTCGCTCCTCACCACTCCTCACCACTCGCTCCTCACCACTCCTCACCACTCGCTCCTCATCGCTCCTCACCACTCGCTCCTCACCACTCCTCACCACTCGCTCACCACCACTCGCTCACCACTCACTCACCACTCGCTCCTCACCACTCGCTCCTCACCGCTCGCTCCTCACCGCTCGCTCCTCACCGCTCGCTCACCACTCGCTCACCACTCGCTCCTCACCGCTCGCTCACCACTCGCTCACCACTCGCTCCTCACCGCTCGCTCCTCACCGCTCGCTCACCACCACTTGCTCACCACTCACTCGCTCGCACACCACTCGCTCACCACTCGCTCCTCGCCACTCGCTCCTCACCACTCGTGTCTCTATGTGTGTGTGTGTATCTCTGCGTGCGTGTCTCTGTTTATCTGTCTGTGCGTGCGTGCGTGTGACTGCGTGTCTGTGCGCGCGTGTCTCTGTGTGTGTGTCTTTGCGTGTGTGTGTCTCTGTGTGTGTGTGCGTGTCTCTGCGTGTGCGTGTCTCTGCGTGTGTGTGCGTGCACGCGTGTCTCTGTGTCTCTGCGTGTGTGTGTCTCTGTGTGTGTGTGTGTGTCTCTGTGTGTGTCTCTCTGTGTGTCTCTGTGTGTGTGTCTCTGTGTGTGTCTCTGTGTGTGTCTGTGTGTCTCTGTGTGTGTCTCTGTGTGTGCGCGCGTGTCTCTGTGTGTGTGCGTGCGTGTCTCTGTGTGTGTGCGTGCGTGTCTCTGTGTGTGTGCGTGCGTGTCTCTGTGTGTCTCTGTGTGTGTGTCTGTGTGTCTCTGTGTGTGTCTGTGTGTGTGTGTCTGTGTGTGTGTGTGTCTGTGTGTGTCTCTATGTCTCTATGTCTCTGTGTGTGTGTGTGTGTCTGTGTGTGTGTCTGTGTGTGTGTGTGTCTCTGTGTGAGTGTCTCTATGTGTTTGTGTGTGTCTGTGTCTGTGTGTGTGTGTGTCTGTGTGTGTGTGTCTATGTGTGTGTCTATGTGTGTGTCTATGTGTGTGTCTCAATGTCTCTATGTCTGTGTGTGTGTGTCTCTATGTGTGTCTCTGTGTGTGTCTCTATGTGTGTCTCTGTGTGTGTGTATGTCTCTATGTGTGTGTGTGTCTCTATGTGTGTCTCTGTGTGTCTGTGTGTGTGTCTCTCTGTGTGTGTATGTCTCTATGTGTGTGTGTGTGTGTCTCTATGTGTGTGTGTGTGTGTCTGTGTGTGTGTCTCTGTGTGTGTGTGTCTCTATGTGTGTGTCTGTGTGTGTGTGTCTATGTCTGTGTGTGTCTGTGTGTGTGTCTGTGTGTGTCTCCGTGTGTGTGTCTCTATGTCTGTGTGTGTCTCTGTGTGTCTCTGTGTGTGTGTCTCTATGTGTGTCTCTGTGTGTGTATGTCTCTATGTGTGTGTGTGTCTCTATGTGTGTGTGTGTCTATGTCTGTGTGTGTCTGTGTGTGTGTGTCTGTGTGTGTCTCTGTGTCTGTGTGTGTGTCTATGTCTGTGTGTGTCTGTGTGTGTGTCTGTGTGTCTATGTCTGTGTGTGTGTGTCTATGTGTGTGTGTATGTGTCTCAATGTCTCTCTGTGTCTATGTGTGTGTCTCAATGTCTCTATGTGTGTGTGTGTGTCTGTGTGTCTCTATGTCTGTGTGTGTGTGTGTGTGTCTCTGTGTGTGTGTCTCTATGTGTGTGTGTGTGTCTCTGTGTCTCTGTGTGTGTGTGTATGTGTGTGTGTCTGTGTGTGTGTGTCTCAATGTCTCAATGTCTCTCTGTGTCTATGTGTGTGTCTCAATGTCTCTGTGTGTCTCTGTGTGTGTGTGTGTGTGTGTCTGTGTGTGTGTCTCTATGTCTCTGTGTGTGTCTCTCTGTGTGTGTGTGTCTGTGTGTGTGTGTCTCTATGTGTGTGTGTCTGTGTGTGTGTGTCTGTGTGTGTGTCTCTGTCTGTGTGTGTGTCTCTATGTGTGTCTGTGTGTGTGTCTGTGTGTGTCTGTGTCTGTGTGTGTCTCTATGTGTGTGTGTGTGTGTCTGTGTGTGTCTCTGTGTGTGTGTGTCTATGTGTGTCTCTATGTGTGTGTCTATGTGTGTCTCTATGTGTGTGTCTCAATGTCTCTATGTGTGTGTCTCAATGTCTCTGTGTCTCTGTGTGTGTGTCTCAATGTCTCTATGTCTGTGTGTGTGTGTCTCTATGTCTGTGTGTGTCTCTGTGTGTGTCTCTGTGTGTCTGTGTGTGTCTCTATGTGTGTGTCTGTGTGTGTCTCTGTGTGTCTGTGTGTGTCTATGTGTGTGTCTCAATGTGTGTCTCTGTGTGTGTCTCTGTGTGTCTGTGTGTGTCTATGTGTGTGTCTCAATGTGTGTCTCAATGTGTCTCTCTGTGTGTGTGTGTGCAGTGTGGCAGTGCCGTGAGGGTGCTGGGGGTGCCGTCTCCACGGTGCTCCACCAGGAGCTGCCGCTGCTCGTCGGCTCCAGCGACGCCGCCGCCGTCAACGCCAATTTCCTCGCTCGCCACCCCAACTCCGTGCGGCACCGCCTCGCCGGTGACTCGCTCGCCGCCACTCACCACCACGACACCACTCACCACTCACCACTACGCTCACTACTACTACACTCACCGCCACTACACTCACCACTCACCACCGCGACACTCACCACTACGCTCACTACTACTACACTCACCACTCACTACTACACTAACTGCTACACTCGCCGCCACTCACCACCGCGACACTCACCACTACGCTCACTACTACTACACTCACCACCACTACACTCACTCACCACTACGCTCACTACTACTACACTCACCACCATGACACTCACCACTACACTCACCACTACGCTCACTACTACTACACTCACCACCACTACACTCACTCACCACTACGCTCACTACTACTACACTCACCACCATGACACTCGCCACTCACCACTACGCTCACTACTACTACACTACTACTACACTCACCATTACACTCACTACTACACTCACTACTACTACACTCACCACCGCGACACTCACCACTCACCACTACGCTCACTACTACTACACTCACCACCATGACACTCACCACTACACTCACCACTACACTCACCACTACACTCACCACTACGCTCACTACTACTACACTACTACACTCACCACCACTACACTCACCACTCACTTACACACTCACTACTACTACACTACTACTACACTCACCATTACACTCACTACTACACTCACTACTACTACACTCACCGCCACTACACTCACCACTCACCACCGCGACACTCGCCACTACGCTCACTACTACTACACTACTACTACACTCACCATTACACTCACCACTACACTCACTACTACTACACTCACCACCACTACACTCACCACTACGCTCACTACTACTACACTACTACTACACTCACCATTACACTCACTACTACACTCACTACTACTACTACTACCACACTCGCCACCACTACGCTCACTACTACTACACTACTACTACACTCACCACTACACTCACCACTACACTCACCACTACGCTCACTACTACTACACTACTACACTCGCCACCGCGACACTCACCACTCACTTACACACTCACTACTACTACACTCACCGCCACTACACTCACCACTCACCACCGCGACACTCGCCACTACACTCACTACTACTACACTCACCACCACGACACTCACCACTACGCTCACTACCACTACACTACACTCGCCACCACTACACTCACCACTCATTACTACACTCATTACTACACTCACTACTACTACACTACTACACTCACTACTACACTCACTAATACTACACTACTACACTCACTACTACACTCACTACTACACTCACTACTACTACACTCACTACTACACTCACTACTACTACACTCACCACTACGCTCATTACTACTACACTACTACACTCACCATTACACTCACTACTACACTCACTACTACTACACTACTACTACACTCGCCATTACACTCACTACTACACTCACTACTACTACACTACTACACTCACTACTACTACGCTACTACACTCACTACTACTACACTCACTACTACTACACTACTACACTCACCACCACTACACTCACCACTACGCTCACTACTACTACACTACTACACTCGCCACTACACTCACCACCATGACACTCACCACTACGCTCACTACTACTACACTACTACACTCACCACTACGCTCACCACCACTACACTCACCACTACGCTCACTACTACTACACTCGCCACTACACTCACCACCATGACACTCACCACTACGCTCACTACTACTACACTACTACACTCACCACTACGCTCACCACCACGACACTCACCACTACGCTCACTACTACTACACTACTACACTCGCCACTACGCTCACCACCACGACACTCACCGCTCACCACTACGCTCACTACTACTACACTACCACACTCACCACCACTACACTCACCACCACGACACCACTCACCACTACGCTCACTACTGCTATACTCACCATTACACTCACTACTACACTCACTACTACTACACTCACCACCACTACACTCACCACTCACCACTACGCTCACCACTCACTACTACACTCACTACTACTACACTCACCACCACTACACTCACCACTCACCACTACGCTCACTACTACTACACTACTACACTCACCATTACACTCACTACTACACTCGCTACTACTACACTCACCACCACTACACTCACCACTCACCACTATGCTCACCACTCACTACTACACTCACTACTACTACACTCACCACCACTACACTCACCACTCACCACCACGACACTCACCACTCACCAATACGCTCACTACTACACTCACCACTCACTACTACACTCACTACTACACTCACCACTCACCACAACGCTCACTACTGCTACACTACTACACTCACCACCACTACACTCACCACCACGACACTCACCACTCACCACTACGCTCACTACTACTACACTACTACACTCACAACCACGACACTCACCACTCACCACTACACTCACTACTACACTACTACACTCACCACTACACTCACTACTACTACACTACTACACTCACCACTCACTACTACACTCACTACTACACTCACCACTCACTACTGCACTCACTACTACACTACTACACACCACCACTACACTCACCACTCACTACTACACTCACCACTACACTCACCACTCACTACTACACTCACTACTAATACACTCACCACTCACTACTACACTCACTACTATTACACTCACCACCACTACATTCACCACTCACTACACACTCACTACTCCGCTCACCGCCACTCACCACCACGACACTCACCACTCACTACTACGCTCACTACTACACTCACCACCACTACATTCACCACTCACCACTACACTCACCACTCACTACTACACTCACTACTACTACACTCACCACCACGACACTCACCACTCACTACTTCACTCACCACTACACTCACCACCACTACACTCACCACTCACTACTACACTCACCACTCACTACTACACTCACTACTACACTCACCACTCACTACTACACTCACTACTACGCTCACCGCCACTCACCACCACTACACTCACCACTCACTACTACACTCACTACTACACTCACCACCACGACACTCACCACTCACTACTACGCTCACCACTCACCACCACGACACTCAGCACTCACTACTACAGTCACCACTACTACACTCACCACCACGACACTCACCACTCACTACTGCACTCACCACCACTACACTCACTACTACGCTCACCGCCACTCACCACCACTACACTCACCACTCACTACTACACTCACCACTACACTCACCGCTACTACACTCACTACTACACTCACCACTACACTCACCGCTACTACACTCACCACCACTACACTCACCACTCACTACTACACTCACCACTACACTCACCGCTACTACACTCACCACTCACTACTACACTCACCACTACACTCACCGCTACTACACTCACCACCACTACACTCACCACTCACTACTACACTCAACACTACACTCACCGCTACTACACTCACCACTACACTCACCGCTACTACACTCACCACCACTACACTCACCACTCACTACTACACTCATGGCACCTGCTGGGTCTGTCCCGTGACCTCCTCCTCCTCATGCACCTAGCCTGGCACAGCAGTCAACCCGTGGCACCTGCTGGGTCTGTCCCGTCACCACCTCCTCATGAACCTAGCCTGGCACAGCAGTCAACCCGTGGCACCTGCAGGGTCTGTCCCGTGACCTCCTCCTCATGCACCTAGCCTGGCACAGCAGTCAAACCCATGGCACCTGCTGGGTCTGTCACGTGACCTCCTCCTCATGCACCTAGCCTGGCACAGCAGTCAACCCATGGCACCTGCTGGGTCTGTCCCGTGACCTCCTCCTCATGCACCTAGCCTGGCACAGCAGTCAACCCATGGCACCTGCAGGGTCTGTCCCGTCACCTCCTCCTCATGCACCTAGCCTGGCACAGCAGTACAAACCCGTGGCACCTGCTGGGTCTGTCCCGTGACCTCCTCATGCACCTAGCCTGGCACAGCAGCAGTCAAACCCATGGCACCTGCTGGGTCTGTCCCGTGATCTCCTCCTCATGCACCTAGCCTGGCACAGCAGTCAACCCATGGCACCTGCTGGGTCTGTCCCGTGACCTCCTCCTCATGCACCTAGCCTGGCACAGCAGTCAACCCATGGCACCTGCTGGGTCTGTACCGTGACCTCCTCCTCATGCACCTAGCCTGGCACAGCAGTACAAACCCGTGGCACTTGCAGGGTCTGTCCCGTGACCTCCTGCCGGCGGGCGTTCGACACTTTGACGCGTCGGGCCTCAACGTGCACCTAGCCTGGCACGGTGGGCGCCGTGGTGGGTGACGTCGTCGCCGCTTGTTGGCGAACGGCGGCTGTTGTTGTTGGTTGTTGTTGTTGTTGGTTGTTGTTGGTTGTTGTTGGTTGTTGTTGGTTGTTGTTGTTTTGACCGCTGCGCTTTGCTCCAGGTGCTAAGATGATGTACTACCTGGATCCCTCGAGCTCAGAGAGAGCCGTCGCCCTGGCAACCAGGCTGGACCACACGATGACCGATCGCTCCATCAAGGTGAGGGTTGTGATGGTTGTCATGGTGATGGTTGTCATAGTGATGGTTGTGATGGTGGTGATGGTGGTGATGGTGATGGTTGTGATGGTGACGATGATGGTTGTGATGGAGCACGGTCGCCCCTGGCAACCAGGCTGGACCACACGATGACCGATCGCTCCATCAAGGTGATGGTTGTGATGGTGGTGATGGTTGTGATGGTGACGATGGTAGTGATATGGTGATGGTTGTGATGGTGACGGTGGTGATGGTGGTGATGGTGGTGGTTGTGATGGTGGTGGTGGTGATGGTTGTGATGGTGACAGTGTTTGTGATGGTGAGGGTTGTGATGGTGACAATGGTTGTGATGGTGACGATGGTTGTGATAGAGCGCGGTTGTCCTGGCAACCAGGCTGGACCACAGGATGACCGATCGCTCCATCAAGGTGAGGGTTGTGATGGTTGTCATGGTGATGGTTGTCATGGTGATGGTTGTGATGGTGATGGTTGTGATGACGGTTGTGATGGTGATGATGGTAGTGATATGGTGATGGTTGTGATGGTGACGGTGGTGATGGTGGTGATGGTGGTGGTTGTGATGGTTGTGATGGTGAGGGTTGCGATGGTGACGATGGTAGTGATGGAGCACGGTCGCCCCTGGCAACCGGCTGGACCACACGATGACCGATCGCTCCATCAAGGTGATGGTTGTGATGGTGGTGATGGTTGTCACGGTGATGATGGTTGTGATGGTGACGATTGTAGTGATGGTTGTGATGGTGGTGATGGTTGTGATGGTGGTGGTGATGGTTGTGATGGTGATGGTTGTGATGGTGATGATGGTTGTGATGGTGAGGGTTGTGATGGTGATGATGGTTGTGATGGTGACGATGGTAGTGATGGAGCGCGGTTGTCCTGGCAACCAGGCTGGACCACATGATCCCCGGACCCTGACGATGCCTGCTGCTGCTGCTGTATATGTGGAGTTGTGTCTCTCTCTCTCTCTCATAATCATCACGGTGGCTATGAGATGTTGACTACCTCGCCCGGTCTACAGGAGGTCGTGAGTTGTGTATTTGTGTCTCTCTCTCATCACCACGGTGGCTATGAGATGTTGACTACCTCGCCTGGTCGACAGGAGGTTGTGTGTTGTGTATTTGTGTCTCTCTCATCATCATCATCACCACGGTGGCTGTGAGATGTTGACTACCTCGCCCGGTATACAGGAGGTCGTGTGTTGTGTATTTGTGTGTCTCATCATCACCACGGCGGCTATGAGATGTTGACTACCTCGCCCGGTCTACAGGAGGTCGTGTGTTGTGTATCTGTGTCTCTCATCATCACCACGGTGGCTATGAGATGTTGACTACCTCGCCCGGTCTACAGGAGGTCGTGTGTTGTGTATTTGTGTCTCTCATCATCATCACCACGGTGGCTATGAGATGTTGACTACCTCGCCTGGTCTACAGGAGGGTCGTGAGTTGTGTATCTGTGTCTCTCATCATCACCACGGTGGCTATGAGATGTTTGAGATGTTGACTACCTCGCCCGGTCTACAGGAGGTCGTGTGTTGTGTATCTGTGTCTCTCATCATCACCACGGTGGCTATGAGATGTTTGAGATGTTGACTACCTCTCCCGGTCTGCAGGAGGTCGTGTGTTGTGTATCTGTGTCTCTCATCATCACCACGGTGGCTATGAGATGTTGACTACCTCGCCCGGTCTACAGGAGGTCGTGTGTTGTGTATCTGTGTCTCTCATCATCACCACGGTGGCTATGAGATGTTTGAGATGTTGACTACCTCGCCCGGTCTACAGGAGGTCGTGTGTTGTGTATCTGTGTCTCTCATCATCACCACGGTGGCTATGAGATGTTGACTACCTCGCCCGGTCTACAGGAGGTCGTGTGTTGTGTATCTGTGTCTCTCATCATCACCACGGTGGCTATGAGATGTTTGAGATGTTGACTACCTCGCCCGGTCTGCAGGAGGTCGTGTGTTGTGTATCTGTGTCTCTCATCATCACCACGGTGGCTATGAGATGTTGACTACCTCGCCCGGTCTACAGGAGGTCGTGTGTTGTGTATCTGTGTCTCTCATCATCATCACCACGGTGGCTATGAGATGTTGACTACCTCGCCTGGTCTACAGGAGGGTCGTGAGTTGTGTATCTGTGTCTCTCATCATCACCACGGTGGCTATGAGATGTTTGAGATGTTGACTACCTCGCCCGGTCTACAGGAGGTCGTGTGTTGTGTATCTGTGTCTCTCATCATCACCACGGTGGCTATGAGATGTTTGAGATGTTGACTACCTCTCCCGGTCTGCAGGAGGTCGTGTGTTGTGTATCTGTGTCTCTCATCATCACCACGGTGGCTATGAGATGTTGACTACCTCGCCCGGTCTACAGGAGGTCGTGTGTTGTGTATCTGTGTCTCTCATCATCACCACGGTGGCTATGAGATGTTTGAGATGTTGACTACCTCGCCCGGTCTGCAGGAGGTCGTGTGTTGTGTATCTGTGTCTCTCATCATCACCACGGTGGCTATGAGATGTTGACTACCTCGCCCGGTCTACAGGAGGTCGTGTGTTGTGTATCTGTGTCTCTCATCATCACCACGGTGGCTATGAGATGTTTGAGATGTTGACTACCTCTCCCGGTCTGCAGGAGGTCGTGTGTTGTGTATCTGTGTCTCTCATCATCACCACGGTGGCTATGAGATGTTGACTACCTCGCCCGGTCTACAGGAGGTCGTGTGTTGTGTATCTGTGTCTCTCATCATCACCACGGTGGCTATGAGATGTTTGAGATGTTGACTACCTCTCCCGGTCTGCAGGAGGTCGTGAGTTCTACCGCGACCCCTGACGACGCCGCCTTGCTCCGCGTCTCCCCCCCACCCCCCATCCCCCTCCGTTCTAGGTGTGCGTCCAGGTGTGCCAGGCGCTCGCCAACGGCGAGCTGGGCGACTCGTCCACCTCCTCGTCCACCTCCTCGTCCACCTCCTCGCCCACCTCCTCGCCCACCTCCTCGCCGTCGGCGCTGGACGACTACCGCCGACGGTGCCACGACCTCTACCCTCTGGCCAGCGCCTTCAGTCCCTCCTCCTCCTCCTCCTCCTGCTGCAACTCCTCGGCAGGAGGGGGCGGCAGCGGCGGCACCGGCACCGGCACCGGCACCGCCTCTTCCCCGCGGCACCACCACCACCACCACCATCACCGCCGCGACGAGGAGGAGGAGGAGGACGAGGATGACGACGAGGAGGAGGAGGAGGACGAGGAGGAGGAGGAGGAGGAGGTGGTGGTGGAGCGCGGCGTCGGCGGTGAGAATCACCACGGCGACGGCGACGGCCGTCACCGGGAGAAGGAGCGGCAAACGAGTCGTGCCGGGGCCAAGCGGCACCAGCGGGCAGACGACGACGGAGGCGGTGGAGGAGGTGGAGGTGGAGGAGGTGGTGGAGGAGGAGGTGGAGGAGGAGGAGGAGGTGGTGGAGGAGGTGGAGGAGGAGGGGGAGGGTCGTCACCGGCACAGTCGATGCGGCCGCGGGAGCTCAACCATCACGGAGGGGCGCACAACGAGATGTGATTGGTGGTGCGGTGCGGTGTGGTGTGGTGTGGTGAGGTGTGGTGTGGTGAGGTGTGAGGTGTGGTGTGGTGAGGTGTGGTGTGGTGTGGTGCGGTGAGGTGAGGTGCGGTGTGGTGAGGTGTGGTGACGTGTGGTGTGGTGAGGTGTGGTGTGGTGAGGTGTGGTGTGGTCAGGTGTGGTGAGGTCAGGTGTGGTGCGGTGAGGTGAGGTGCGGTGTGGTGAGGTGTGGTGTGGTGAGGTGAGGTGTGGTGAGCTGTGGGCATGGGTGGGTAGGGCTTGAGGGCTCATCTGGGCGTGCTCCCACCCCCACCAAATCCACTCACCCCACTCACCTCACTCACCCCACCCCACTCACCCCACTCACCTCACTCACCCCACCCCACTCACCCCACTCACCCCACCCCACTCACCCCACTCACCCCACCCACCCCACCCCACTCACCCCACTCACCCCACTCACCCCACTCACCCCACCCCACTCACCCCACTCACCCCACCCCACTCACCCCACTCACCCCACTCACCCCACCCCACTCACCCCACTCACCCCACTCACCCCACCCCACCCACCCCACTCACCCCACCCCACTCACCCCACTCACCCCACTCACTCACCCCACTCACCCCACTCACCTCACCCCACTCACCCCACTCACCCCACTCACCCACCCCACTCACCCCACTCACCCCACTCACCCCACCCCAATCACCCCACTCACCCCACTCACCCCACCCCACTCACCCCACCCACCTCACTCACCCCACTCCACCCACCCCACTCACCCCACTCATCCCACCCCAATCACCCCACTCACCCCACTCACCCCACCCCACTCACCCCACCCACCCCACTCACCCCACTCCACCCACCCCACTCACCCCACTCATCCCACCCCACTCACCCCACCCCACCCACCCCACTCACCCCACCCCACTCACCCCACTCACCCCACTCACCCCACTCACTCACCCCACTCACCCCACTCACCTCACCCCACTCACCCCACTCACCCCACTCACCCACCCCACTCACCCCACTCACCCCACTCACCCCACCCCAATCACCCCACTCACCCCACCCCACTCACCCCACCCACCTCACTCACCCCACTCCACCCACCCCACTCACCCCACTCATCCCACCCCAATCACCCCACTCACCCCACTCACCCCACCCCACTCACCCCACTCACCCCACTCACCCCACTCATCCCACCCCACTCACCCCACCCCACTCATCCCACTCACTCACCCCACTCACCCCACTCACCCCACTCACCTCACCCCACTCACCCCACCCCACTCACCCCACCCCACTCACCCCACTCACTCACCCTACCCACCCTACCCACCCACCCCACCCCACCCACCCCAGGCTGTGTCTGTGGTGGTGTATAGTGAGGAGTGTGTGGGTGTGTGTAGTGAGTGTGTGTGTGGGTGTGTGTGGGTGGGTGGGTGTGTGTGTGTGTGGGTGTGTGTAGTGAGTGTGTGTGTGGGTGGGTGTGTGTGTGTAGTGTGTGTGGGTGTGTAGTGAGTGTGTGTGTGTAGTGAGTGTGTGTGTGTGGTTGTGTGGGTGGGTGCAGGTCCTTGCAAACACGCAGTGGGGGGGTGAGCGGGAGGTGGGGGGGGGTGGAGCTACTCGTGTGGGGGGGAGGGGGGCCCTATGGGCCTGTGGGAGTGCGTCGACTCGTTGATGGGTTCCATTGGGGGGGGAGTGATGTCAGGCGTGTGTGTAGTAGGGTGTGTGTGTGTGTAGTAGGGTGTGTGTGTGTGTGTAGTAGGGTGTGTGTGTAGTAGGGTGTGTGTGTGTGTGTAGTGGGGTGTGTGTAGTGGGGTGTGTGTAGTAGGGTGTGTGTGTGTAGTAGGGTGTGTGTGTGTAGTAGGGGGGTACATGTGTGTGTGTGTAGTAGGGGGGTACATGTGTGTGTGTGTGTAGTAGTGTGTGTGTGTGTGTAGTAGGGTGTGTGTGTGTGTGGTAGGGTGTGTGTGTGTAGTGGGGTGTGTGTGTGTAGTGGGGTGTGTGTGTGTAGTGGGGTGGGTGTGTGTGTAGTAGGGTGTGTGTGTAGTGGGGTGTGTGTGTGTAGTGGGGTGTGTGTAGTGGGGTGTGTGTGTAGTGGGGTGTGTGTGTGTGTAGTGGGGTGGGTGTGTGTGTAGTAGGGTGTGTGTGTAGTGGGGTGTGTGTGTGTAGTGGGGTGTGTGTGTAGTGGGGTGGGTGTGTGTGTGTGTAGTGGGGTGTGTGTGTGCTGGGGGTGTGTGTAGTGGGGTGGGTGTGTGTGTGTGTAGTGGGGTGGGTGTGTGTGTGTGTAGTGGGGTGGGTGTGTGTGTGTGCTAGGGGGTGTGTGTGTGTGTGTGTAGTAGGGGGGTAGTGTGTGTGTGTGTAGTAGGGGGGTGTGTGTGTGTGTCAGTGATGGCTTTAGTGGGGGTGCGTTGGACTGGGTGGGGGGTTGGGGCGGCCCCCACTCACCCTCTCACTCACCCACTCACCCTCTCACTCACCCTCTCACTCACTCACCCTCTCACTCACTCACCCTCTCACTCACACACTCACCCACCCTCTCACTCACCCTCTCACTCACTCACCCTCTCACTCACCCTCTCACTCACACACTCACCCTCTCACTCACTCACTCACCCTCTCACTCACTCACCCTCTCACTCACCCTCTCACTCACCCTCTCACTCACCCTCTCATTCACCCTCTCACTCTCTCTCTCACTCACCCTCTCACTCACTCACCCTCTCACTCACTCACCCTCACTCACCCTCTCACTCACCCTCTCACTCACTCACTCACCCTCTCACTCACCCTCTCACTCACTCACACACTCACCCTCTCACTCACTCACACACTCACCCTCTCACTCACTCACCCTCTCACTCACCTTCTCACTCGCCCTCACTGAATCACCCTCTCTCTCGCTCACCCTCTCACTCGCTCACCCTCTTACTCTCTTTCTCACTCTCTCTCACTCACCCTCTCACTCACCTCCTCACTCACCTCCTCACTCACCTCCTCACTCGCTCTCTCACTGAATCACCCACTCACTCACCCACTCGCTCACCCCCTCACTCACCATCTCACCCCTTCGCTCACCCTCTCGCTCACCCCTCCCGCCTAGTCGCCAGTGGGTGTTGGCGTGGCAGCGCCCTCCTCTGCTTTTAATGAACTCCGCTCTACCAACCAGCCAAAGACAAAGCTCCCCCGGGTAGCCCCCCCCCTCACACACACGCAGACACACGCACAGACACTCACGCAGACACACAGACACACGCACAGACACACGCACAGACACACGCACAGACACACGCACAGACACTCGCACAGACACACACACAGACACTCACGCACATACACTCGCACAGACACATGCACAGACACTCACACAGACACACGCACAGACACACACACAGGCACTCACACAGACACACACACAGACACACACACAGACACACACAGACACACACATACACACACAGACACACACACACAGACACTCACACAGACACTCGCACAGACACTCGCACAGCCACTCACACAGACACTCACACAGACACTCACACAGACACTCGCACAGCCACTCACACAGACACTCACACAGACACTCACACAGAAACACACACAGACACTCACGCACAGCTACTCACACAGACACTCGCACAGACACACGCACAGACACACGCACAGACACACGCACACACACTCACGCAGACACACGCACAGACACACACACACAGACACTCACACAGACACTCACACAGACACTCACACAGACACACACAGACACACGCACAGACACTCACGCACATACACTCGCACAGACACATGCACAGACACTCACACAGACACACACACAGACACTCACACAGACACACGCACAGACATACACACAGGCACTCACACAGACACACACACAGACACACACACAGACACACACATACACACACACACACAGACACTCACACAGACACTCGCACAGACACTCACACAGACACTCGCACAGACACTCGCACAGACACTCACACAGACACTCGCACAGCCACTCACACAGACACTCACACAGACACTCACACAGAAACACACACAGACACTCACGCACAGATACTCACACAGACACTCGCACACACGCACAGACACACACACAGACACACGCACACACACTCACACAGACACACACACAGACACTCGCACAGACACTCGCACAGACACACACACAAACACACGCACAGACACACACACAGACACTCAGATACGGGTGGGTGGTTGTGTGGGCGGGTGGGTGGGTGGGTGTGTGGGCAGGTGGGTGGGTGGGTGTGTGGGCAGGTGGGTGGGTGGGTGTGTGGGCAGGTGGGTGTGTGTGTCTGGGTGTGTGGGTGTGTGGGTGTGTGTCTGGGTATGTTTGTGGGTGTGTGGGTGTGTGTCTGGGTGTGTGTGTGTGTCTGGGTGTGTGTCTGGGTGTGTGTGTGTGTGGGTGTGTGTGGGTGTGTGTGGGTGGGTGCAGTGCTGCACGTGGTCTGTGCGAGTGTGCGACTGTGATGCAAGCTGAACCGAAGCGCCCCTCCCTCCTACACCCCCCCCCTACTCGCTAGTGCCCCCCACCACCACACCCCCCCACCACACCCCCCCACCACACCCCCCCACCACACCCCCCCCCCACCACCACCCCCCACCACCACACTCCCCACCACCACATCCCCAGCATCTGGAGGAGGAGGAGTCGAGTCACATTATCTGCCATGCTGTTGATCCGGTTATCTGCCATGCTGTTGATCCGGTTATCCGCACTGCAGTTACCTGGTTATCTGCCATGCTGTTGATCCGGTTATCCGCACTGCAAGTTACCTGGTTATCTGCCATGCTGTTGATCCGGTTATCCGCACTGCAAGTTACCTGGTTATCTGCCATGCTGTTGATCCGGTTATCCGCACTGCAAGTTACCTGGTTATCTGCCATGCTGTTGATCCGGTTATCCGCACTGCAAGTTACCTGGTTATCCGCACTGCAAGTTACCTGGTTATCTGCACTGCAAGTTACCTGGTTATCTGCCATGCAGTGATCTGGTTATCTTCACTGCAGTGACTCTGTTATCCGCGCTGCAAGTTACCTGGTTATCCGCACTGCAAGTTACCTGGTTATCTTCAATGCAGTGATCCGGTTATCCGCACTGCAAGTTACCTGGTTATCTGCCCATCCTGTTGATCCGGTTATCCGCACTGCAAGTTACCTGGTTATCCGCACTGCAAGTTACCTGCTTATCTGCCATGCTGTTGACCCGGTTATCCGCACTGCAAGTTACCTGGTTATCCGCACTGCAAGTTACCTGGTTATCTGCCATGCTGTTGACCCGGTTATCCGCACTGCAAGTTACCTGGTTATCTGCCATGCTGTGACCCGGTTATCCGCACTGCAAGTTACCTGGTTATCTGCCATGCTGTTGATCCGGTTATCCGCACTGCAAGTTACCTGGTTATCCGCACTGCAGTTACCTGGTTATCAGCACTGCAAGTTACCTGGTTATCTGCCATCCTGTTGATCCGGTTATCCGCACTGCAAGTTACCTGGTTATCCGCACTGCAAGTTACCTGGTTATCCGCACTGCAAGTTACCTGGTTATCTGCCATGCTGTGACCCGGTTATCCACGGTGGGGGGTGGGGGGCAGCCCCTGGTGTTGATTGGCTTGCGACTCGGTTTGTTTGACGGAATGACGCATGACGAGGCTTTGTGTTGCTGTGGGGTTTCCCTATCATCATCATCGTCGCCATCATCGCCGCCATCATCATCGTCATCATCATCACTTTGTGTTTATTGGTTGAATTTTTTTTCCCCACTTTGTGACGTCACCAATGACCTTTTGCTGCCCCCACCCCAAACCTGTGACGTCACTGAGGGATTAAGCCCCTCCCCCCCCCCACCCTCCTACATGACACTCTCCACCCACCACCCATTGACTGGGGAATCCCCCCTCCCTCATTACCCCACCACGTCACTGGGGCCCCCCCCTCCCCACCGGAGCGGTGACGTAATCGCTTTGAGGGGCTGTGGGGGGGGGGGCTTTCAGCCCCGCCTCCCCACTTTTATACCCGCGGCTTGCCCCCTCCCCCCCCTTCGCCCTATTGGTCGCTTAGCTCCTGGTCCCGCCCACTTAGACGCTTAGCCCCGCCCGTTGAGGGCGTGGCCTCCCCCCACCCCCAGTGTGTCACGTGATGCTACTGAGCGAGGCACCCTCGTGAATAAAGAGATTTGAGTTTGGAGCAACCGTGCCGGCTGAGTCACGTGGGGTGAGTGGGATCGTGTCACGTGGGTTGAGTGGGATCGTGTCACGTACGAAAGGTCTCTCTGGGTTGGGTGAGATGGTGAGTGAGATGGTGAGGTGGTGAGTGAGATGGTGAGTGGGATGGTGAGTGAGATGGTGAGTGGGTGAGTGAAATGGTGAGTGAGTGAGGTGGTGAGTGGGTGAGTGAAATGGTGAGTGGGTGAGTGAGATGGCGAGTGAGGTGGTGAGTGGGTGAGTGAGATGGTGAGTGGGTGAGTGAAATGGTGAGTGAGTGAGGTGATGAGGTGGTGAGTGGGTGAGTGAAATGGTGAGTGAGGTGATGAGGTGGTGAGTGGGTGAGTGAGATGGTGAGTGCGTGAGATGGTGAGTGGGTGAGATGGTGAGTGGGTGAGTGAGGTGGTGAGATGGTGAGTGGGTGAGTGAGATGGTGAGTGGGTGAGTGAAATGGTGAGTGAGTGAGGTGGTGAGTGAGATGGTGAGTGGGTGAGTGAGATGGTGAGTGGGTGAGTGAAATGGTGAGTGGGTGAGTGAAATGGTGAGTGGGTGAGCGAGATGGTGGGCGGGTGAGTCAGATGGTGAGCGGGAGAGTGAGATGGTGAGTGGGTGAGTGAGATGGTGAGTGGGTGAGTGAGATGGTGAGTGCGTGAGAGAGATGGTGAGTGCGTGAGAGAGATGGTGAGTGGGTGAGTGAGATGGTGAGTGGGTGAGTGAGGTGGTGAGTGAGATGGTGAATGGGTGAGTGAGGTGGTGAGTGGGTGAGTGAAATGGTGAGTGTGTGAGTGAGGTGGTGAGTGAAATGGTGAGTGAGGTGGTGAGTGAAATGGTGAGTGGGTGAGTGAGGTGGTGAGTGGGTGAGTGAGGTGGTGAGTGGATGAGTGAAATGGTGAGTGAGAGATGGTGAGATGGTGAGTGAGATGGTGAGTGGGTGAGTGAGATGGTGAGTGGGTGGGTGAGTGAGATGGTGAGTGGGTGAGTGGGTGAGTGGGATGGTGAGTGAGATGGTGAATGAGATGGTGAGTGGGTGAGTGACATGGTGAGTGGGTGAGTGATATGGTGAGTGAGATGATGAGGTGAGTGAGATGGTGAGTGAGATGGTGAGTGGGTGAGTGAGATGGTGAGTGGGTGAGTGAGATGGTGAGTGGGTGAGTGAGATGATGAGTGGGTGAGTGAGATGGTGAGTGGGTGAGTGAGATGGTGAGTGGGTGAGTGAGATGATGAGTGGGTGAGTGAGATGGTGAGTGGGTGAGTGCGACGGTGAGATGTAGTGTAGTGTGTGTGTAGAATAGTGTGTGTATAGTGCAGTGTATAGTTGTATAGTGTGTAGTGTATAGTGTGTATAGTGTAGTGTATAGTGTGTAGTGTATAGTGTGTATAGTGTAGTGTATAGTTGTATAGTGTGTAGTGTATAGTGTAGTGTATAGTTGTATAGTGTGTAGTGTATAGTGTAGTGTATAGTTGTATAGTGTAGTGTATAGTGTAGTGTATAGTTTAGTGTATAGTGTATAGTTCTATAGTGTAGTGTATAGTGTAGTGTATAGTAGTGTAGTGTATAGCGTAGTGTATAATGTGTATAGTAGTGTATAGTAGTGTAGTGTATTGTGTAGTGTATAATGTAGTGTATAGTAGTGTAGTGTATAGTAGTGTAGTGTATAGTGTAGTGTATATTGTAGTGTATAATGTAGTGTATAGTGTAGTGTATAATGTAGTGTATAGTAGTGTAGTGTATAGTGTAGTGTATAATGTAGGGTATAGTGTAGTGTATAGTAGTGTAGTGTATAGTAGTGTAGTGTATAATGTAGTGTATAGTGTAGTGTATAGTGTAGTGTATAGTATAGTGTGTAGTGTATAGTAGTGTAGTGTATAGTGTATAATGTAGTGTATAGTGTAGTGTACAGTAGTGTAGTGTATAATGTAGTGTATAGTGTCTCCAGCTGTTAACTCCACACGGACTCAGGCAGTAAACGAGGCGCGTTTAATAGAACCCGGATCTCCGCCCGTGTCTCCGTGTGTCCACGTTTGCCCCCCCCCCGTGTCTCCGTGTGTATCAGTGTGTCTCCATGTCGCCTCCCTTGTCTTCGTGTCTCCCCCCGTGTCTCCCCCCGTGTCTCCCCCCGTGTCTCCCCCCGTGTCTCCCCCCGTGTCTCCCCCCGTGTCCCCCCCCGCGTCTCCTCCCGTGTCTCCCCCCGTGTCTCCCCCGTGTCTCCCCCGTGTCCCCTCCCGTGTCTCCCCCCGTGTCTCCCCCCGTGTCTCCCCCCGTGTCTCCCCGTGTCTCTACTCGTGTCTCCCCCTGTGTCTCCCCCCGTGTCTCCCCGTGTCTCTACTCGTGTCTCCCCCTGTGTCTCCCCCCGTGTCTCCCCCAGTGTCTCCCCCCGTGTCTCCCCCCGTGTCTCCCCGTGTCTCTACTCGTGTCTCCCCCTGTGTCTCCCCCCGTGTCTCCCCCAGTGTCTCCCCCCGTGTCTCCCCCCGTGTCTCCCCGTGTCTCTACTCGTGTCTCCCCCTGTGTCTCCCCCCGTGTCTCCCCCAGTGTCTCCCCCCGTGTCTCCCCGTCTCTACTCGTGTCTCTACTCGTGTCTCTACTCGTGTCTCTACTCGTGTCTCTACTCGTGTCTCCCCCCGTGTCTCCCCCCGTGTCTCCCCCCGTGTCTCCCCCCGTGTCTCCCCCCCTGTCTCCCCCCGTGTCTCCCCCCGTGTCTCCCCCGTCTCCCCCCGTGTCTCCCCCCCTGTCTCCCCGTGTCTCTACTCGTCCCCACGTCTCCCCCCGTGTCTCCCCCCCTGTCTCCCCCCGTGTCTCCCCCCCTGTCTCCCCCCCTGTCTCCCCGTGTCTCCCCCCCTGTCTCCCCCCGTGTCTCCCCCCCCTGTCTCCCCCCCGTGTCTCCCCCCCCGTCTCTCCCCATGTCTCCCCCCCTGTCTCCCCCCCTGTCTCCCCCCCGTGTCTCCCCCCCGTGTCTCCCCCCCGTGTCTCCCCCCCGTGTCTCCCCCCCGTGTCTCCCCCCCGTGTCTCCCCCCCCTGTCTCCCCCCCCGTCTCTCCCCCCGTCTCCCCCCCGTCTCCCCCCCGTGTCTCCCCCCCCTGTCTCCCCCCCCTGTCTCCCCCCCGTGTCTCCCCCCCGTGTCTCCCCCGTGTCTCCCCCGTGTCCCCTCCCGTGTCTCCCCCCGTGTCTCCCCCCGTGTCTCCCCCCGTGTCTCCCCGTGTCTCTACTCGTGTCTCCCCCTGTGTCTCCCCCCGTGTCTCCCCGTGTCTCTACTCGTGTCTCCCCCTGTGTCTCCCCCCGTGTCTCCCCCAGTGTCTCCCCCCGTGTCTCCCCCCGTGTCTCCCCGTGTCTCTACTCGTGTCTCCCCCTGTGTCTCCCCCCGTGTCTCCCCCAGTGTCTCCCCCCGTGTCTCCCCCCGTGTCTCCCCGTGTCTCTACTCGTGTCTCCCCCTGTGTCTCCCCCCGTGTCTCCCCCAGTGTCTCCCCCCGTGTCTCCCCGTCTCTACTCGTGTCTCTACTCGTGTCTCTACTCGTGTCTCTACTCGTGTCTCTACTCGTGTCTCTACTCGTGTCTCTACTCGTGTCTCTACTCGTGTCTCTACTCGTGTCTCTACTCGTGTCTCTACTCGTGTCTCTACTCGTGTCTCTACTCGTGTCTCCCCCCGTGTCTCCCCCCGTGTCTCCCCCCGTGTCTCCCCCCGTGTCTCCCCCCCTGTCTCCCCCCGTGTCTCCCCCCGTGTCTCCCCCCGTCTCCCCCCGTGTCTCCCCCCCTGTCTCCCCGTGTCTCTACTCGTCCCCACGTCTCCCCCCGTGTCTCCCCCCCTGTCTCCCCCCGTGTCTCCCCCCCTGTCTCCCCCCCTGTCTCCCCGTGTCTCCCCCCCTGTCTCCCCCCGTGTCTCCCCCCCCTGTCTCCCCCCCGTGTCTCCCCCCCCGTCTCTCCCCATGTCTCCCCCCCTGTCTCCCCCCCTGTCTCCCCCCCGTGTCTCCCCCCCGTGTCTCCCCCCCGTGTCTCCCCCCCCTGTCTCCCCCCCCGTCTCTCCCCCCGTCTCCCCCCCGTCTCCCCCCCGTCTCCCCCCCGTGTCTCCCCCCCCTGTCTCCCCCCCCTGTCTCCCCCCCGTGTCTCCCCCCCGTGTCTCCCCCCCGTGTCTCCCCCCCGTGTCTCCCCCCCGTGTCTCCCCCCCCTGTCTCCCCCCCGTGTCTCCCCCCCTGTCTCCCCCCCTGTCTCCCCCCCCCTGTCTCCCCCCCCGTCTCTCCCCCCGTCTCCCCCCCGTGTCTCCCCCCCCTGTCTCCCCCCCCTGTCTCCCCCCCCTGTCTCCCCCCCGTGTCTCCCCCCCGTGTCTCCCCCCCTGTCTCCCCCCCTGTCTCCCCCCCCCTGTCTCCCCCCCCGTCTCTCCCCCCGTCTCCCCCCCTGTCTCCCCCCCTGTCTCCCCCCCGTGTCTCCCCCCCTGTCTCCCCCCCTGTCTCCCCCCCCTGTCTCCCCCCCCCGTCTCTCCCCCTGTCTCCCCCCCGTGTCTCCCCCCCTGTCTCCCCCCCTGTCTCCCCCCCCCTGTCTCCCCCCCCGTCTCTCCCCCCGTCTCCCCCCCTGTCTCCCCCCCGTGTCTCCCCCCCTGTCTCCCCCCCGTGTCTCCCCCCCTGTCTCCCCCCCTGTCTCCCCCCCCTGTCTCCCCCCCCCGTCTCTCCCCCTGTCTCCCCCTGTCTCCCCCACGTGTCTCTACTCCCCCCGTGTCTCCGTGTCTCTACTCCCCCCGTGTCCCCGTGTCTCTACTCCCCCCGTGTCTCTACTCCCCCCGTGTCTCTACTCCCCCCGTGTCTCTACTCCCCCCGTGTCTCCGTGTCTCTACTCCCCCCGTGTCCCCGTGTCTCTACTCCCCCCGTGTCTCTACTCCCCCCGTGTCTCTACTCCCCCCGTGTCTCTACTCCCCCCGTGTCTCTACTCCCCACGTGTCTCTACTCCCCCCGTGTCTCTACTCCCCCCGTGTCTCTACTCCCCACGTGTCTCCGTGTCTCTACTCCCCCCGTGTCTCTACTCCCCACGTGTCTCCGTGTCTCTACTCCCCCCGTGTCTCTACTCCCCCCGTGTCTCCGTGTCTCTACTCCCCCCGTGTCTCTACTCCCCACGTGTCTCCCCCACGTGTCCCCGTGTCTCTACTCCCCCCGTGTCTCCGTGTCTCTACTCCCCACGTGTCTCCCCCACGTGTCCCCGTGTCTCTACTCCCCCCGTGTCTCCGTGTCTCTACTCCCCCCGTGTCTCTACTCCCCACGTGTCCCCGTGTCTCTACTCCCCACGTGTCCCCGTGTCTCTACTCCCCACGTGTCCCCGTGTCTCTACTCGTCCCCGCGTCTCCGTGCCCGCAGGCTGCGCGAGCCCCCAGCCCCCCGCCTCTTCTTGAACACCGCCGTGACCCCCGCGGTGACCCCCGCGGTGACCCCCGCGGTGACCCCCAGTGCCGGGGTCGCCCTCTCCTGGAAGGGTCCCCGAGGTCGCTGGGGCTGAGCTGGGCCCCCCCTCCAGCCCCCCCACCCTCCCCCCACTCCTGCCCCCCTCTCCTCCCCCTCCCCCCACTCCTCCTCCCCCTCCCCCCACTCCCCCTGCCCCCCCTCCTCCTCCTCCTCCCACGTGATCGGCAACTCCAAGTCCAGAGGAACCCTTGGGTGGGGGTTGGTGGACAAGAAAGAGAAACGGCCTCAGTCTGGCTCTGTGAGCCCCCCAGTGAGCCCCCCAGTGATTAACAGTGAACCCTGTTGGGGGGGGCCTTAGTCTGGCTCTGTGAGCCCCCCAGTGATTAACACTGAACCCTGTGGGGGGAGCCTTAGTCTGGCTCTGTGAGCCCCCCAGTGATTAACACTGAACCCTGTGGGGGGAGCCTTAGTCTGGCTCTGTGAGCCCCCCAGTGATTAACACTGAACCCTGTGGGGGGAGCCTGTCTGGCTCTGTGAGCCCCCCAGTGATTAACACTGAACCCTGTGGGGGGAGCCTTAGTCTGGCTCTGTGAGCCCCCCAGTGATTAACACTGAACCCTGTGGGGGGAGCCTTAGTCTGGCTCTGTGAGCCCCCCAGTGATTAACACTGAACCCTGTGGGGGGGGCCTTAGTCTGGCTCTGTGAGCCCCCCAGTGATTAACACTAAACCCTGTGGGGGGAGCCTTAGTCTGGCTCTGTGAGCCCCCCAGTGATTAACACTGAACCCTGTGGGGGGAGCCTTAGTGTGGCTCTGTGAGCCCCCCAGTGATTAACACTGAACCCTGTGGGGGGAGCCTTAGTCTGGCTCTGTGAGCCCCCCAGTGATTAACACTGAACCCTGTGGGGGGAGCCTCAGTCTGGCTCTGTGAGCCCCCCAGTGATTAACACTGAACCCTGTGGGGGGGGCCTTAGTCTGGCTCTGTGAGCCCCCCAGTGATTAACACTGAACCCTGTGGGAGAGGGAGCCTTAGTCTGGCTCTGTGAGCCCCCCAGTGATTAACACTGAACCCTGTGGGGGGAGCCTTAGTCTGGCTCTGTGAGCCCCCCAGTGATTAACACTGAACCCTGTGGGAGGAGCCTTAGTCTGGCTCTGAGCCACCGTTGAACTCCTCGACCAATCGCGTCGCGGCTTACGGCTTCTCCGTGCGCACTTCCTCCCACGCTCCGTACGGATTGGCCCGCTTCGCCGGGGGGCGGGGCTCCTCCGAGGTCTCCAATTGGCTGCCCTCGTCGGCCGCGGGTAGGGCGGCGGCGGTGGGCGGCGCCGGTTTCTGGTTGGGCAAGGGGGAGGCTTTGATTGACAGGTGCGTGTGTGTGTGTATGTGTGTGTGTATGTGTGTGTGTATGTACGTGTGTGTGTACATTATTTAACATCTATTTTGACCACGTAGTTCGTGAAGCCTTCAATAGCTGTACCGGGCGAATCTCCACTTGGTACAGATATAATGGGAGGCTGATCGATGCCCGGGTGCGGTCAAGGGATGGCTCCCTATTGCTCAACCACGTTATGTATGCCGATGATTTGGTAATAGCTGCTCACTCAGAGGAGGAGTTGGAGACGCTGCTGTTGCTGAGACTGGAGCGTGCCACTAAGAGGTGGGGCCTTACCATCAGCCCCACCAAAACTAAGCACCTGCCTGGGTATTTTGTACCATCGGACACTCCACCCCCACAACTCCCAATCGGTGATGGGGCAGTTGTGGAGAGAGTGGAGAGTTTCCCATACCTGGGCAGTGTGCTTATGACTGGCTCCAGTTTAACAGCAGAGGTCTCACTCCGAATCAGTCGAGCGGCAATATCTTTTCATCGGTTGCGTAACGCTGTGTGGAAGCTATCTGGTCTGTCGCTCCGCACTAAGCTTCAGGTCTTCTCGGCCATGGTCATTCCCTCCCTTCTCTACGCTTGCGAAACATGGACCCCCCTAATGGAACATCTTCGCCGGTTAGAAACATTTAGGCTGGCCTGCCTACGATCCATCCTGGGTTTAACCAGACTGGATTGTGTGTGGAGCTCACAAATCCTTGAAAGATCTGGGCACGGTCCCATCGGTGAGCTCCTCCGGCAGGCAAGGCTGCGTTGTCTGGGTCATGTAGCCCGCATGCCCAGCCACCGCATGCCGAAACAGCTTTTGTTCGGGCGGATCGAGGGGGCTAAACGGGCGCGGCACGGGCTAGAGAAGAGATGGAGTGATGTGGTACAGGAGGACGTGGAGTTGAGTGGACTTGCCGATGACCGGTACCAGGATCGGCCTCTGTGGAGGAGGCTCGTGAAGGATGCTACTGGGCAGTTGGAGGCAGTCGCCTTCCAACAACAACGGAGGGCGGAGGAGCGACGCTCACAACAACGAGCGGAGCGCCGGGTGGCTAAAGCACAGCAGGTTGGCACAGTAGGGGGCACAGGTGGTGGATCAGCCAGTCATCTCAGTCAGTCGACCCGTGGCACCTGGGTCTGCCCCGTGACCTCCTGCCAGCGGGCGTTCGACACTTCACGTGGCCTCAAGGTGCACATAGCCTGGCACAAGCGTCGTGGTGACGTCACCGCCACTTAGTGGCGAATGGCGGTTGTTGTGTGTACGTACGTGCGTGTGTGTGCGTGTGTATGTATATGTGTGTGCGTGCGTGTGTATACGTGCGTGTGCGTGTATGTGTGTGTACGTGCGTGTGTGTTTGTATGTGTGTGTACGTGTGTGTGTGTGTGTACGTGTGTGTGTGTATGTACGTGTGTGTGTGTGTGTGTAAGTACGTGCGTGTGTGTGTACGTGCGTGTGTGTGTGTACGTGCGGGTGTGTGTACGTGCTTGTGTGTATGTACGTGTGTGTGTATGTACGTGTGTGTGTATGTACGTGTGTGTGAGTGTGTGTGTATGTACGTGTGTGTGTGTATGTACGTGTGTGTGTATGTATGTACGTGTGTGTGCGTGTGTGTACGTGAGTGTGTGTATGTACGTGTGTGTATGTACGTGTGTACGTGAGTGTGCATGTGTGTGTATGTACGTGTGTGTGTGTACGTGTGTGTGTGTGTACGTGCGTGTGTTTGTACGTGCGTGTGTGTACGTGTGTGTGTACGTGCGTGTGTTTGTACGTGCGTGCTTGTGTGTACGTGTGTGTGTACGTGCGTGCGTGTACGTGCGTGCGTGTACGTGCGTGCGTGTATGTACGTGTGTGTGTACGTACTGTGTGTGTACGTGCGTGTGTGTACGTACGTGCATGTGTGTACGTACGTGGGTGTGTACGTTGATGCGTGTACGTGCATGCGTGTACGTGCGTGTGTGTGTGTACGTGCGTGCATGTGTGTACGTGCGTGCACGTGCGTGCGTGTACGTGCGTGCGTGTGTGTACGTACGTGCGTGTGTGTACGTACGTGCGTGTTCGTGTGTGTATGTACGTGTGTGCGTGCGTGTGTGCGTACGTGTGTGTGTACGTACGTGTGTGTTTGTGTGTGCGTGCGTGGGGAGCGGTAGTGTAGCGGGTAGCGCTACGCCGCGCTATGAACCTGGCGACCCGAGTTTGATTCCCGCTCACGGCCAACACCATCAGCGACGATTATCTGAACCGGTCCTGGGCCTCCCCTAGGTCGACTCAGCCTCAAATGAGTAGCTGGTGTAGTGGTGGTGTAGTCGTGGTGGTGGTGGTGTAGTGGTGGTCTAGTAGTGAACATCGCTAGCACTGGGGGAGAGACAAAGGCGGCCGGGCGTGGTGGTGGTGCTGACCACCCACCCCCTCTGTGTGTGTAGCCACAGTGCCGGTAGCCTTCACAGGCAGCGCTGCTGCTGCTACTCACTAACAGCACTTGCCCCTACAGCCTGCTAGAGGCTACACGGGGGACCTTTACAGTGAGGGAAAAAAGTATTTGATCCCCTGCTGATTTTGTACGTTTGCCCACTGACAAAGAAATGATCATAGTAATAGGTTTTACCCTTTTAACTGGCACAAAAACTGCCACCTTTATTCAAGGCATCATGTTTGCAATAACCACAAGCAGTTAAAATGCAAACAAAAAAGACAACTCTGATAATAATATTGGCACTGTCCTTGAATTTGATTGGTCCACACCCGAGACGGCTTTTCTTAGAGCCCTTTAGTCTCACACTGGTGTTGGACCAGAAGACGCCAAAAGGCGTACAACTCAAAAACAGCGCACCATCAGAGTATTGAGGGCTCGGGGTGAGCATTTACATTATGAGACCTCCTTTGTCAGTAACAAGATATAGTAATAAGTTTTACCCTGTTAAAAGGGTAAAAAGGGTAAAACCTATTACTATATCTTGTTACTGGCAAAGGAGGTCTCATAATGTAAATGCTCACCCCGAGCCCTCAATACTCTGATGGTGCGCTGTTTTTGAGTTGTACGCCTTTTGGCGTCTTCTGGTCCAACACCAGTGGAGAGACTAAAGGGCTCTAAGAAAAGCCGTCTCGGGTGTGGACCAATCAAATTCAAGGACAGTGCCAATATTATTATCAGAGTTGTCTCCTTTTGTTTGCATTTTGACTGCTTGTGTTGTGGTTACTGCAAACACAATGCCTTGAATAAAGGTGTCAGTTTTTGTGCCAGTTAAAAAGGTAAAACCTATTACTATATCTTGTTACTGGCAAAGGAGGTCTCCTAATGTCAAAGAAATGATCAGTCTATAATTTTAATGGTAGGTTTATTTGAACAGTGAGAGACAGAATAACAACAAGAAAATCCAGAAAAACGCATGTCAAAAATGTTCTAAATTGATTTGCATTTTAATGATGGAAATAAGTATTTGACCCCCTCTTAATCAAAAAGATTTCTGGCTCCCAGGTGTCTTTTATACAGGTAACGAGCTGAGATTAGGAGCACACTCTTAAAGGGAGTGCTCCTAATCTCAGCTTGTTACCTGTATAAAAGACACCTGTCCACAGAAGCAATCAATCAATCAGATTCCAAACTCTCCACCATGGCCAAGACCAAAGAGCTCTCCAAGGATGTCAGGGACAAGATTGTAGACCTACACAAGGCTGGAATGGGCTACAAGACCATTGCCAAGCAGCTTGGTGAGAAGGTGACAACAGTTGGTGCGATTATTCGCAAATGGAAGAAACGCAAAAGAACTGTCAATCTCCCTCTGCCTGGGGCTCCATGCAAGATCTCACCTCGTGGAGTTGCAATGATCATGAGAACGGTGAGGAATCAGCCCAGAACTACACGGGAGGATCTTGTCAATGATCAAGGCAGCTGGGACCATAGTCACCAAGAAAACAATTGGTAACACACTACGCCGTGAAGGACTGAAATCCTGCAGCGCCCGCAAGGTCCCCTTGCTCAAGAAAGCACATATACATGCCCGTCTGAAGTTTGCCAATGAACATCTGAATGATTCAGAGGACAACTGGGTGAAAGTGTTGTGGTCAGATGAGACTAAGATGGAGCTCTTTGGCATCAACTCGCAGTGTTTGGAGGAGGAGGAATGCTGCCTATGACCCCAAGAACACCATCCCCACCGTCAAACATGGAGGTGGAAACATTATTCTTTGGGGGTGTTTTGTTCTAAGGGGACAGGACAACTTCACCGCATCAAAGGGACGATGGACGGGGCCATGTACCGTCAAATTTTGGGTGAGAACCTCCTTCCCTCAGCCAGGGCATTGAAAATGGGTCGTGGATGGGTATTCCAGCATGACAATGACCCAAAACACACGGCCAAGGCAACAAAGGAGTGGCTCAAGAAGAAGCACATTAAGGTCCAGGAGTGGCCTAGCCAGTCTCCAGACCTTAATCCCATAGAAAATCTGTGGAGGGAGCTGAAGGTTCGAGTTGCCAAACGTCAGCCTCGAAACCTTAATGACTTGGAGAAGATCTGCAAAGAGGAGTGGGACAAAATCCCTCCTGAGATGTGTGCAAACCTGGTGGCCAACTACAAGAAACGTCTGACCTCTGTGATTGCCAACAAGGGTTTTGCCACCAAGTACTAAGTCATGTTTTGCAGAGGGGTCAAATACGTATTCCCCTCATTAAAATGCAAATAAATTTATAACATTTTTGACATGGGTTTTTCTGGATTTTCTTGTTGTTATTCTGTCTCTCACTGTTCAAATAAACCTACCATTAAAATTATAGACTGATCATTTCTTTGTCAGTGGGCAAACGTACAAAATCAGCAGGGGATCAAATACTTTTTTCCCTCACTGCATCCGTGTCTACCTTCATAGACGCTGCTGCTGCTACTCGCTACTACCAACAGCACTTGGCCCTACAGCCTGCTAGAGGCTACACGGGGGACCTTTGTCTGTGTCTACCTTCATAGACACCGCTGCTGCTACTCGCTACCACCAACAGCACTTGCCCCTACAGCCTGCTAGAGGCTACACGGGGGACCTTTGTCTGTGTCTACCTTCATAGACGCTGCTGCTGCTACTCACTACTCACTAACAGCACTTGCCCCTACAGCCTGCTAGAGGCTACACGGGGGACCTTTGTCTTTGTGTGTATGTGCACACACACACCACCACCACCACCACCAACTTACAACAACAAAAAACACCACACTCTCATCACCGTCCCACCTATAGGTCCGTTCAGCCAAAACTCTCCTTACCACAAAGAGTATCCGAGCCTTGCCAGGTCGGTCTTTGTCTCCCGGCGTCTCCTCCGTGTCTCTCCGTGTCTCCTCCGTGTCTCCCCGTGTCTCCTCCGTGTCTCCCCGTGTCTCTGTTGTGTCCGCGGGTGTCTCTGTTGTGTCCGCCGGCGTCTCTGTTGTGTCCGCCGGTGTCTCTGTTGTGTCCGCCGGTGTCTCCTGCGTCGGGTCTCCCGGTGTCTCCGCATAATCACGCGGACGCTCCCACCGAGACTCTGACGCGGGGAGACGCGGGGAGACACGGTGAGACACGGGGAGACGCGGGGAGACAGAGACACGGAGAGACACGGGGAGACGCGGTGAGACGCGGGGAGACGCGGGGAGACACAGACACGGAGAGACACGGGGAGACACGGGGAGACGCGGGGAGACAGACACGGACAGACACGGTGAGACGCGGTGAGACACAGGGAGGCACGGGGAGACACGGGGAGACAGACATGGAGAGACACGGGGAGACGCGGGGAGACGCGGGGAGACACGGGGAGACAGACACGGGGAGACACGGGGAGACGCGGGGAGACGCGGGGAGACACGGGGAGACACGGGGAGACAGACACGGACAGACGCGGTGAGACGCGGTGAGACACGGGGAGGCACGGGGAGACACGGGGGAGACAGACATGGAGAGACACGGGGAGACGCGGGGAGACACGGGGAGACGCGGGGAGACACGGGGAGACACGGGGAGACAGACACGGGGAGACACGGGGAGACGCGGGGAGACACGGGGAGACACGGGGAGACAGACATGGAGAGACACGGGGAGACACGGGGAGACACGGGGAGACACGGGGAGACGCGGGGAGACGCGGGGAGACACAGGGAGACACGGAGAGACACAGGGAGACACGGGGAGACACGGGGAGACACGGGGAGACAGACACGGAGAGACACGGGGAGACACGGGGAGACACGGGGAGACACGGGGAGACGCGGGGAGACGCGGGGAGACACGGGGAGACACGGGGAGACACGGAGAGACACGGGGAAACACGGAGAGACACGGGGAGACACGGGGAGACACGGAGAGACACGGAGAGACACGGGGAGACACGGGGAGACGCGGGGAGACAGACACGGAGAGACACGGGGAGACATGGAGAGACACGGAGAGACAGGAAGAGACACGGGGTGACAGGTGAGCATGTGTCTGTGTAGGTGTGTGTGTAGGTGTGTGTGTGGTGGTCGTGGTTACTTATGCCCCCACCGAAGATGAACATCCGTGGAGGGATGCAGGCAAAGCCGATGAGTCAGATGCCTTCTATGACCTCCTGTCACAGGTGCTGGCTAAAGTGGCCCCTCGGGATAGAGTCATCTTGTTGGGTGACTTCAATGCCCGAGTTGGTCATGATACTGGCACCTGGTCTGGAGTGATTGGAGGGCATGGGCCAGATCAGCTCAATAACAACGGTAGGAGGCTGCTAGATTTTTGTGCAGCCCATGGACTTGTAATTACCAACACGCTGTTCCGGCATCGGCGCATCCACACAACATCATGGATGCATGCCGGGTCCAAGCAAGAACATCTGCTGGACTACATAGTGACGGACCAGCGAATGTGAGCCCATGTCCTTGACACCAGGACCTACCGTGGAGCTGATCTGCCCTCTGACCATCGACTAGTCATCTGTAAGATGCGCCTGCCATTCTTCCACTCCGGTGGTGGGTGTACACCCAGGACCCCATTCCAACATAAAGTGGCCTGGTCTCAGTTATCTGATGAAAGTTGCAAGCGAGAATTTCATCATCGCTTGCGGCTGGGATTGGCATCGTCCCCGACTCCTCCTGATGTTGAGGGTAAATGGGCGAGGTTTAGGACTGTGACTCATGCAGCTGCAATGGCTGCTTTGGGTACGCGGTCCAGACCTCCCCAGAGACCCTGGCTGACAGAGGAGGTGTTCAGGATGGTTGAGAAAAAGCGACAGGCCCACTGTCATCGGCTACAGAATCCCACGTCATAGAATGAGGAGGCTTACCGCAGCCTTCGCTCGGAGGTTCGGAGAGCCGTGAGGCGCTGCAAGGATGGGTGGTGGTCGCGGGTTGCTGAGGAGATGGAGTCTGCCTCAGTGGCCCGTGATCACAAATCTCTATTTAACTCCATCAAAAAAGTAACCTGCAGCGCCACACCTATTACCATCATTAGGGGAAAAAACGGTGATCCAATCTCCGACCCCCACGAACAGGTTCGCAGATTTGCTGAGCATTTCTGTGAGGTCCTGGGGGAGGGAAACTCCCTCAGCCAGGAAAACATCGTGGCACAAAGTGAGGATGACCCTGCTGAGGCTGCGGTGCCTCAAATATTGGAAGAAGTCACCCCCTGTGAGTGGCTGGCTGAGGTGCCATCTGCTGAGGAAGTATTGAAGGCGATCTGGAGTCTGAGACCAGGAAAGGCAGCAGGCAGAGATGATTTCCCAAGAGAAATGCTGAGGGAGGGTGGCGTTTGTGCACAGACTGCCCTATATGACATCATAACAACAGTCTGGACCACTGGACGGGTTCCGCAGGATTGGAAGGATGCCCTGGTGGTTCCCCTTTTTAAGAAGGGGGACCGCACAGACTGTAACAACTACAGGGGGATCTCACTCCTCAGTGTGCCGGGAAAGGTCCTGGCAAGGATTATTCAGCATCGCCTTGCCAGGCACGCTGAGGAGAGGCTTGCGGAGCCCCAATGCGGTTTCAGGAAAGGGCGGTCCTGCACAGATGCCATATTTTCTGTCCGTCTGCTACAGCACAGGTGTAGGGAATTCCAACAAGACCTACAGCTCTGCTTTATTGACCTGGTCAAGGCCTATGATACCATCAGTAGGCCTGGGCTCTGGGTCGTTCTTCGTGCTTTTGGAGTACCTGACCCTCTGCTCACGATCATTAAGGACCTTCATGATGGTGAGCGGGCCCGGGTAAAACTACGTGGCTGGGAGTCAGAGCCATTCCCTGTACACCTTGGGGTGCGACAGGGATGTCCTCTGGCTCCCACATTATTTAACATCTATTTTGACCACGTAGTTCGTGAAGCCTTCAATAGCTGTACCGGGGGAATCTCCATATGGTACAGATATAATGGGAGGCTAATCGATGCCCGGGTGCGGTCAAGGGATGGCTCCCTATTGCTCAACCACGTTATGCATGCTGATGATTTGGTAATAGCTGCTCAGTCAGAGGAGGAGTTGGAGACGCTGCTGCTGAGACTGGAGCGTGCCACTAAGAGGTGGGGCCTTACCATCAGCCCCACCAAAACTAAGCACCTGCCTGGGTATTTTGTACCATCGGACACTCCACCCCCACAACTCCCAATCGGTGATGGGGCAGTTGTGGAGAGAGTGGAGAGTTTCCCATACCTGGGCAGTATGCTTATGACTGGCTCCAGTTTAACAGCAGAGGTCTCACTCCGAATCAGTCGAGCGGCAATATCTTTTCATCGGTTGCGTAACGCTGTGTGGAAGCTACCTGGTCTGTCGCTCCGCACTAAGCTTCAGGTCTTCTCGGCCACGGTCATTCCCTCCCTTCTCTACGCTTGCGAAACGTGGACCCCCCTAATGGACCATCTTCGCCGGTTAGAAACATTTAGGCTGGCCTGCCTACGATCCATCCTGGGTTTAACCAGACTGGATTGTGTGAGGAGCTCACAAATCCTTGAAAGATCTGGGCAAGGTCCCATCGGTGAGCTCCTCCGGCAGGCAAGGCTGCGTTGGCTGGGTCATGTAGCCCGCATGCCCAGCCACCGCATGCCGAAACAGCTTTTGTTCGGCCGGATCGAGGGGGCTAAACGGGCGCGGCACGGGCTAGAGAAGAGATGGAGTGATGTGGTACAGGAGGACGTGGAGCTGAGTGGACTTGCCGATGACTGGTACCAGCGGTGTCAAGATCGACCTCTGTGGAGGAGGCTCGTGAAGGATGCTACTGGGCAGTTGGAGGTAGTCGCCCTCCAACAACAACGGAGGGTGGAGGAGCGACGCTCAGAACAACGAGCGGAGCGCCGGGTGGCTAAAGCACAGCAGGTTGGCACAGTAGGGGGCACAGGTGGTGCATCAGCCAGTCATCTCAGTCAGTTGACCCGTGGCACCTGGGTCTGCCCCGTGACCTCCTGCCCGCGGGCGTTCGACACTTCACGTGGCCTCAGGGTGCACATAGCCTGGCACAAGCGTCGTGGTGACGTCACCGCCACTTAGTGGCGAATGGCGGTTGTTGTTGTTGTAGGTGTGTGTAAAGGTGTGTGTAGGTGTGTGTATAGGTGTGTGTTTATTGACCTGGTCAAGGCCTATGATACCATCAGTAGGCCTGGGCTCTGGGTTGTTCATCGTGCTTTTGGAGTCCCTGACCCTCTGCTCACGATCATTAAGGACCTTCATGATGGTGAGCGGGCCCGGGTAAAACTACGTGGGCCGGGAGTCAGAGCCATTCCCTGTACACCTTGGGGTGCGACAGGGATGTTCTCTGGCTCTCACATTATTTAACATCTATTTTGACCACATAGTTCGTGAAGCCTTCAATAGCTATACCGGGGGAATCTCCATATGGTACAGATATAATGGGAGGCTGATCGATGCCTGGGTGCGGTCAAGGGATGGCTCCCTATTGCTCAACCACGTTATGTATGCTGATGATTTGGTAATAGCTGCTCAGTCAGAGGAGGAGTTGGAGACGCTGCTGCTGAGACTGGAGCGTGCCACTAAGAGGTGGGGCCTTACCATCAGCCCCACCAAAACTAAGCACCTGCCTGGGTATTTTGTACCATCGGACACTCCACTCCCACAACTCCCAATCGGTGATGGGGCAGTTGTGGAGAGAGTGGAGAGTTTCCCATACCTCGGCAGTGTACTTATGACCGGCTCCAGTTTAACAGCAGAGGTCTCACTCCGAATCAGTCGAGCGGCAATATCTTTTCATCGTTTGCGTAACGCTGTGTGGAAGCTACCTGGTCTGTCGCTCCACACTAAGCTTCAGGTCTTCTCGGCCATGGTCATTCCCTCCCTTCTCTACGCTTGCGAAACGTGGACCCCCTTAATGGAGGATCTTCGCCGGTTGGAAACATTTAGGCTGGCCTGCCTACGATCCATCCTGGGTTTAACCAGACTGGATTGTGTGAGGAGCTCAAAAATCCTTGAAAGATCTGGGCAAGGTCCCATCGGTGAGCTCCTCCGGCAGGCAAGGCTGCGTTGGCTGGGTCATGTAGCCCGCATGCCCAGCCACCGCATGCCGAAACAGCTTTTGTTCGGCCGGATCGAGGGGGCTAAACGGGCGCGGCACGGGCTAGAGAAGAGATGGAGTGATGTGGTACAGGAGGACGTGGAGCTGAGGGGACTTACCAATGACCGGTACCAGCGGTGTCAAGATCAGCCTCTGTGGAGGAGGCTCGTGAAGGACGCTACTGGGCAGTTGGAGGCAGTCGCCCTCCAACAACAACGGAGGGCGGAGGAGCGACGCTCACAACAACGAGCGGAGCGCCGGGTGGCTAAGGCACAGCAGGTTGGCACAGTAGGGGGCACAGGTGGTGCATCAGCCAGTCATCTCAGTCAGTCGACCCGTGGCACCTGTTGGGTCTGCCCCGTGACCTCCTGCCAGTGGGCGTTCAACACTTCACGTGGCCTCAAGGTGCACATAGCTTGGAACAAGTGTCGTGGTGACGTCACCGCCACTTAGTGGCGATTGGCAGTTGTTGTGTGTAGGTGTGTGTGTATAGGTGGGTGTATAGGTGGGTGTAGGTGTGTGTAGGTCTGTGTGTGTGTGTAGGTGTGCGTGTGTGTAGGTGTGTGTGTGTAGGTGTGTGTCTGTGTGTAGGTGTGTGTGTGTGTAGGTGTGCGTGTGTGTAGGTGTGTGTGTTACCGCCTGTTGCTGTGTTGTAGTAGTACGTGTGTCCCTCATTAGTCACAGTCTCCACCCAGCCTCCCTGTACACACGCACACAGTGACACACACACAGTGACACACACACACAGTGACACACACACACAGTGACACACACACACACAGTGACACACACAGTGACACACACACAGTGACACACACGCAGTGACACACACACACAGTGACACAAACAGTGACACACACAGTGACACACACACAGTGACACACACACACAGTGACACACACAGTGACACACACAGTGACACACACACAGTGACACACACACACAGTGACACACACACACAGTAACACACACAGTGACACACACACAGTGACACGCAGTGACACACACACACAGTGACACAAACAGTGACACATACAGTGACACACACACAGTGACACACACACAGTGACACACACAGTGACACACACACAGTGACACACACACAGAGACACACAGTGGCACGCACAGTGACACAGACACACAGTGACACACACAGTGATACACACACAATGACACACACAGTGACACACACGCAGTGACACACAGTGATACACACACAGTGACACACACAGTGACACACACAGTGACACACACGCAGTGACACACACAGTGACACACACACACAGTGACACACACAGTGACACACATACAGTGACACACACACAGTGACATGCGCAGTGACACACGCAGGGACACACACACAGTGACACACACACACAGTGACACACACACACACACACAGTGACACAGTGACACACAGTGGCAGGCACAGTGACACACACACACAATGACACACACAGTGATACACACACAGGGACACACACAGTAACACACACGCAGTGACACACAGTGACACACACACAGTGACACACACAGTAACACACACATACAGTGACACACACACAGTGACACGCACAGTGACACACACACAGTGACACACTGACCGTGATACATACACAGTGACACGCGCAGTGACACACACACAGTGACACACGCATAGTGACACACAGTGACACACAGTGACACACACAGTGACACACACACAGTGACACACACACAGTGACACACACACAGTGACACACAGTGACACACACACAGTGACACACAGTGACACACACACAGTGACACACAGTGACACACACAGTGACACACACACAGTGACACACACACAGTGAAACACACACAGTGACACACAGTGACACACACAGTGACACACACAGTGACACACAGTGACACACACACAGTGACACACAGTGACACACACACAGTGACACACAGTGACACACACACAGTGACACACACAGTGACACACAGTGACACACACACAGTGACACACACACACAGTGACACGCACAGTGACACACACACAGTGACACACACACAGTGACACAAACAGTGACACACAGTGACACACACACAGTGACACACGCAGTGACACGCGCAGTGACACGCACAGTGACACACACAGTGACACACGCACAGTGACACACGCACAGTGACACACACAGTGACACACACACAGTGACACACACAGTGTGACACACAGTGACACACACAGTGACACACACAGTGACACACAGTAACACACACACAGTGATACACACACAGTGACACACACACAGTGACACGCAGTGACACGCGCAGTGACACGCACAGTGACACACACACAGTGACACACACAGTGACACACAGTAACACACACACAGTGACACACAGTGACACACACACAGTGACACGCACAGTGACACACAGTGACACACACACAGTGACACACACACAGTGACACACAGTGACACACACAGTGACACGCACAGTGACACACACACACACACACAGTGTATCCTCTAGCAGGCTGTAGGGGCAAGTGCTGTTGGTAGTAGCAGCAGCGCTACCTGTGAAGGCTACCGGCACTGTGGCATACACAGAGGGGGTGGGTGGCCAGCACCACCACGCCCGGCCGCCTTTGTCTCTCCCCCAGGGCTAGCGATGTTCACTACACCACCATCGCTACACCAGCTACTACTCGTTTAAGTGAGTGGGTAAGTGAGTGGGTGGGTGAGTGGGTGAGTGAGTGAGTGGGTGGGTGAGTGAGTGGGTGAGTGAGTGAGTGGGTGAGTAAGTTAGTGGGTGGGTGAGTGAGTGGGTGAGTGAGTGGGTGAGTGAGTGGGTGAGTGAGTGGGTGAGTGGGTGAGTGAGTGGGTGAGTGAGTGGATAAATGGGTGAGTGAGTGGGTGAGTGGGTGAGTGGGTGAGTGAGTGTGTGAGTGGGTGAGTGAGTGAGTGGGTGAGTGAGTGAGTGGGTGGGTGAGTGAGTGGGTGGGTGAGTGAGTGAGTGGGTGAGTGGGTGAGTGAGTGGGTGAGTGAGTGAGTGAGTGACTGGGTGAGTAAGTGAGTGGGTGAGTGAGTGGGTAAGTGGGTAATTGGGTGAGTGAGTGGGTGAGTGGGTGAGTGAGTAGGTGAGTGGGTGAGTGAGTGTGTGAGTGGGTGAGTGAGTGAGTGGGTGAGTGTGTGAGTGAGTGAGTGGGTGAGTGGGTGAGTGGGTGAGTGAGTAATTGGGTGAGTAAGTGGGTGAGTGAGTAATTGGGTGAGTGGGTGGGTGAGTGAGTGGGTGAGTGAGTGGATAAATGGGTGAGTGAGTGGGTGTGTGAGTGTGTGAGTGGGTGAGTGAGTGAGTGGGTGAGTGAGTGAGTGGGTGGGTGAGTGAGTGGGTGGGTGGGTGGGTGAGTGAGTGAGTGGGTGGGTGAGTGAGTGAGTGGGTGAGTGAGTGAGTGAGTGGGTGAGTGAGTGAGTGGGTGAGTGAGTGGGTGGGTGAGTGAGTGGGTGGGTGAGTGAGTGGGTGGGTGAGTAAGTGAGTGGGTGAGTGAGTGGGTGAGTGAGTGGGTGAGTGGGTGAGTGAGTGGGTGAGTGAGTGGGTGAGTGGGTGGGTGAGTGGGTGAGTGAGTGAGTGGGTGGGTGAGTGAGTGGGTGGGTGAGTGAGTGGGTGGGTGAGTGAGTGGGTGGGTGAGTGAGTGGGTGGGTGAGTAAGTGAGTGGGTGAGTGAGTGGGTGAGTGGGTGGGTGAGTGGGTGAGTGAGTTACCAAGTCAAATCCTTGTGGTTGTTCCCACTGCACTTCTGCACCACCACAACAACAACAATCAGACTCAGGAGAGCAAAGTCAAGACTCGCCCACTCACCCAATCACTCACCCACTTACTCACCCACTTACTCACCCACTCACCCACTCACTCACCCACTCACTCACTCACCCACTCACCCACTCACTCACTCACCCACTCACTCACTCACCCACTCACTCACTCACCCACTCACCCACTCACTCACCCACTCACTCACCCACTCACTCACTCACTCACCCACTCACCCACTCACTCACCCACTCACTCACCCACTCACTCACCCACCTACCCACTCATCCACCCACTCACTCACCGACCCACTCGCCTACTTACCCACTCACTCGCCCACCCACTCACTCACCCACCCACTCGCCTACTCACCCACTCACTCCCCCACCCATTCATCCACCCACCCACTCATCCACCCATTCACTCACCCACCCACTCACTCACTCGCCCACCTACTCATCCACCCACTCATTCGCCCACCCACTCATCCACCCACTCACTTACTCACCCACTCACTCACCCACTCACTCACTCACCCACCCACCCACCCACTCACTCACCCACCCACCCACTCACTCATCCACCCACTCACTCACCGACCCACTCACCTACTCACCCAACAACGCCTCCTCTGACTGAGCAGCTATTACTAAATCATCAGCATACATAACGTGGTTGAGCAATAGGGAGCCATCCCTTGACCGCACCCGGGCATCGATCAGCCTCCCATTATATCTGTACCAAATGGAGATTCCCACGGTACAGCTATTGAAGGCTTCACGAACTACGTGGTCAAAATAGATGTTAAATAATGTGGGAGCCAGAGGACATCCCTGTCTCACCCCAAGGTGTACAGGGAATGGCTCTGACTCCCGGCCACGTAGTTTTACCCGGGCCCGCTCACCATCATGAAGGTCCTTAATGATCGTGAGCAGAGGGTCAGGTACTCCAAAAGCACGAAGAACAACCCAGAGCCCAGGCCTACTCACTCACTCACCCACCCACTCACTCACTCATCCACTCACCCACTCACTCACTCGCCCACCCACGCATCCACCCACTCACTCACCCACCCACTCACTCACCCACCCACTCATCCACCCACTCACTCACTCACCCACCCACTCACTCACCCACTCACTCACTCGCCCACCCACTCATCCACCCACTCACTCACCCACCCACTCACTCGCCCACCCACTCACTCACCCACCCACTCACTCACCCACCCACTCACCCACCCACTCACTCGCCCACCCACTCATCCACCCACCAACCCACCCACCCCACCCACCGCACCAACCCACCCACCTCTGCTGGTGTTGTTGTAGTAGTAGGGGTGACCATCAGCCGTGGTCAGCATGGACCAAACCGCAGCGCCACCACTCGCTCCACCCGCTCCACCCGCTCCACCCGTTCCACCTCCACCCGCTCCACCTCCACCCACTCCACCTCCACCTCCCAGTACCCCCTCCTCTCTGCCGACATTCTGCGGCTCCTCCGGTTTCTCCCCCTTCCTCTGGATCCCCATCGGTCCCCCTGGACCCCTCGCCGGGTCCCCTTTACCCGGGTCCCCTTTACCCGGGTCCCCTTTACCCGGGTCCCCTTTACCCGGGTCCCATTTATCCGAGACCCCTTTATCCGGAAGCCGTTTATCCGGGACCCTTTTATCCGTGACCCCTTTATCCGGAACCCATTTATCCGGGACCCCTTTATCCGGAACCCCTTTATCCGGGACCCCTTTATCCGGGACCCCTCTCCCTCCGGCTCCCTGTGCGTGCTGTGTGCAGGAGTCCGAGTCTGCCGAAGACACCGAGACAGAGACAGAGACAGACACCGAGACAGAGACAGAGACAGACACCAAGACAGAGACGCCCCAGGTAGCCTCCTGAGCAAGGGGAGCAGAGCGAGATGGTGGTGCTGGTGGTGAGCGTGGTAGTGGTGAGCGTGGTGCTGGTGGTGAGTGTGGTGGTGGTGGTGGTGAGTGTGGTGGTGAGCGTGGAGGTGGTGGTGGTGATGGTGGTGGTGAGCGTGGTGGTGGTAGTGAGTGTGGTAGTGGTGAGCACGGTGCTGGTGGTGAGCATGGTAGTGGTGAGCATGGTGGTGGTGGTGAGCGCAGTAGTGGTGAGCGTGGTGCTGGTGGTGAGCGCGGTGGTGGTGGTGAGCGTGGTAGTGGTGAGCGTGGTAGTGGTGAGCGTGGTGCTGGTGGTGAGCGTGGTAGTGGTGAGCGTGGTGGTGGTGGTGAGCGTGGTAGTGGTGAGCGTGGTGCTGGTGGTGAGCGTGGTGGTGGTAGTGAGTGTGGTAGTGGTGAGCGCGGTGCTGGTGGTGAGCGTGGTAGTGGTGAGCGTGGTGGTGGTGGTGAGCGCAGTAGTGGTGAGCGTGGTGCTGGTGGTGAGCGCGGTGGTGGTGGTGAGCGTGGTAGTGGTGAGCGTGGTAGTGGTGAGCGTGGTGCTGGTGGTGAGCGTGGTAGTGGTGAGCGTGGTGGTGGTGGTGAGCGTGGTAGTGGTGAGCGTGGTGCTGGTGGTGAGCGTGGTGGTGGTAGTGAGTGTGGTAGTGGTGAGCGCGGTGCTGGTGGTGAGCGTGGTAGTGGTGAGCGTGGTGGTGGTGGTGAGCGCAGTAGTGGTGAGCGTGGTGCTGGTGGTGAGCGCGGTGGTGGTGGTGAGCGTGGTAGTGGTGAGCGTGGTAGTGGTGAGCGTGGTGCTGGTGGTGAGCGCGGTGGTGGTGGTGGTGAGCGTGGTAGTGGTGAGTGTGGTAGTGGTGGGCGTGATGCTGGTGGTGAGCACGGTGGTGGTGGTGGTGGAGAAGAGCGTTGTAGTGGTGGTGAACGTGGTGGTGGTGGTGAGCGTTGTGGTGAGCATTGTGGTGGTGGTGGTGAGCGTGGTGGTGGGCGTTGTGGTGGTGGTGAGCGTGGTGGTGGTGAGCGTGGTGGTGGTGAGCGTGGTGGTGGTGAGCGTGGTGGTGGTGAGCGTAGTGGTGGTGGTGGTGAGCACGGTGGTGGTGGTGGTGAGCGTTGTGGTGGTGGTGAGCGCGGTGCTGGTGGTGAGCACGGTGGTGGTGAGCGTGGTGGTGGTGGTGAGCACGGTGGTGGTGGTGGTGAGCGCGGTGGTGGTGAGCGTGGTGGTGGTGAGCGTGGTGGTGAGCACGGTGGTGGTGGTGAGCGTGGTGGTGGTGAGCGTGGTGGTGAGCGTGGTGGTGGTGGTGGTGAGCGTGGTGGTGGTGAGCGTGGTGGTGGTGGTGGTGAGCGTGGTGGTGGTGGTGAGCGTGGTGGTGGTGGTGGTGAACGTGGTGGTGGTGAGCGTGGTGGTGGTGGTGGGGAGCATGGTGGTGGTGGTGGTGAGCGTGGTGGTGGTGGTGAGCGTGGTGGTGAGCACGGTGGTGGTGGTGAGCGTGGTGGTGGTGGTGGTGAGCACGGTGGTGAGCACGGTGGTGGTGGTGAGCGTGGTGGTGGTGGTGGTGAGCACGGTGGTGGTGGTGAGCGTGGTGGTGGTGGTGGTGAGCGTGGTGCTGGTGGTGAGCACGGTGGTGGTGGTGAGCGTGGTGGTGAGCATGGTGGTGAGCACGGTGGTGGTGGTGAGCGTGGTGGTGAGCACGGTGGTGGTGGTGAGCGTGGTGGTGGTGGTGGTGAGCACGGTGGTGGTGGTGAGCGTGGTGGTGGTGGTGGTGAGCGTGGTGCTGGTGGTGAGCACGGTGGTGGTGGTGAGCGTGGTGGTGAGCATGGTGGTGAGCACGGTGGTGGTGGTGAGCGTGGTGGTGAGCACGGTGGTGGTGGTGAGCACGGTGGTGAGCGTGGTGGTGGTGAGCACGGCGACCCTCACCGTGCGGCCCCAGGGCCCCCAATCGCCGGAGGTCTCCCTCATAGGCCCAGGCAGCAGCCTGCTCCATGGCCCTGAAGGCCGCTCCCATCTCCTCATCCAGCTGAAGCTTCTCCTGGCGCCTCTTGCGGATCTGGGGGGAGTGGTGGGGAGGGGTGAGTGGTGGGGAGGGGGGAGTGGTGGGGAGGGGGGAGTGGTGGGGAGGGGGGAGTGGTGGGGAGGGGGGAGTGGTGGGGAGTGGTGGGGAGGGGTGAGTGGTGGGGAGGGGGGAGTGGTGGGGAGGGGGGAGTGGTGGGGAGGGGTGAGTGGTGGGGGGGGGTGAGTGGTGGGGAGGGGGGAGTGGTGGGGAGGGGGGAGTGGTGGGGAGGGGGGAGTGGTGGGGAGGGGTGAGTGGTGGGGAGGGGGTGACGGGTGGGGAGGGGGAGAGTGGTGGGGAGGGGGGAGTGGTGGGGGGTGAGTGGTGGGGAGGGGTGAGTGGTGGGGAGGGGGGAGTGGTGGGGAGGGGTGAGTGGTGGGGAGGGTGAGTGGTGGGGAGGGGGGAGTGGTGGGGAGTGGTGGGGAGGGGTGAGGGGGTGAGTGGTGGGGAGGGGGGAGTGGTGGGGAGGGGGGAGTGGTGGGGAGGGGGAGTGGTGGGGAGGGGTGAGTGGTGGGGAGGGGTGAGCGGTGGGGAGGGGAGAGTGGTGGGGAGGGGGGAGTGGTGGGGGGTGAGTGGTGGGGAGGGGTGAGTGGTGGGGAGGGGGGAGTGGTGGGGAGGGGTGAGTGGTGGGGAGGGGTGAGTGGTGGGGAGGGGAGAGTGGTGGGGAGGGGTGAGTGGTGGGGAGGGAGAGTGGTGGGGAGGGGGGAGTGGTGGGGAGGGGGGAGTGGTGGGGAGGGGTGAGTGGTGGGGAGGGGGGAGTGGTGGGGAGTGGTGGGGAGGGGTGAGTGGTGGGGAGGGGGGAGTGGTGGGGAGGGGTGAGTGGTGGGGAGGGGTGAGTGGTGGGGAGGGGTGAGTGGTGGGGAGGGGTGAGTGGTGGGGAGGGGTGAGTGGTAGGGAGGGGTGAGTGGTGGGGAGGGGTGAGTGGTGGGGAGGGGTGAGCGGTGGGGAGGGGAGAGTGGTGGGGAGGGGGGAGTGGTGGGGGGTGAGTGGTGGGGAGGGGTGAGTGGTGGGGAGGGGGGAGTGGTGGGGAGGGGTGAGTGGTGGGGAGGGGTGAGTGGTGGGGAGGGGAGAGTGGTGGGGAGGGGTGAGTGGTGGGGAGGGGTGAGTGGTGGGGAGGGGTGAGTGGTGGGGGGTGAGTGGTGGGGGGTGAGCGGTGGGGGGTGAGCAGTGGGGGGTGAGTGGTGGGGAGGGGTGAGTGGTGGGGAGGGGGGAGTGGTGGGGAGGGGTGAGTGGTGGGGAGGGGAGTGGTGGGGAGGGGTGAGTGGTGGGGAGGGGGGAGTAGTGGGGAGGGGTGAGTGGTGGGGAGGGGTGAGTGGTGGGGAGGGGTGAGCGGTGGGGGGTGAGTGGGAGGGAGGGGTGAGTGGTGGGGGGTGAGTGGTGGGGGGTGAGTGGTGGGGTGAGTGGTGGGGGGTGAGTGGTGGGGAGGGGTGAGTGGTGGGGGGTGAGCGGCGGGGAGGGGTGAGTGGTGGGGGGTGAGTGGTGGGGGGGTGGTGGGGAGGGGTGAGGTGGGGGGTGAGCGGCGGGGAGGGGTGAGTGGTGGGGGGTGAGTGGTGGGGGGTGAGTGGTGGGGGTGAGCAGGAGAGAGGGGTGAGTGGTGGGGGGTGAGTGGGAGGGGGGGTGAGAAGGGGGGGTGAGAGGGAGGGGAGGTGAGGGGGAGGGGGGGTGAGAGGGAGGGGGGGTGAGAAGGGGGGGGGTGAGCGGGAGGGGGGGGGGTGAGAGGGAGAGGGGGGGTGAGAGGGGGGGAGCTGATCCAGGGTGACAACTCATGAGGCCTGGATAGGGGGGTGGGTGGTGTGGGTGGGTGACACACGGGGAGACACGGAGAGACACAGCGAGACACGGAGAGCCACAGCGAGACACAGAAGACACGGAGAGACACTGGTAGACACACGGGAGACAAGGGAAGACACACGAGGAGACACGGGGAGAGACACGGAGAGAGACGCGGGGAGAGACCCGGGGAGACACACGGGGAGACATGGGGGGAGACACACGGGGAGAGACACGGGGAGAGACACGGGGAGAGACACGGGGAGACACACGGGGAGACACCGGGAGAGACACGGGGAGAGACACGGGGAGACACACGGGGAGACACCGGGAGAGACACGGGGAGAGACACGGGGAGACACGGGGGAGGACACGGGGAGAGACACGGGGAGAGACACGGGGAGAGACACGGGGAGAGACACGGGGAGACACACGGGGAGACACACGGGGAGACACGGGGAGAGACACGGGGAGAGACACGGGGAGAGACACGGGGAGAGACACGGGAGACACACGGGGAGACACCGGGAGAGACACGGGGAGAGACACGGGGAGAGACACGGGGAGACACGGGGAGGGACACGGGGAGAGACACGGGGAGAGACACGGGGAGAGACACGGGGAGAGACACGGGGAGACACACGGGGAGACACACGGGGAGACACGGGGAGAGACACGGGGAGAGACACGGGGAGAGACACAGGGAGAGACACGGGGAGACACGGGGAGGGACACGGGGAGAGACACGGGGAGAGACACGGGGAGACACGGGGAGACACGGGGAGAGACACGGGGAGAGACACAGGGAGAGACACGGGGAGACACACGGGGAGACACGGGGAGAGACACGGGGAGAGACACGGGGAGACACGGGGAGACACGGGAAGACACGGGGAGAGACACGGGGAGAGACGGGTAGACACAAGGGCAGACACGGGGGGAGACACGGGGGGAGACACGGGGAGACAGGGGAGAGACACGGGGAGACACTGGGAGACACACGGGGACAGACACGGGGAGACACACGGGGAGAGACACGGGGAGAGACACGGGAGACACACGGGGAGAGACACGGGGAGACACACGGGGAGAGACACGGGGAGACAGGGGAGACACACGGGGAGCCACACGGGGAGACACACGGGGAGACACACGGGGAGAGACACGGGGAGACACACGGGGAGACACGGGGAGACACACGGGGAGACACGGGGAGACACACGGGGAGAGACACGGGGAGACACACGGGGAGAGACACGGGGAGACACACGGGGAGACCCGGGGAGACACACGGGGAGAGACACGGGGAGACACGGAGAGACACTGGTAGACACACGGGGAGCCACACGGGGAGAGACACGGGGAGAGACACGGGGAGACACACGGGGAGACACGGGGAGGGACACGGGGAGAGACACGGGGAGACACACGGGGAGACACACGGGGAGAGACACGGGGAGACACACGGGGAGACACGGGGAGAGACACGGGGAGAGACACGGGGAGACACACGGGGAGACACACGGGGAGACATGGGGAGAGACATGGGGAGACACGGGGAGAGACACTGGGAGAGACACGGGGAGACACGGGGGGACTGACCTCATCGATCTTGAGCTGTACGTTCAGTTTGTGATTCTTCCCTCGCTCGTGGAAATCTCGACTCTACGGAGAGACACACACAGAGAGACACACACAGAGAGACACACACAGAGACACACACAGAGAGACACACATAGAGACACACACAGAGACACACATAGAGACACACATAGAGAGACACAGAGAGACACACACAGAGAGTGACTCTAGAGAGAGACACACACAGAGACACACAGAGAGACACACACACAGAGACACACACAGAGAGACACACACAGAGACACACATAGAGACACACACAGAGACACACATAGAGACACACAGAGAGACACACACAGAGACACACACAGAGACACACATAGAGACACACATAGAGACAAACACGGAGAGACACACACAGAGAGTGACTCTACAGAGAGACACACAGAGAGAGACACACAGAGAGACACACACAGAGACACACATAGAGAGACACACACACTGAGAGTGACTCTACAGAGAGACACACAGAGAGAGACACGCAGAGAGAGACACACACATAGAGACACACAGAGAGACACACAGAGACACACAGAGAGAGACACACATAGAGACACACATAGAGACACACATAGAGACACACACTGAGATTGACTCTACAGAGAGACACACACAGAGACACACACAGAGACACACACAGAGACACACACAGAGACACACATAGAGACACACACAGTATCACACACAGAGACACACACAGAGACACACACAGAGACACACACAGAGACACACACAGAGCGACACACACAGAGAGTGACTCGACAGAGAGACGCACATAGAGATACACACAGAGAGACACACACAGAGACACACACAGAGACACACACAGAGTGACTCTACAGCGAGACACACACAGAGAGACACACACACAGAGACACACACAGAGAGACACACACAGAGAGTGACTCTACAGAGACACACACAGAGAGACACACACATAGAGACACACACAGAGAGACACACACACAGAGACACACACAGAGAGACACACACACAGAGTGACTCTACAGAGACACACACAGAGAGACACACACAGACAGACACACACAGAGACACACACAGAGAGACACACACACAGAGACACACACAGAGAGACACACACAGAGACACACAGAGAGACACACAGAGAGACACACATAGAGAGACACACATAGAGAGACACACATAGAGAGACACACAGAGAGTGACTCTACAGAGACACACACAGAGAGACACACAGAGAGAAACACACACATAGAGACACACGCAGAGAGACACACACAGAGAGTGACTCTACAGAGAGACACACACAGACACACATAGAGAGACACACACAGAGACACACATAGAGAGACACACACAGAGAGACACACACAGAGACACACAGAGAGACACACAGAGAGACACACATAGAGAGACACACATAGAGAGACACACACAGAGAGACACACACAGAGAGTGACTCTACAGAGACACACACAGAGAGACACACAGAGAGAAACACACACATAGAGACACACGCAGAGAGACACACACAGAGAGACACACACACAGAGTGACTCTACAGAGAGACACACAGAGAGAGACACACACAGAGAGAGACACACACAGAGAGAGACACACACAGAGAGACACACAGAGAGACACACACAGAGAGACACACACAGAGAGACACACACAGAGAGACACACACAGAGAGTGACTTTACAGAGAGACACACACAGAGTGACTTTACAGAGACACACACACACAGAGTGACTCTACAGAGAGACACACACACAGAGTGACTCTACAGAGACACACAGAGAGAGACACACACAGAGAGTGACTTTACAGAGACACACACACAGAGGGACTCTACAGAACAGAGACACACACAGAGAGACACACACATAGAGTGACTCTACAAAGAGACAAACACAGAGAGACAAACACAGTGAGTGATAGTAATGGGGTCGAGTGAGTGAGTGGTAGAGTGAGTGGTAAAGTGACTGAGTGATAGAGTGAGTGAGTGGTAGAGTGAGTGGTAGAGTGAGTGGTAGAGTGAGTGAGTGGTAGAGTGAGTGAGTGGTAGAGTGAGTGGTAGAGTGAGTGAGTGAGTGGTAGAGTGAGTGAGTGGTAGAGTGAGTGAGTGGTAGAGTGGGTGAGTGAGTGGTAGAGTGAGTGAGTGGGTGAGTGAGTGGTAGAGTGAGTGAGTGGTAGAGTGAGTGAGTGGTAGAGTGAGTGAGTGAGTGGTAGAGTGAGTGAGTGGGTGAGTGAGTGGTAGAGTGAGTGAGTGGGTGAGTGAGTGAGTGATAGAGTGAGTGAGTGGTAGAGTGAGTGAGTGGGTGAGTGAGTGGTAGAGTGAGTGAGTGGGTGAGTGAGTGAGTGGTAGAGTGAGTGGATGAGTGAGTGAGTGGTAGAGTGAGTGAGTGAGTGGTAGAGTGAGTGGTAGAGTGAGTGAGTGGTAAAGTGAGTGAGTGATAGAGTGAGTGAGTGAGTGGTGGAGTGAGTGGTGGAGTGAGTGGTAGAGTGAGTGGTAGAGTGAGTGGTAGAGTGAGTGGTAGAGTGAGTGGGAGTGAGTGGTAGAGTGAGTGAATGGGTGAGTGAGTGAGTGAGTGATAGAGTGATAGAGTGAGTGAGTGGTAGAGTGAGTGGGTGAGTGAGTGAGTGATAGAGTGAGTGAGTGTGAGTGAGTGAGTGGTAGAGTGAGTGGATGAGTGAGTGAGTGGTAGAGTGAGTGGATGAGTGAGTGAGTGGTAGAGTGAGGAGTGAGTGGTAGAGTGAGTGGTAGAGTGAGTGAGTGAGTGGGTGAGTGAGTGAGTGGTAGAGTGAGTGGTAAAGTGAGTGAGTGGTAAAGTGAGTGAGTGATAGAGTGAGTGAGTGGTGGAGTGAGTGGTAGAGTGAGTGGTAGAGTGAGTGGTAGAGTGAGTGGGAGAGTGAGTGGTAGAGTGAGTGAGTGAGTGGTAGAGTGAGTGGTAGAGTGAGTGAGTGGTAGAGTGAGTGGGAGAGTGAGTGGTAGAGTGAGTGAGTGAGTGGTAGAGTGAGTGAGTGGTAGAGTGAGTGAGTGGGTGAGTGAGTGAGTGAGTGGTAGAGTGAGTGGTAGAGTGAGTGGTAGAGTGAGTGAGTGGTAGAGTGAGTGAGTGAGTGGTAGAGTGAGTGGTAGAGTGAGTGTAGAGTGAGTGGTAGAGTGAGTGAGTGGTAGAGTGAGTGAGTGGTAGAGTGAGTGAGTGGTAGAGTGAGTGGGTGAGTGAGTGAGTGATAGAGTGAGTGAGTGGTAGAGTGAGTGGGTGAGTGAGTGAGGGAGTGATAGAGTGAGTGAGTGGTAGAGTGAGTGGTAGAGTGAGTGAGTGGTAGAGTGAGTGAGTGAGTGGTAGAGTGAGTGAGTGGTAGAGTGAGTGAGTGGTAGAGTGAGTGAGTGGTAGAGTGAGTGAGTGGTAGAGTGAGTGGTAGAGTGAGTGGTAGAGTGAGTGAGTGAGTGGTAGAGTGAGTGGTGTAGAGTGAGTGAGTGAGTGGTAGAGTGAGTGAGTGGTGAGAGGTGAGTGGGTGAGTGGTAGAGTGAGTGGGTGAGTGGTAGAGTGAGTGGTAGAGTGAGTGAGTGAGTGGTAGAGTGAGTGAGTGGTAGAGTGAGTGAGTGAGTGGTAGAGTGAGTGAGTGGTAGAGTGAGTGAGTGGTAGAGTGAGTGAGTGGATGAGTGAGTGAGTGAGTAGCAAAAGTGAGTGAGTGGCTACCGGTTGGTTGTCCGCTATCCAGCATTTGCAGTAATCGCAGAATTTCCTTGGTTGTGACTTCCAAAAGTCCGCCCTGAAAGAAACAGACGCAGCACGAGACTTAGTCTGGCTCTGTGAGCCCCCCAGTGATTAACACTGAACCCTGTGGGGGGAGCCTTAGTCTGGCTCTGTGAGCCCCCCAGTGATTAACACTGAACCCTGTGGGGGCAGCCTTAGTCTGGCTCTGTGAGCCCCCCAGTGATTAACACTGAACCCTGTGGGGGGAGCCTTAGTCTGGCTCTGTGAGCCCCCCAGTGATTAACACTGAACCCTATGGGGGGAGCCTTAGTCTGGCTCTGTGAGCCCCCCAGTGATTAACACTGAACCCTGTGGGGGGAGCCTTAGTCTGGCTCTGTGAGCCCCCCAGTGATTAACACTGAACCCTGTGGGGGGAGCCTTAGTCTGGCTCTGTGAGCCCCCCAGTGATTAACACTGAACCCTGTGGGGGGAGCCTTACTCTGGCTCTGTGAGCCCCCCAGTGATTCACACTGAACCTTATGGGAGAGGGAGCCTTAGTCTGGCTCTGTGAGCCCCCCAGTGATTCACACTGAACCTTATGGGGGGGAGCCTTAGTCTGGCTCTGTGAGCCCCCCAGTGATTAACACTGAACCCTGTGGGGGGAGCCTTAGTCTGGCTCTGTGAGCCCCCCAGTGAATAACACTGAACCCTATGGGGGGAGCCTTAGTCTGGCTCTGTGAGCCCCCCAGTGATTAACACTGAACCCTGTGGGAGGAGCCTTAGTCTGGCTCTGTGAGCCCCCCAGTGATTAACACTGAACCCTGTGGGGGGAGCCTTAGTCTGGCTCTATGAGCCCCCAGTGATTAACACTGAACCCTATGGGGGAGCCTTAGTCTGGCTCTGTGAGCCCCCTAGTGATTAACACTGAACCCTATGGGGGAGCCTTAGTCTGGCTCTATGAGCCCCCAGTGATTAACACTGAACCCTGTGGGGGGAGCCTTAGTCTGGCTCTGTGAGCCCCCCAGTGATTAACACTGAACCCTGTGGGGGGGGGCCTTAGTCTGGCTCTATGAGCCCCCCAGTGATTAACACTGAACCCTATGGGGGGAGCCTTAGTCTGGCTCTGTGAGCCCCCCAGTGATTAACACTGAACCCTGTGGGAGGAGCCTTAGTCTGGCTCTGTGAGCCCCCCAGTGATTAACACTGAACCCTGTGGGGGGAGCCTTAGTCTGGCTCTGTGAGCCCCCCAGTGATTAACACTGAACCCTATGGGGGGAGCCTTAGTCTGGCTCTGTGAGCCCCCCAGTGATTAACTCTGAACCCTGTAGGGGGGGCCTTAGTCTGGCTCTGTGAGCCCCCCAGTGATTAACACTGAACCCTGTGGGGGGGGGCCTTAGTCTGGCTCTGTGAGCCCCCCAGTGATTAACACTGAACCCTATGGGGGGGGGGGGCCTTAGTGGTGGCTCTGTGAGCCCCCCAACCCCCAGTGACAATACTCACATTTCCACGCAGCTTTGTGGCTCGTCCCCGAACTGGTCCCAGGAGCAACACAAACAAAACGCCCCAAAACCACCAAACTTTAAACCTCCTCCATCTCGCCGAAGCACGTGGAGGAGTGGAGCGGAGAGAGCTGGGTCGGGGTGGAGGAGCAGCGAGCAGAGAGGCAGAGGGCTCAGCCAAGCAGAGGGGGTGACCACCACCACTCCACACACACCGGGGGGGGGGACAGCAGGCTTACTGCGCATGCGCGAAATGTCGTAAAATTCTAACTCCCTTTCCCCCCCAGTCCCCGTTGTACCTCCCCCTGCCGCCCGCCTCCACGCTACGCGAGGTGTCGCAAAACTGCTGACGTTTGGGGTTGCGTTACGTTAAAGGGGGGGGGGGGGGCGGGGATATCGTGGAGGAGGTGACGGACGCCATCTTACCTAGGGGGTGCTATGTGTGTGTGTAGGTGGACGACCGTGAGTTACGCCATCTTACCTAGGGGTTGCTGTGAGTGACGTGAGGGACGCCATCTTACCTAAGAGTCTGTGTCGGGGGACGACCGTGAGGGTACGCCATCTTACCTAGGGTTGCCGTGTGTGTGTGTGACGTGAGGGACGCCATCTTACCTAGGGTTGCTTGTGTGTGTGACGTGAGGGACGCCATCTTACCTAGGGTTGCTTGTGTGTGTGACGTGAGGAACGCCATCTTACCTAGGGTTGCCGTGTGTGTGCCGTGAGGGACGCCATCTTACCTAGGGTTTGCTGTGTGTGTGTGACGTGAGGGACGCCATCTTACCTAGGGTTGCTTGTGTGTGTGACGTGAGGGTACGCCATCTTACCTAGGGTTGCCGTGTGTGTGTGACGTGAGGGACGCCATCTTACCTAGGGTTGCCGTGCGTGTGTGTGACGTGAGGGACGCCATCTTACCTAGGGTTGCTTGTGTGCGTAACGTGAGGGACGCCATCTTACCAAGGGCGAGTATCGTAAACCGACCAATGGCGCCTCGGCGCCTCGGCACCCCCCCCCCCCAAACCTCCCATCCCCCTTCCCCCCCAACGGTGCGCGCAAGGGATTGTGGGTGCCCGCGTGATGACGTCACCGCGCGATGGCGTCGCTAAGCAGGCGAGTGCTGTTATCCTACTTGATTTTCCGTCGCCAAAAATTTTCTCACGATTTGCGCAGAAGCTCGGCGTCGGCGGCGTCGCAACAACAACCCCCGCCCCGCCGCCGCCGCCGCTACGTCCGTGTTGTGTCTCTTTCCCTTTCTCGTTCGCTGACTTCGTCTGTCTGCGCGCGTCCTTCGCAGGAGCCAGGCTGACGTGCGGCCCGCGGATGAAGGCTCGACTCAGGCGAGTCTCTCTCCTCCCCTCCCTCCCTCTCCTCCCCTAGCAACGGCGAGTTGGGCCTGCCGACGCCGTTATTTGTTTTGTTAATTTGCTCCTTGTTGTTATTGTTGTGGTTATGATTATTGGTAACGATGGGGGTAAAAATCTTTCACTTCCTCCCATGTTCTGCGATCCTGTGTTGTTACGCGGGCACAGAAACAGATGATTGTGTTCATATTGGCACGTGCCGTGAGATGTATGAGCGGTGCGGGGTGATCAGTAAGGTCTTAATTTGTCTGTTATAAGGTTGGGCACTGCGCTAAACACTAGGAAACAATGGGCTATGGTAGTGTATAGTGGTGTGTACACTACTATACACTACACTATCATACCTGTCAACCCATGTGGTAAGGTTTGACTTCGTCTCTAATAAGGGATCTAGTGGTGAGTGTGGTAGTGGTGAGTGTGGTAGTGGTGAGTGTGGTAGTGGTGAGTGTGGCAGTGGTGAGTGTGGCAGTGGGGAGTGTGGCAGTGGTGAGTGTGGTAGTGGTGAGTGTGGTAGTGGTGAGTGTGGTAGTGGTGAGTGTGGTAGTGGTGAGTGTGGCAGTGGTGAGTGTGGCATTGGTGAGTGTGGCAGTGGTGAGTGTGGTAGTGGTGAGTGTGGTAGTGGTGAGTGTGGTAGTGGTGAGTGTGGTAGTGGGGAGTGTGGTAGTGGGGAGTGTGGTAGTGGTGAGTGTGGTAGGGGTGAGTGTGGTAGTGGTGAGTGTGGTAGTGGTGAGTGTGGCAGTGGTGAGTGTGGCAGTGGTGAGTGTGGTAGTGGGGAGTGTGGTAGTGGGGAGTGTGGTAGTGGGGAGTGTGGTAGTGGGGAGTGTGGCAGTGGTGAGTGTGGTAGTGGTGAGTGTGGTAGTGGTGAGTGGTAGTGGTGAGTGTGGTAGTGGTGAGTGTGGTAGTGGTGAGTGTGGTAGTGGTGAATGTGGTAGTGGTGAGTGTGGTAGTGGTGAGTGTGGTAGTGGTGAGTGTGGTAGTGGTGAGTGTGGTAGTGGTGAGTTTGGTAGTGGTGAGTGTGGTAGTGGTGAGTCAAGTAGTGGTGAGTGTGGCAGTGGTGAGTGTGGTAGTGGTGAGTGTGGTAGTGGTGAGTGTGGTAGTGGTGAGTCAAGTAGTGGTGAGTGTGGCAGTGGTGAGTGTGGTAGTGGTGAGTCTGGTAGTGGTGAGTCTGGCAGTGCTGAGTCTACTAGTGGTGAGTCTAGCAGTGGTGAGTCTATCAGTGGTGAGTGTAGCAGTGGTGAGTGTAGCAGTGGTGAGTGTAGCAGTGGTGAGTAGCAGTGGTGAGTCTGGCAGTGGTGAGTGTGGCAGTGGTGAGTGTGGCAGTGGTGAGTGTAGTAGTGGTGAGTCTAGTAGTGGTGAGTCTGGCAGTGGTGAGTCTGGCAGTGGTGAGTCTGGCAGTGGTGAGTGTGGCAGTGGTGAGTCTGGCAGTGGTGAGTCTGGCAGTGGTGAGTGTGGCAGTGGTGAGTGTGGCAGTGGTGAGTGTGGCAGTGGTGAGTCTGGTAGTGGTGAGTCTAGTGGTGAGTGTAGTCGTGGTGAGTCTGGTAGTGGTGAGTCTGGTAGTGGTGAGTCTGGTAGTGGTGAGTCTAGTAGTGGTGAGTCTAGCAACGGTGAGTCTAGCAGCGGTGAGTCTAGCAGCGGTGAGTCTATCAGCGGTGAGTGTAGCAGTGGTGAGTGTGGCAGTGGTGAGTGTGGCAGTGGTGAGTGTGCCAGTGGTGAGTCTGGCAGTGGTGAGTCTGGCAGTGGGGAGTCTGGCAGTGGTGAGTGTAGTAGTGGTGAGTGTAGCAGTGGTGAGTCTGGCGGTGGTGAGTCTGGCGGTGGTGAGTCTGGCAGTGGTGAGTGTGGCAGTGATGAGTGTAATCGTGGTGAGTCTAGCAGTGGTGAGTCTAGCAGTGGTGAGTCTAGTAGTGGTGAGTCTAGTAGTGGTGAGTGTAGTAGTGGTGAGTCTAGCAGTGGTGAGTCTAGCAGTGGTGAGTCTAGCAGTGGTGAGTCTAGCAGTGGTGCGTATAGCAGTGGTGTGTCTGGTAGTGGTGAGTGTAGCAGTGGTGAGTGTGGCAGTGGTGAGTGTGGCAGTGGTGAGTCTAGCAGTGGTGAGTCTAGCAGTGGTGAGTGTAGCAGTGGTGAGTCTAGCAGTGGTGAGTGTAGCAGTGGTGAGTGTGGCAGTGGTGAGTCTGGCAGTGGTGAGTGTGGCAGTGGTGAGTGTAGCAGTGGTGAGTGTACCAGTGGTGAGTCTGGCAGTGGTGAGTCTAGCAGTGGTGAGTGTGGCAGTGGTGGGTGTGGCAGTGGTGGGTGTGGCAGTGGTGGGTGTGGCAGTGGTGAGTGTGGCAGTGGTGAGTCTAGCAGTGGTGAGTGTAGCAGTGGTGAGTGTGGCAGTGGTGAGTGTGGTAGTGGTGAGTCTTGCAGTGGTGAGTCTAGCAGTGGTGAGTCTAGCAGTGGTGAGTCTAGCAGTGGTGAGTGTAGCAGTGGTGAGTGTGGCAGTGGTGAGTGTGGCAGTGGTGAGTGTGGCAGTGGTGAGTGTGGCAGTGGTGAGTGTGGCAGTGGTGAGTGTGGCAGTGGTGAGTGTGGCAGTGGTGAGTGTGGCAGTGGTGAGTGTGGCAGTGGTGAGTGTGGCAGTGGTGAGTGTGGCAGTGGTGAGTGTGGCAGTGGTGAGTGTGGCAGTGGTGAGTGTAGCAGTGGTGAGTGTGGCAGTGGTGAGTGTGGTAGTGGTGAGTGTGGTAGTGGTGAGTCTAGCAGTGGTGAGTGTAGCAGTGGTGAGTCTAGCAGTGGTGAGTGTAGCAGTGGTGAGTGTGGCAGTGGTGAGTGTGGTAGTGGTGAGTGTAGCAGTGGTGAGTGTAGCAGGGGCGAGTCTATCAGTGGCGAGTCTATCAGTGGTGAGTCTATCAGTGGTGAGTGTAGCAGTGGTGAGTAGCAGTGGTGATTGCCTATTTCTTCGTGTCTCTCCTTTGTGATTGGACTTTGTCGGATGTACGTTGAGAAATGTCGTACTCAGATTGTAAATGTTGTAGCTCGGCTCTCCCAACACACCGGTCTGGTGTACGAGTGTAGTGACTCAAGTCCGAAACGGTCAGACTTGCAGACGGTTCTTTAATTTAACGAGCATCATCGGGAGAATACACACCCTACGTGGGTACACACTATTACTGTTGCTAGCCTATACACCAGGGGTTCCCCAACCCCCGGGTCACGGTACCGCTACCGGTGCCGTGGCCCTGTTAGGAACCGGGCCGCACAGCAGGACGCGAGCGGTGGGCGAGCGAGCGAAGCTTCGTCATCATCTGTATTGACGGACGCTCCCCCATCATCGCTCGCATGACAGTCTTGAGAGCTCCGCCTCCCGTCAGGTCAGCGGCGGCATTAGATTCTCACGTGGAGCGCGAAGCCGACTGTAGACTGCCCATGCTTAGGGGTCTAGGGTTGCACTCCTCCTCATGAGAAGTCAGAATCCTACACGCATCTTAGCCCGCGCGTGGCCGGACCCATTATTTTATTTACCACTTCCGTCCGCGCCTCCTTTCCCGCACTCGTCTCAGTCACGCGGTGTTGGTAAGCCCACAAGCTCTAACCCCTAGTAGCCACAGTGAGTAAGCCCACAAGCTCTAACCCCTAGTAGCCACAATAAGCCCACAAGCTCTAACCCCTAGTAGCCACAATAATCCCACAAGCTCTAACCCCTAGAAGCCACAATAAGCCCACAAGCTCTAACCCCTAGTAGCCACAGTGAGTAAGCCCACAAGCTCTAACCCCTAGTAGCCACAATAAGCCCACAAGCTCTAACCCCTAGTAGCCACAATAAGCCCACAAGCTCTAACCCCTAGTAGCCACAGTGAGTAAGCCCACAAGCTCTAACCCCTAGAAGCCACAATGAGTAAGCCCACAAGCTCTAACCCCCTAGTAGCCACAGTGAGTAAGCCCACAAGCTCTAACCCCTAGTAGCCACAATAAGCCCACAAGCTCTAACCCCTAGTAGCCACAATAAGCCCACAAGCTCTAACCCCTAGTAGCCACAGTGAGTAAGCCCACAAGCTCTAACCCCTAGAAGCCACAATGAGTAAGCCCACAAGCTCTAACCCCCAAGTAGCCACAGTGAGTTAGCCCACAAGCTCTAACCCCTAGAAGCCACAGTAAGCCCACAAGCTCTAACCCCTAGTAGCCACAGTGAGTAAGCCCACAAGCTCTAACCCCTAGAAGCCACAGTGAGTAAGCCCACAAGCTCTAATCCCTAGTAGCCACAATGAGTTAGCCCAAAAGCTCTAACCCCTAGTAGCCACAGTGAGTAAGCCCACAAGCTCTAACCCCTAGTAGCCACAATGAGTAAGCCCACAAGCTCTAACCCCTAGTAGCCACAATGAGTAAGCCCACAAGCTAACCCCTAGTAGCCACTAAGCCCACAAGCTCTAACCCCTAGTAGCCACAATGAGTTAAGCCCACAAGCTAACCCCTAGTAGTCACAATGAGTAAGCCCACAAGCTCTAACCCCTAGTAGCCACTATGAGTTAGCCCACAAGCTCTAACCCCTAGTAGCCACAGTGAGTAAGCCCACAAGCTCTAACCCCTAGTAGCCACAATGAGTAAGCCCACAAGCTCTAACCCCTAGTAGCCACAATGAGTAAGCCCACAAGCTCTAGCCCCTAGTAGCCACAATGAGTAAGCCCATAAGCTCTAACCCCTAGTAGCCACAATGAGTAAACCCACAAGCTCTAACCCCTAGTAGCCACAATGAGTAAGCCCACAAGCTCTAACCCCTAGTAGCCACAATGAGTTAGCCCACAAGCTAACCCCTAGTAGCCACAGTGAGTAAGCCCACAAGCTCTAACCCCTAGTAGCCACATTGAGTAAGCCCACAAGCTCTAACCCCTAGTAGCCACATTGAGTAAGCCCACAAGCTCTAACCCCTAGTAGCCACAATGAGTTAGCCCACAAGCTCTAACCCCTAGTAGCCACAATGAGTAAGCCCACAAGCTCTAACCCCTAGTAGCCACAGTGAGTAAGCCCACAAGCTCTAACCCCTAGTAGCCACCATGAGTAAGCCCACAAGCTCTAACCCCTAGTAGCCACAGTGAGTAAGCCCACAAGCTCTAACCCCTAGTAGTCACAATGAGTAAGCCCACAAGCTCTAACCCCTAGTAGTCACAATGAGTAAGCCCACAAGCTCTAACCCCTAGTAGCCACAGTGAGTAAGCCCACAAGCTCTAACCTCTAGTAGCCACAATGAGTAAGCCCACAAGCTAACCCCTAGTAGCCACAATGAGTAAGCCCACAAGCTCTAACCCCTAGTAGCCACAAGGAGTAAGCCCACAAGCTCTAACCCCTAGTAGCCACAATGAGTAAGCCCACAAGCTCTAACCCCTAGTAGCCACATTGAGTAAGCCCACAAGCTCTAACCCCTAGTAGCCACAATGAGTAAGCCCACAAGCTAACCCCTAGTAGCCACAATGAGTAAGCCCACAAGCTCTAACCCCTAGTAGTAACAAAGAGTAAGCCCACAAGCTAACCCCTAGTAGCCACTAAGCCCACAAGCTCTAACCCCTAGTAGCCACAGTAAGTAAGCCCACAAGCTCTAACCCCTAGTAACCACAATGAGTAAGCCCAGAAGCTCTAACCCCTAGTAGCCACAATGAGTAAGCCCACAAGCTCTAACCCCTAGTAGCCACAGTGAGTAAGCCCACAAGCTCTAACCCCTAGTAGCCACAGTGAGTAAGCCCACAAGCTCTAACCCCTAGTAGCCACAAGAGTAAGCCCACAAGCTCTAACCCCTAGTAGCCACAGTGAGTAAGCCCACAAGCTTTAACCCCTAGTAGCCACAGTGAGTAAGCCCACAAGCTCTAACCCCTAGTAGCCACAAGGAGTAAGCCCACAAGCTCTAACCCCTAGTAGCCACAATGAGTAAGCCCACAAGCTCTAACCCCTAGTAGCCACAGTGAGTAAGCCCACAAGCTCTAACCCCTAGTAGCCACAATGAGTAAGCCCACAAGCTAACCCCTAGTAGCCACAATGAGTAAGCCCACAAGCTCTAACCCCTAGTAGTAACAAAGAGTAAGCCCACAAGCTAACCCCTAGTAGCCACTAAGCCCACAAGCTCTAACCCCTAGTAGCCACAAGGAGTAAGCCCACAAGCTCTAACCCCTAGTAGCCACAGTGAGTAAGCCCACAAGCTCTAACCCCTAGTAGCCACAGTGAGTAAGCCCACAAGCTCTAACCCCTAGTAGCCACAATGAGTAAGCCCACAAGCTAACCCCTAGTAGCCACAATGAGTAAGCCCACAAGCTCTAACCCCTAGTAGCCACAGTAAGCCCACAAGCTCTAACCCCTAGTAGTAACAAAGAGTAAGCCCACAAGCTAACCCCTAGTAGCCACTAAGCCCACAAGCTCTAACCCCTAGTAGCCACAGTGAGTAAGCCCACAAGCTCTAACCCCTAGTAGTAACAAAGAGTAAGCCCACAAGCTAACCCCTAGTAGCCACTAAGCCCACAAGCTCTAACCCCTAGTAGCCACAAGGAGTAAGCCCACAAGCTCTAACCCCGAGTCGCCACAACATTTATATATTCACGCGATGTTGCTTGCGAAAGCCTTCCTACTCGTTCGGCTCATCTTAAAGCCCCCTGTCTTCTCGCCGGAGAGGGTTAAGCCCATTAATTTTTGTTCATCGAAATTTTAAAAGTTGTCGTCGTCGTGGTGGAAGTCGCCACTCTCCCGACTGTTTTTTTTTGTTCACGTATGGCGCGGTGTAATGTCGCCTCGGGGGGGGGGGGGGGGGGTCTCCCCCAACTGTTTTAGCGTCATAACATTCGGACGTTTGGCATAGGGCCGTGTGTGTGTGTGTGGTCAACATCAGCGCTGGGGGAGACAAAGGCGGCCGGGCGTGGTGCTGGCCACCCACCCCCTCGTGTGCCACAGTGCCGGCATTCACAGGTGCTGCTACTCGCCAACAGCACTTGCCCCAGCAGTATGTTACAGGCTATCAGGGAGATCTTTGTCTGTGTACCCATCAGGACCCCGATGCTGCCCCAATGCCTGCACCGAAAATCAGGTACAGAGACTCCACCCCCTACCCCTGACTCCGCCCCTCCCCTGGCTCCGCCCCCACCCCTGACTCCGCCCCTCACCTGACTCCACCCCCCTTCTCTGGCTCTGCCCCCACCCCTGACTCCGCTCCCAACCCTGGCTCCGCCTCCACCCCTGACTCCGCCCCTGACTCCACCCCTACTTCTGACTCCGCCCCCACCCCTGACTCCACCCCCACCCCTGACTCCGCCCCTCACCTGACTCCACCCCCTTCTCTGGCTCTGCCCCCACCCCTGACTCCGCTCCCAACCCTGGCTCCGCCTCCACCCCTGACTCCACCCCTGACTCCACCCCTACTTCTGACTCCGCCCCCACCCCTGACTCCACCCCTGACTCCACCCATGGATCCGCCCCCACCACTGACTCCGCCCCTGACTCCGCCCCCTCCTCTGACTCCTCCCCTGATTTCACCCCTACCCCTGGTCGTGTGTGTATTGCGTTGCTGTGAAGACACGTGTGTGTAGTGTTACATGTGTGTAACGTGTGTGTGTGTAGTGTTACATGTGTGTAACGTGTGTGTGTAGTGTAACTTGTGTGTGTGTAGTGTAATGTGTGTGTGTAGTGTAATGTGTGTGTGTAGTGTAACGTGTGTGTAGTGTAACGTGTGTGTGTGTAGTGTAACGTGTGTGCGTGTAGTGTAACGTGTGCGTGTAGTGTAACGTGTGTATTGTGTGTGTAGTGTAACGTGTGTGTGTAGTGTAACGTGTGTGTGTGTAGTGTGTGTTGTGTAACGTGTGTGTGTGTAGTGTGTGTAGTGTAACGTGTGTGTGTAGTGTAACGTGTGTGTGTGTGTAGCGTATGTGTGTGGTGTAAACGTGTGTGTGTGTGTAGCGTATGTGTGTGGTGTAAACGTGTGTGTAACGTGTGTATTGTGTGTGTGTGTTGTGTAACGTATGTGTAGTGTAACGTGTGTGTAGCGTGTGTGTAGCATGTGTGTGCGTAGTGTAGCATGTGTGTAACGTGTGTGTAGTGTAACGTGTGTGTAACGTGTGTGTGTGTAGTGTAACGTGTGTGTAGCGTGTGTGTAACGTGTGTGTAACGTGTGTGTGTAGTGTAACGTGTGTGTAGCGTGTGTGTAACGTGTGTGTGTGTAGTGTAACGTGTGTGTGTTGTGTAACGTGTGTGTGTAACGTGTGTGTAACGTGTGTGTGTTGTGTAACGTGTGTGTAACGTGTGTGTGTTGTGTAGCGTGTGTGTAGCGTGTGTGTAACGTGTGTGTGCAGCGTGTGTGTAGCATGTGTGTAACGTGTGTGTGTTGTGTAACGTGTGTGTAACGTGTGTGTAATGTGTGTGTAACGTGTAACGTGTGTGTAACGTGTGTGTGCGTAGTGTAACGTGTGTGTAGCGTGTAACGTGTGTGTAACATGTGTGTGCAGCGTGTGTGTAGCGTGTGTGTGTTGTGTAGCGTGTGTGTAACGTGTGTGTGCAGCGTGTGTGTGTAGCGTGTGTGTAATGTGTGTGTAACGTGTGTGTAACGTGTGTGTGCAGCGTGTGTGTAACGTGTGTTGTGTAACGTGTGTGTAACGTGTGTGTGTTGTGTAACGTGTGTGTGAACGTGTGTGTGTTGTGTAACGGTTGGTGTGTGTAACGTGTGTGTACGTGTGTTGTGTAACGTGTAACGTGTGTGTGGCGCGCAGTTGAGCGTGTGTGTGTAACTTGTTGTGTGTAACGTTGTGTGTTCTACCACCACAACCATCTCCACCACCACAACCACCACTAACATCCCCTCTCTCCATCACCATCATCTCCCGCCATCACCACCACCTCCATCCCACCATCACCACCATATCCACCACCACAACCACACAACCACCCCAAACCATCCCCACCATCACCATCATCTCCGCATCACCCCACCCCACCACCATCACCACCACCATCACCACCACCACCACCACCACCATCACCACCACCACCACCACCACACACCACCACAACCATCCACACCATCACCACCACCATCTCCCACCATCCATCATCTCCCCCATACCACCACCACCACCTCCACCACCATCAACCACCAACCACCACCACACCACCAACAACCATCTCCCACCACCACCTCCACCACCATCACCACCACAACCATCTCCCACCATCACCACTACCTCCATCACCACCATCTCCCACCATCACCACCACCACCATCACCACCACAACCACCACAACCATCTCCCACCATCACCACCACCTCCATCACCGCCACAACCACCACAACCATCTCCCACCACCTCCATCACCACCATCTCCCACCATCACCACCACCTCCACCACCATCACCACCACAACCACCACAACCACCACAACCATCTCCCACCATCACCACCACCTCCACCACCATCTCCCACCATCTCCCACCATCACCACCACCTCCACCACCATCACCATATCCACCACCACCACAATCACCTCCACCAGCACCACCACCACCACCAACCATCACCAGCACCTTTTTCACCACCGCAACCACCAGCACCATCTTCACCATCACCACCTCCTCCACCACCATCACCACCATATCCACCACCACCAGCACAATCACCTCCACCAGCACCACCTCCACCACCAACCATCACCACCACCAGCACCTTATTCACCACCACCATATTCACCGCCACAACCACCAGCACAATCTCCACCATCACCACCATATCCACCACCAGCACAATCACCTCCACCAGCACCACCTCCACCAGCACCACCTCCACTACCAACTACCACAATCACCACCACAGCCAACCACATTCACCACCACAGCCAACCACAATCACCACCATAGCCAAGCACAATCACCACCACAGCCAACCACAATCACCACCACAGCCAATCACAATCACCACCACAGCCAACCACAATCACCACCACAGCCAACCACAATCACCACCACAGCCAACCACAATCACCACCACAGCCAGCCACAATCACCACCACAGCCAACCACAATCACTACCACAGCCAACCACAATCACCACCACAGCCAACCACTACCAACACTACCGCCGCAGCCACTACCACCACCACCACAGCCACTGCAACCACAATCACCACAGTCAACCACTGCCACCACAACTACCACCAAAAACAACAACCACAATCACCACCAACGACTACTACAGCCACCAGAGCTACCACAACCACCAACTACAATCACTACCACCACTACCACCACAGCCACCACCACTACCACCACAGCCACCACCACTACCACCACAGCCATTACAACCGCCATTACCATCACCACCACCATTACCACCACAAACACTCCCACAATCACCACCACAATCACCACGACCACCACTACTGCTACAGACACCATCACCACCACAGCCACTACAACCACAATCACCACCACTAAAACCACGACTACCGCCACCATAATCACCACAATCACTACCGCCACGACCACCACTACCACCACTACCACCGCAGATACAATGACCACCACTACCACCACAACCACCAGCAACAATCACCACTACCGCCGCAACCACTACCACCATGATCACCAACAACCACCACAACCACTACAACCGCCACAACCACCACCATCACTACCCCCTGTCTCCCCGTGTCTTTATGTGTCCCCGCGTCTCCCCGTGTCTCCATGTGTGTTCCCGTGTCTCCCCGTGTCTTTATGTGTCCCCGTGTCTCCGCGTATCTCCCCCGTGTCTCCCCGTGTCTTTATGTGTCCCCGTGTCTCCCTGTGTCTCCGCGTATCTGCCCCGTGTCTCCCAGTGACTCGCAATGACTCCCAGTGTCTCCCCGTTTGTCCCTGTCTCCTCGTGTCTTCTTGTGTCCCTAGAGGACGCCACGTCTCTGTGTCTCCGCGTCTCCCCGTGTCTCCCCGTGTCTTCCCGTGTCTCCCCGTGTCTTTATGTGTCCCCGTGTCTCCCCCGTGTCTCCCAATGACTCCCAATGACTCCCAGTGTCTCCCCGTTTGTCCCTGTCTCCCCGTGTCTCTTTGTGTCCCTGGAGGGCGCCACGTCTCTGTGTCCCCGTGTCTCCCCGTGTCTTTATGCGTCCCCGTGTCTCCCTGTGTCTCCGCGTATCTCCCCCGTGTCTCCCCGTGTCTTTATGTGTCCCCGTGTCTCCCTGTGTCTCCGCGTATCTCCCCCGTGTCTCTGTGACTCGCAATGACTCCCAGTGTCTCCCCGTGTGTCCCTGTCTCCTCGTGTCTTCTTGTTTCCCTAGAGGACGCCACGTCTCTGTGTCTCCGCGTCTCCCCGTGTCTCCCCGTGTCTTCCCGTGTCTCCCCGTGTCTTTATGTGTCCCCGTGTCTCGCCCGTGTCTCCCAATGACTCGCAATGACTCCCAGTGTCTCCCCGTTTGTCCCTGTCTCCCCGTGTCTCTTTGTGTCCCTGGAGGGCGCCACGTCTCTGTGTCCCCGTGTCTCCCCGTGTCTTTATGTGTCCCCGTGTCTCCCTGTGTCTCCGCGTATCTCCCCCGTGTCTCCCAATGACTCCCAATGACTCCCAGTGTCTCCCCGTGTGTCCCTGTCTCCTCGTGTCTTCTTGTTTCCCTAGAGGACGCCACGTCTCTGTGTCTCCGCGTCTCCCCGTGTCTCCCCGTGTCTTCCCGTGTCTCCCCGTGTCTTTATGTGTCCCCGTGTCTCCCCCGTGTCTCCCAATGACTCCCAATGACTCCCAGTGTCTCCCCGTTTGTCCCTGTCTCCTCGTGTCTTCTTGTGTCCCTAGAGGACGCCACGTCTGTGTCTCCGCGTCTCCCCGTGTCTCCCCGTGTCTTCCCGTGTCTCCCCGTGTCTTTATGTGTCCCCGTGTCTCGCCCGTGTCTCCCAATGACTCGCAATGACTCCCAGTGTCTCCCCGTGTGTCCCTGTCTCCCCGTGTCTTCTTGTGTCCCTAGAGGACGCCACGTCTCTGTGTCTCCGCGTCTCCCCGTGTCTCCCCGTGTCTTCCCGTGTCTCCCCGTGTCTTTATGTGTCCCCGTGTCTCCCCCGTGTCTCCCAATGACTCGCAATGACTCCCAGTGTCTCCCCGTTTGTCCCTGTCTCCCCGTGTCTCTTTGTGTCCCTGGAGGGCGCCACGTCTCTGTGTCCCCGTGTCTCCCCGTGTCTTTATGCGTCCCCGTGTCTCCCTGTGTCTCCGCGTATCTCCCCCGTGTCTCCCAATGACTCGCACGCGTATCTCCCCCGTGTCTCCCAATGACTCGCAATGACTCCCAGTGTCTCCCCGTTTGTCCCTGTCTCCTCGTGTCTTCTTGTGTCCCTAGAGGACGCCACGTCTCTGTGTCTCCGCGTCTCCCCGTGTCTCCCCGTGTCTTCCCGTGTCTCCCCGTGTCTTTATGTGTCCCCGTGTCTCCCCCGTGTCTCCCAATGACTCGCAATGACTCCCAGTGTCTCCCCGTTTGTCCCTGTCTCCCCGTGTCTCTTTGTGTCCCTGGAGGGCGCCACGTCTCTGTGTCCCCGTGTCTCCCCGTGTCTTTATGTGTCCCCGTGTCTCCCTGTGTCTCCGCGTATCTCCCCCGTGTCTCCCAATGACTCCCAATGACTCCCAGTGTCTCCCCGTGTGTCCCTGTCTCCCCGTGTCTCCGCTCTTAATGTTTGCGTGCCTTCCCCCCAAACCCCCCCCCCCCCTCCAACCACAGTGCTGCATCACTTCCACGTTACTTGGCGGGGCCCAGTACACTCTCCAGCTGTGTCTCTGTCACCGGATCATCCCAGCCGAGAGCTCTCACCGGGTCCTGTCCACCAAGGTGAGACACGTGAGGACATGGGGCCTGGGGGCACACGGAGGGACGAAGACAAAGATCACCCGTGTAGCCTTGACAGACTGTAGGGGCAAGTGCTGTTAGCGAGCAGCACACACAGACACACACAGACACACACCAACAACACACACACACACACAGACACACACCAACAACACAGAGACACATACACAACACACACAGACACACACACACACACAGACACACACAGAGACACACACACAGACACACACACAGACACACACACAGACACACAAACACAAAAAGATCCCCCGTGTAGCCTTGACAGACTGTAGGGGCAAGTGCTGTTAGTGAGCACCACACACAGACACACACACACAGACACACACCAACAACACAGAGACACATACACAACACACACAGACACACACACAGACACACACACAGACACACACAGAGACACACACACAGACACACACACAGACACAGACACACAAACACAAAAAGATCCCCCGTGTAGCCTTGACAGACTGTAGGGGCAAGTGCTGTTAGCGAGCACCACACAACACACACACACACAGACACACACCAACAACGCAGAGACACATACACAACACACACAGACACACACACAGACACAACACACACACACAGATACACAAACACAAAAAGATCCCCCGTGTAGCCTTAGCAGACTGTAGGGGCAAGTGCTGTTAGCGAGCACCACACACAGACACACACAGACACACACAGACACACACACAGACACACACCAACAACACAGAGACACATACACAACACACACAGACACACACACAGACACACAGAGACACACACACAGACACACACACAGACACAACACACACACACAGAGACACACAGACACAAAAAGATCCCCCATATAGCCTTAACAGACTGTAGGGGCAAGTGCTGTTAGCGAGCACCTATGAAGGCCGGAACGGCACACGAGGGGGTGGGTGGCCAGCACCACGCCCGGCCGCCTTTGTCTCCCCAGTGGCGATGTTTACTACACACAGCACCAGGTACTCGTTTGAGGCTGAGTCTACCTAGGGGAGGCCCAGCACCGGTTCAGATAATCGTCACCGGTGTTGGCCGTGAGCGGGAATCGAACCCGGGTCGCCGGTTTTGTAGCGCAGCGTGGCGCTGACCACTACTACCACTACCGCTCCCCACTACGGGGGGAGACACACGGAGGGAGACACACGGAGGGAGACACACAGAGGGAGACACACAGAGGGAGACACACGGAGGGAGACACACTTAGTGAGACACACGAAGGGAGACACACGGAGGGAGACACACTTAGTGAGACACACTTAGTGAGACACACGGAGGGAGACACACGGAGGGAGACACACTTAGTGAGACACACTTAGTGAGACACACGGAGGGAGACACACTTAGTGAGGCACACGGAGGGAGACACACTTAGTGAGACGCACGGAAGGAGACACACGGAGGGAGACATACTTAGTGAGACACACTTAGTGAGACACACGGAGGGAGACACACTTAGTGAGACACACGGAGGGAGACACACGGAGGGAGACACACGGAGGGAGACACACGGAGGGAGACACACTTAGTGAGACACACTTAGTGAGACACACGGAGGGAGACACACTTAGTGAGACACACGGAGGGAGACACACTTAGTGAGACACACTTAGTGAGACACACGGAGGGAGACACACTTAGTGAGACACACGGAGGGAGACACACTTAGTGAGACACACTTAGTGAGACACACGGAGGGAGACACACTTAGTGAGACACACGGAGGGAGACACACTTAGTGAGACACACTTAGTGAGACACACGGAGGGAGACACACGGAGGGAGACACACGGAGGGAGACACACTTAGTGAGACACACGGAGGAAGACACACTTAGTGAGACACACGGAGGAAGACGCACTTAGTGAGACACACGGAGGGAGACACACTTAGTGAGACACACGGAGGGAGACACACGGAGGGAGACACACGGAGGGAGACACACTTAGTGAGACACACGGAGGGAGACACACGGAGGGAGACACACGGAGGGAGACACACGGAGAGAGACACACAGAGGGAGACACTTAGGGAGACACACTTAGAGAGACACACTTAGTGAGACACACGGAGGGACACACGGAGGGAGACACACAGAGGGAGACACACTTAGTGAGACACACTTAGTGAGACACACAGAGGGAGACATACTTAGTGAGACACACGGAGGGAGACGCACTTAGTGAGACACACGGAGGGAGACACACTTAGTGAGACACACTTAGTGAGACACACGGAGGGAGACACACTTAGTGAGACACACTTAGGGAGACGCACGGAGGGAGACGCACAGAGGGAGACACACTTAGTGAGACACACGGAGGGAGACACACGGAGGGAGACACACGGAGGGAGACACTCGGAGGGAGACACACGGAGGGAGACACACTTAGTGAGACACGCTTAGTGAGACACACTTAGTGAGACACACTTAGTGAGACACACGGAGGGAGACACACGGAGGGAGACACGGAGGGAGACACTCGGAGGGAGGCACACTTAGTGAGACACACTTAGTGAGACACACGGAGGGAGACACACTTAGTGAGACACACGGAGGGAGACGCACAGAGGGAGACACACTTAGTGAGACACACGGAGGGAGACACACTTAGTGAGACACACTTAGTGAGACACACGGAGGGAGACGCACGGAGGGAGACACACTTAGTGAGACACACGGAGGGAGGCACACGGAGGGAGACACACGGAGGGAGACACACTTAGTGAGACACACGGAGGGAGACACACGGAGGGAGACACACGGAGGGAGACACACTTAGTGAGACACACTTAGTGAGACACACAGAGGGAGACACACGGAGGGAGACACACTTAGTGAGACACACGGAGGGAGACACACTTAGTGAGACACACGGAGGGAGACACACGGAGGGAGACACACGGAGGGAGACACACGGAGGGAGACACACGGAGGGAGACACACTTAGTGAGACACACGGAGGGAGACACACTTAGTGAGACACACGGAGGGAGACACACGGAGGGAGACACACTTAGTGAGACACACTTAGTGAGACACACGGAGGGAGACACACTTAGTGAGACACACTTAGTGAGACACACGGAGGGAGACACACTTAGTGAGACACACTTAGTGAGACACACGGAGGGAGACGCACGGAAGGGGGGGCACACGGGGAATGTGGCGGGTGTGTGTGAGTGTGTCTGTATGAATGTGGGGTGTGTGAGTGTCTTTGTATGTATGTATGTGTATGTGTAAGTTAGTGTGTGTGTGTGAGTGTCTTTGTGGTCTATGTGTGTGTGTGAGTTAGTGTGTGTATATGTGTGAGTTAGTGTGTGCATGTGTGTGTGTGTGAGTTAGTGTGTGTGTGTGAGTTAGTGTGTGTGTGTATGTGTGTGAGTTAGTGTGTGTGTGTATGTGTGTGAGTTAGTGTGTGTGTGAGTTAGTGTGTGTGTGAGTTAGTGTGTGTATGTGTGTGAGTTAGTGTTAGTGTGTGTGTGAGTTAGTGTGTGTATGTGTGTGAGTTAGTGTGTGTATGTGTGTGACGATTATTTGAACCGGTCCCGGGCCTCCCCTAGGTCGACTCAGCCTCAAATGAGTACCTGGTGCGGTGTGTAAACATTGCCACTAGGGAGACAAAGGCGGTCGGGCGTGGTGCTGGCCACCCACCCCCTCGTGTACCGATCCGGCCTTCATAGGTGCTCGCTAACAGCACTTGCCCCTACAGTCTGTTAAGGCTATACGGGGGATCTTTGTCTTTGTCTTTGTATGTGTGTGAGTGATTGTGTGTGTGTGTGAGTTAGTGTGTGTATGTGTGTATGTGTGTGAGTTAGTGTGTGTATGTGTGTGTGTATGTGTGTGAGTTAGTGTGTGTGTATGTGTGTGAGTTAGTGTGTGTATGTGTGTGAGTTAGTGTGTGTGTGTGTTAGTGTGTGTGTGTGTGAGTTAGTGTGTGTATGTGTGTGAGTTAGTGTGTGTATGTGTGTGAGTTAGTGTGTGTGTGTGAGTTAGTGTGTGTATGTGTGTGAGTTAGTGTGTGTATGTGTGTGAGTTAGTGTGTGTGTGTGAGTTAGTGTGTGTATGTGTATGTGTGTGAGTTAGTGTGTGTGATAGTGTAGCGGTTAGCGCGCTGCGCTATGAACCTGGCGACCCGGGTTCGATTCCCGCTCACAGCCAACACCAGTGACGATTATCTGAACCGGTCCCGGGCCTCCCCTAGGTCGACTCAGCCTCAAATGAGTACCTGGTGCGGTGTGTAAACATTGCCACTAGGGAGACAAAGGCGGTCGGGCGTGGTGCTGGCCACCCACCCCCTCGTGTGCCGTTCCGGCCTTCATAGGTGCTCGCTAACAGCACTTGCCCCTACAGTCTGTTAAGGCTATATGGGGGATCTTTGTTTTGTTTGTATGTGTGTGAGTTAGTGTATGTGTGTGAGTTAGTGTGTGTATGTGTGCGAGTTAGTGTGTGTATGTGTGCGAGTTAGTGTGTGTATGTGTGTGAGTTAGTGTGTGTATGTGTGTGAGTTAGTGTGTGTATGTGTGTGTGAGTTAGTGTGTGTATGTGTGTGTGAGTTAGTGCGAGTTAGTGTGTGTGTGTATGTGTGTGAGTTAGTGTGTGTATGTGTGTGAGTTAGTGTGTGTATGTGTGTGAGTTAGTGTGTGCATGTGTGTGTGAGTTAGTGTGTGCATGTGTGTATGTGTGTGAGTTAGTGTGCGTGTGAGTTAGTGTGTGTGTGAGTTAGTGTGTGAGTTAGTGTGTGAGTTAGTGTGTAAGTTAGTGTGTGTATGTGTGTGTGAGTTAGTGTGTGTGTGTATGTGTGTGAGTTAGTGTGTGTGTGTGAGTTAGTGTGTGTGTGAGTTAGTGTGTGTGTGTGAGTTAGTGTGTGAGTTAGTATGTGAGTTAGTGTGTGAGTTAGTGTGTGTATGTGTGTGTGAGTTAGTGTGTGTATGTGTGTGTGAGTTAGTGTGTGTATGTGTGTGAGTTAGTGTGTGTGTGTGTGAGTTAGTGTGTGTGTGTGAGTTAGGTCGACTCAGCCTCAAATGAGTACCTGGTGCGGTGTGTAAACATCGCCACTAGGGAGACAAAGGCGGTCGGGCGTGGTGCTGGCCACCCACCCCCTCGTGTACCGTTCCGGCCTTCATAGGTGCTCGCTAACAGCACTTGCCCCTACAGTCTGTTAAGGCTATATGGGGGATCTTTGTCTTTATCTTTGTGTGTGAGTTAGTGTGTGTGAGTTAGTGTGAGTTAGTGTATGTGTGTGTATGTGTGTGAGTTAGTGTGTGTATGTGTGTGAGTTAGTGTGTGTGTGTGTGTATGGGAGTTAGTGTGTGTGAGTGTGTGTGTATGTGTGTGAGTTAGTGTGTGTGTGTGTGAGTTAGTGTGTGTGTGTGTGTGTGAGTTAGTGTGTGTGTGAGTTAGTGTGTGTATGTGTGTGAGTTAGTGTGTGTGTGTGAGTTAGTGTGTGTGTGAGTTAGTGTGAGTTAGTGTGTGAGTTAGTGTGTGTGTGTGAGTTAGTGTGTGTGTGTGAGTTAGTGTGTGTGTGTATGTGTGAGTTAGTGTGTGTGAGTTAGTGTGTGTATGTGTGTGAGTTAGTGTGTGTGTGTGAGTTAGTGTGTGTGTGAGTTAGTGTGTGAGTTAGTGTGAGTTAGTGTGTGAGTTAGTGTGAGTTAGTGTGTGAGTTAGTGTGTGTGTGTGTGAGTTAGTGTGTGTGTGTGAGTTAGTGTGTGTGTGTGAGTTAGTGTGTGTGTGTGTGTGAGTTAGTGTGTGTGTGTGAGTTAGTGTGTGTGTGTGAGTTAGTGTGTGTGTGTGAGTTAGTGTGTGTGTGTGTGTGAGTTAGTGTGTGTGTGTGTGTGTGAGTTAGTGTGTGAGTTAGTGTGTGAGTTAGTGTGTGTATGTGTGTGTGAGTTAGTGTGTATGTGTGTGAGTTAGTGTGTGTGTGTGTGTGAGTTAGTGTGTGTGTGTGAGTTAGTGTGTGTGTGTGTGTGTGAGTTAGTGTGTGTGTGAGTTAGTGTGTGTGTGAGTTAGTGTGTGTGTGAGTTAGTGTGTATGTGTGTGTGAGTTAGTGTGTGTGTGTGTGTGTGAGTTAGTGTGTGTGTGTGTGTGAGTTAGTGTGTGTGTGTGTGTGTGAGTTAGTGTGTGTGTGTGAGTTAGTGTGTGTATGTGTGTGTGAGTTAGTGTGTGTGTGTGAGTTAGTGTGTGTGTGTGAGTTAGTGTGTGTATGTGTGTGTGAGTTAGTGTGTGTGTGTGTGTGTGTGAGTTAGTGTGTGTGTGTGAGTTAGTGTGTGTGTGTGAGTTAGTGTGTGTGTGTGAGTTAGTGTGTGTATGTGTGTGTGAGTTAGTGTGTGTGTGTGTGAGTTAGTGTGTGTGTGAGTTAGTGTGTGTGTGAGTTAGTGTGTGTGTGTGAGTTAGTGTGTATGTGTGTGTGAGTTAGTGTGTGTGTGTGTGAGTTAGTGTGTGTGTGTGTGAGTTAGTGTGTGTATGTGTGTGAGTTAGTGTGTGTATGTGTGTGTGAGTTAGTGTGTGTGTGTGTGTGTGAGTTAGTGTGTGTGTGAGTTAGTGTGTATGTGTGTGTGAGTTAGTGTGTGTGTGTGTCTTGGTATCCACGTGTGTTGTATGAGCGGTGGCGCAGCGGTTAGCGCCACGCTGCGCTACGAACCCGGCGGCCCGAGTTCGATTCCCGCTCACGCCCAAAACCCGTCTTACGATAACCTGAGTCGCCCATGGGCCTCCCCTAGGTCGGCTCAGCCTCAAACTAGTAGCGGTGGTGTAGCGGTGGTGTCGTGTAGTCGTGAACATCGCTAGCACTGGGGGAGAGACAAAGGCGGCCGGGCGTGGTGGTGGTGGTGGTGGTGGTGGTGCTGGCCACCCACCCCGGTAGCCTTCACATGCAGTGCTGCTGCTACTCACTGCTCACGGCACTTGCCCCGACGGCTCTGGCGAGGCTACACGGGGACCTTTGTCTTTGTGCGAGAGGGAGAGAGAGGGATGGGTGCTGTGTGAAGGCAGCTGGCTGGGTACGCTGGGGCCTGGGTCATTTGGATCACAGCTCCATCGCACCCTGGGACTCCCAAAGACCCTGGCACAACCCAAGTCTCACCACTCTCTCACCACTCTCTCTCTCTCCCTCACACACCCTCTCTCACCACTCTCCTCACCACTCTCACCACTCTCTCACCACTCTCTCTCTCTCTCTCCTCACCACCTCTCTCTCTCTCACTCTCCTCACCACTGCTCACGCTCTCTCCTCACCACTCTCTCTCACCACTCTCTCTCTCACCACTCTCTCTCACCACTCTCTCTCACCACTCTCTCTCACTCTCTCACCACTCTCTCTCTCACTCTCTCTCACTCTCTCTCACTCTCTCTCTCACTCCCTCTCACCACTCTCTCTCTCTCTCACCACTCTCACCCCCACTCTCTCTCACCACTCTCTCTCACCACTCTCTCTCTCACCACTCTCTCTCACCACTCTCTCTCACCACTCTCTCTCACTCTCTCACCACTCTCTCTCTCACTCTCTCTCACTTCTCTCTCTCTCTCACTCTCTCACCACTCTCTCTCACCACTCTCACTCTCTCTCACCACTCTCTCTCTTCCCCCTCCTCTCTCTCACTCTCTCACCACTCTCTCTCACCAGAGGCATCTCTCTCACCACTCTCTCTCTCCCCCTCCTCTCACCTCTCTCACCACTCTCTCTCACCACTCTCTCTCACTCTCTCTCTCACTCTCTCACCACTCTCTCTCACCATCTCACTCTCTCTCACCACTCTCTCTCACTCTCTCTCTCTCACTCTCTCTCACCACTCTCTCTCCCCTCTCTCTCACTCTCTCACCACTCTCTTTCACCTCACTCTCACTCTCTCACTCCCACACTCTCTCTCTCACTCTCTCACCACTCTCTCTCACCACTCTCTCTCTCACCACACTCTCTCTCCCCCTCTCTCTCACTCTCTCACCTTCCCTCTCTCTCACCTCTCTCTCTCTCTCTACCACTCTCTCTCACCACTCTCACTCTCTCTCACCACTCTCTCTCTCACTCTCTCACCACCTCTCTCTCTCTCACCACTCTCTCTCTCACCACTCTCTCTCTCCCCCTCTCTCTCACTCTCTCTCACTCTCTCTTTCACCACTCTCTCTCTCCCCCTCTCTCTCACTCTCTCTCTCACCACTCTCTCTCACCACTCTCTCACCACTCTCTCTCTCTCCCTCACCCCCTCTCTCACCACTCTCTCTCACCACTCTCTCACCACTCTCTCTCTCACCACTCTCACCACTCTCTCTCACTCTCTCTCTCACCACTCTCTCTCACCACTCTCTCTCACCACTCTCTCTCTCACCACTCTCTCTCCCCCTCTCTCTCTCACCCTCTCTCTCTCACCACTCTCACCATCTCCCTCCCACCACTCTCTCTCTCACCACTCTCTCTCTCCCCCTCTCTCTCACCATCTCTCTCACCACTCTCTCTCTCACCCTCTCTCTCTCTCCCCCCTCTCTCTCTCCCCCTCTCTGTCACCATCTCTCTCACTCACTCTCTCTCTCTCACCCCCTCTCTCACCACTCTCTCTCTCCCCCTCTCTCTCACCATCTCTCTCACCACTCTCTCTCACCCTCTCTCTCCCCCCTCTCTCTCTCCCCTCTCTCTCTCCCCCCTCTGTCTCTCCCCCCTCTCCCTCCCGCTCTCTCTGCGGCTGTCTCTCCCCCTCTCCACAATCCTCACCTTGCAGTGAAACCTCACGCCTCTCCCCGCCTCCCACAATGCCCCGGGGCAGGCCGCCCCCTCACCTCCGACCCTGGGACTGCCCCCTCCCCCCCGTGCGAGTGTGTGTCTGCGTCTGCGTGTTTGTCTGTGTGTGTCTGTCTGTGTCTGCGTGTGTGTGTCTTCGTGGGGAGCGGTAGTGTAGCGGTTAGCGCTACGCTGCGCTATGAACCTGGCGACCCGGGTTCGATTCCCGCTCACGGCCAACACCAGTGACGATTATCTGAACCGGTCCCGGGCTTCCCCTAGGTCGACTCAGCCTCAAATGAGTACCTGGTGCGGTGTGTAAACATTGCCACTAGGGAAACAAAGGCGGTCGGGCGTGGTGCTGGCCACCCACCCCCTCGTGTACTGTTCCAGCCTTAATAGGTGCTCGCTAACAGCACTTGCCCCTACAGTCTGTTAAGGCTATATGGGGGATCTTTGTCTTTGTGTCTACATGTCTGCGTGTGTCTTTGTGTGCGTGTCTACATGTCTCTGTGTCTGTATGTCACTCACCCACTTGCTCACTGACCCACTCACGCACCGCTCGCTCGCTCGCTCACTCACTCACCCACTCATTCACTCGCCCACTCACTTGCTCATCCACTCACCCACTCACTCGCTCACCCACTCACTCGCTCATCCACTCGCTCACCCACTCACTCGCTCATCCACTCACCCACTCACTCGCTCATCCACTCACCCACTCGCTCAACCGCTCACTTGCTCACCCACTCACTCGCTCATCCACTCACCCACTCACTCGCTCATTCATTCGCTCACCCACCCACTCACGCTCACCCACTCACCCACTCACTCGCTCATCCACTCACCCACTCACTCGCTCATCCACTTACTCGCTCACCCACTCGCTCACCCACCTACTCACTCACGTTAATGAGTAGCTGGTGTAGCGGTGGTGTAGTAGTGAACATCGCTAGCACTGGGGGAGAGAGACAAAGGCGGCCGGGCGTGGTGGTGCTGGTGGCCACCCACCCCCTCTGTGTGTGCCACAGTGCCGGTAGCCTTCATAGGTAGCGCTGCTGCTACTAACAGCACTTGCCCCTACAGCCTGCTAGAGGCTACACGGGGGATCTTTGTGTGTGTGTGTATTTGTGTCTGTGTGGTGATGTTGGTGCAGTTGTTGGTGGTGATGGTGATGGTGGTGATGGTGACGGTGATGTTGACAGTGATGGTGTTGATGTTCCAGATCGAGGTGAAGATGTTGAAGAGGGACTCTCAGCGCTGGGATGGTGATGATGGTGGTGGTGGTGGTGATGATGATGATGTTGATGGTGACGGTGATGTTGATGGTGGTGGTGATGATGCTGTTGATGGTGACGGTGATGTTGATGGTGATGTTGATGGTGACGATGATGGTGATGTTGATGGTGATGTTGACGGTGATGGTGGTGATGATGATGATGTTGATGGTGACGGTGATGTTGATGGTGACGGTGATGATGTTGATGGTGGTGGTGATGTTAATGGTGATGTTGACGGTGATGATGATGTTGACAGTGATGGTGTTGATGTTCCAGATCGAGGTGAAGATGTTGAAGAGGGACTCTCAGCGCTGGGATGGTGATGATGGTGGTGGTGATGGTGGTGGTGGTGATGATGATGGTGACGTTGATGTTGATGGTGACGACGATGGTGATGTTGATGGTGACGGTGATGGTGTTGATGTTCCAGATCGAGGTGAAGATGTTGAAGAGGGACTCTCAGCGCTGGGATGGTGATGATGGTGGTGGTGGTGGTGATGATGGTGTTGATGGTGACGGTGATGTTGATGGTGACGGTGATGTTGATGGTGATGGTGTTGATGTTCCAGATCGAGGTGAAGATGTTGAAGAGGGACTCTCAGCGCTGGGATGGTGATGATGGTGGTGGTGGTGATGATGATGATGTTGATGGTGACGGTGATGTTGATGGTGATGTTGATGGTGGTGATGATGCTGTTGATGGTGACGATGATGGTGATGTTGATGGTGATGTTGACGGTGATGGTGGTGGTGATGATGATGTTGATGGTGACGGTGATGTTGATGGTGATGTTGACGGTGATGATGATGTTGACAGTGATGGTGTTGATGTTCCAGATCGAGGTGAAGATGTTGAAGAGGGACTCTCAGCCCTGGGATGGTGATGGTGGTGGTGATGATGTTGATGGTGACGGTGATGTTGATGGTGACGGTGATGATGATGTTGATGGTGGTGGTGATGTTGATGGTGATGTTGACGGTGATGATGATGTTGATGGTGATGGTGTTGATGTTCCAGATCGAGGTGAAGATGTTGAAGCGGGACTCTCAGCGCTGGGCCTCCCTCGAGGGAGCCGGAGAGACGTCCACTGCCAGGAGCTTCACTGCAGGTGGTGGGCACGGCCATTATGGACATCCGTGGAAGTGGTGGTGATAGTGGTGGTGGTGGTGGTGGTGATGGTGATGGTGGTGGTGATGGTGGTGGTGATGGTGGTGGTGGTGGTGGTGATAGTGGTGGTGGTCACAGTGGTGTTGATAGTGGTGGTGATAGTGGTGTTGATAGTGGTGGTGATAGTGGTGTTGATAGTGGTGGTGATAGTGGTGTTGATAGTGGTGGTGATAGTGGTGTTGATAGTGGTGGTGATAGTGGTGTTGATAGTGGTGGTGATAGTGGTGTTGATAGTGGTGGTGATAGTGGTGTTGATAGTGGTGGTGATAGTGGTGTTGATAGTGGTGGTGATAGTGGTAGTGATAGTGGTGGTGATAGTGGTGTTGATAGTGGTGTTGATAGTGGTGGTGATAGTGGTGGTGGTGATAGTGGTGGTGATAGTGGTGTAGATAGTGGTGTTGATAGTGGTGGTGATAGTGGTGTTGATAGTGGTAGTGGTGATAGTGGTAGTGGTGATGGTGGTGGTGATAGTGGTGGTGGTGGTGGTGATAGTGGTGTTGATAGTGGTGGTGATAGTGGTGTTGATAGTGGTGGTGATAGTGGTGGTGGTGGTGATGGTGATAGTGGTGGTGATAGTGGTGGTGGTGGGGGTGATAGTGGTGGTGATAGTGGTGGTGATAGTGGTGTTGATAGTGGTGGTGGTGATAGTGGTGGTGGTGGGGGTGATAGTGGTGGTGATAGTGGTGCTGGTGGTGCTGGTCGAGATGGTGGTGGCAGTGGTGGTGGTTCTGGTGTTGCTGGTGGTGGCGATGGTGGTTTATGCTAGTGGTGGTGGTGGAGGTGTTGCTGGTGGTGGCGATGGTGGTGGAGGTGGTGGTGGATATGTTGGAGGTTTCAAGTTGACCTCCATTGTATTTGACAGACTCAGCCACACTCCCCATCTGTTGAGGAAGTACTGAAGGTGATCCGGAGTCCTGAGACCAGGAAAGGCACCGGGCAGAGATGATCTCCCAAGCGAAATGCTGAGGGAGGGTGGCGTTTGTGCACAGACTCCCCCGATATGACACCATAACAACAGTCTGGACCACTGGACGGGTTCCGCAGGATTGGAAGGATGCCCTGGTGGTTCTTCCCCTCTTTAAGAAGGGGGACCGCACAGACTGTAACAACTACAGGGGCATCTCACTCCTCAGTGTTCCGGGAAAGATCCTGGCAAGGATTTTTCAACATCGCCTCGCCAGGCACGCTGAGGAGAGGCTTGCGGAGCCCCAAATATGGTTTCAGGAAAGGGCGGTCCTGCACAGATGCCATATTTTCTGTCCGTCTGCTACAGCAGAGGTGTAGGGAATTCCAGCAAGACCTACATCTTTGCTTTATTGACCTGGTCAAGGCCTATGATACCATCAGTAGGCGTGGGCTCTGGGTTGTTCTTCGTGCTTTCGGAGTCCCTGACCCTCTGCTCACGATCATTAAGGACCTTCATAATGGTGAGCGGGCCCGGGTAAAACTACGTGGCCGGGAGTCAGAGCCATTCCCTGTTCACTTTTGGGTGCGACAGGGATGTCCTCTGGCTCCCACATTATTTAACATCTATTTCGATGACGTAGTTCGTGAAGCCTTCAATAGCTGTACCGGAGGAATCTCCATTCGGTACAGATATAATGGGAGACTGATCGATGCCCGGGTGCGGTCAAGGGTTGGCTCCCTATTGCTCAACCACGTTATGTATGCCGATAATCTGGTTAATTGCTGCTCACTCAGAGGAGGAGTTGGAGGCGCTGCTGCTGAACCTGGAGCTTGCCACTAAGAGGTGGGGCCTTAGCATCAGCCCCACCAAAACTAAGCACCTGCCTGATTATTTTATACCATCGGGCACTCCTGCCAGCGGGCGTTCGACACTTCACGTGGCCTCAAGGTGCACATAGCCTGGCACAAGCGTCGTGGTGACGCCGCCGCCACTTAGTGGCGAATGGCGGTTGTTGTTGGAGGTTTAAAGTTGGCTTGGATTGTAAATTAGACACTCATCCACACTCCTCACCACCGCCGCTGGTGGTGGTGTTGGTGGTGGCGGCGGAGCAGGAGGTGGTGGGTGTGATGGTGGAGGTGTTGGAGATTGTGATGGTGGAGGTGGTCGAGGAGATGGTGGTGGTGGTGAAGGTGGTGAAGGTGGTGGTGGTGGTGGTGGTGAAGATCGTGGTGAAGATGGCGGTGAAGGTGGCGGTGGAGGTGGTATTGGTTTCAAGTTGACCTCGATTTTATTTCACCGACTCATCCACACTGCTGCTGGTGCTGCTGCTGGTGGTGGTGGTGAAGGTTGTGAAGGTGGTGGAGGTGGTGGAGGTGAAGATGGTGCTGAAGGTTGCGGTGGCGGTGGTTATTGGTTTCAAGTTGACCTCGATTTTATTTCACAGACTCATCCACACTCCCCGCCGCTACCGCTACCGCCGAAGCCGGCACGGGCACCGGTGCAGCCGGCGGTGCAGCCGGCGGCGGCGGTGCAGCCGGTGGCGGCGGTGCAGTCCGTGCGAGGGACTGGGACGCTCTGGGCCGAGCCATTGCGGAGGAGGAGCGCAGCGAGAAGTTGGAGGGAGACGCTGCCCTGAACCAGCTCTTCCAGCAGATCTACGCCGATGCCACGGAGGAAACGCGGCGCGCCATGAACAAGTCCTTCGTGAGTCGCCCGCCCGCTCGCTCGCCCGTCCGCTCGCCCGTCCGCTCGCTCGCCCGTCCGCTCGCTCGCCCGTCCGCTCGTCCGCTCGCCCGTCCGCCCGCTCGCCCGTCCGCCCGCTCGCCCTGTGTGTGTGTGCGCGAGTGTGGGGGGAGCGGTAGTGCAGCTGCGCTTCTGATTCGAGCTCACGCACCGACGCCGGTGTTACGATTATCCGAACCCGGTCCTGGGCCTCTCCCGCTACGTCGGCGGCGGCCTCAAACGAGCACCTGGTGCGGTGTAGTAGTTAACATCGCCATTGGGGGAGACAAAGGCGGCCGGGCGGGCATGGTGCTGGCCACCCAGCCCCCTCGTGTTAGCGTGCCGGCCTTCTTAGGCGCTACTAATCGCTGACAGCACTTGGCCCCGACGTTTGTGTGAAGGCTACACGGGGGATCTTTGTCTTTGTGTGTGTGTGTACGCAGGTGGAGTCAGGTGGTACGGTGCTGAGCACAAACTGGGGAGAGGTTGGACAAAAACGCGTTCCCATCAAGCCACCCGATGGCATGGAGTGGAAAGACTTTGAGATTTAGACTCGCTCAATCGTACACTCGCTCACCCGTACACTCGCTCACTCGTACACTCGCTCACTCGTACACTCACTCACTCGTACACTCACACATACTCGCACTCATGCTCGCACTCACACTCGTACACACACTCACACGTACACACACTCACTCGTGCACACACTCACTCGTGCACACACTCACTCGTGCACACATTCACTCGTACACACATTCACACGTACACACACTCACTCGTGCACACACTCACTCGTGCACACATTCACTCGTACACACATTCACACGTACACACATTCACACGTACACACACTCACACGTACACACACTCACACATGCTCGCACTCACACTCGTACACACACTCACACGTGCACACACTCACTCGTACACACACGTACACACACTCACACGTACACACATTCACTCGTACACACATTCACACGTACACACACTCACACTCGTACACACACTCACACGTACACACACTCACACGTACACACACTCACACGTACACACACTCACACTCGTACACACACTCACACGTACACACACTCACACGTGCACACACTCACACGTACATAGATCCCCCGTGTAGCCTTAACAGACTGTAGGGGCAAGTGCTGTTAGCGAGCAGCACCCATGAAGACCGGCACTGTGGCACACGAGGGGGTGGGTGGCCAGCACCACGCCCGACCGCCTTTGTCTCCCCAGTGGCGATGTTTTTATCCACCGCACCAGGTACTAGTTTGAGGCTAAGTCGACCTAGGAGAGGCCCAGGACCGGTTCAGATAATAGTCACTGACGTTGGCCGTGAGCGGGAATCGAACCCGGGTCGCCAGGTTCATAGCGCTAACCCGCTACACTACCGCTCCCCCCTTACTCACTCACACTCTCACACATACACACTCTCACGCACACACACACATTCACTTACACACACTCACACATTCACTCACACACTCACTCGCACACGCACTCGCACACGCACACTCACACACACCCTCTCGCACACTCTCACTCACATACACACACTCATCCATAGTCACTCACACACTCTCACTCATACTTACTCACACTCACACCCACACACACACTCTCACACACACACACTGTCACACACACACACTCACACACACACTCTCACACATACTCTCACTCACACACACACTCACAAACACACACTCCCTCACACACATACACTCACACACTGACTCACACACTGACTCACACACTGACACACACTCACTCACACACTCTCACTCATACTCACACTCATACGCACACACTCCCATGCACACACTCCCACGCACACACTCCCACGCACACACTCCCACGCACACACTCCCACGCACACACTCCCATGCGCACACTCCCACGCACACACACTCCCACGCACACACACTCCCACACACACTTTCACACACACTCACACACACACACTCCCACTCACACACACACTCCCACACACACTTTCACACACACTCACACACTTTCCACACACACACACTCACACACACACTCTCACACACACTCACACACACACACTCCCACTCACACACACACTCCCACACACACTTTCACACACACTCACACACTTTCCACACACACACACTCACACACACACACACTGTCACACACACACATACACACACACTCACTCACACACACACACATACACACACACTCACTCACACACACTCACTCACACACACTCACACAGAGACGCATGGAGACCCCTGTCCTTGCCCAGACGGCCTTCACCTTTATTATTCGTGTTGTTGTTGTTGTTGTGGTGGTTGTTGTGGTGGTTGTTGTGGTGGTTGTGGTGGTTGTTGGTGTACAGGGAAACCAGCCTAGTCCACACAGGCACTTCTGTGTCCGCCACGCTCGCTCATCACAACCACTTACCAACACGCTCGCCAACACGCTCACCAACACGCTCACCAACACGCTCACCAACACGCTCACCTTCCCCAGCCTGCTCTGACTCGCCAGAGACACAGACTCACCGCACACACAGACTCACCACACAAGAGACACAGACTCACCACACAAGAGACACAGACTCACCACACACAGACTCACCACACAAGAGACACATACTCACCACACACACAGACTCAGACTCACCACACACACAGACTCACCACACACAGACAGACTCACCACACACAGACAGACTCACCACACAAGAGACACAGACTCACCACACAAGAGACACAGACTCACCACACAAGAGACACATACTTACCACACAAGAGACACAGACTCACCACACACAGACTCACCGCACACACAGACTCACCACACAAGAGACACAGACTCACCACACAAGAGACACAGACTCACCACACACAGACTCACCACACAAGAGACACATACTCACCACACACACACACACAGACTCAGACTCACCACACACACAGACTCACCACACACAGACAGACTCACCACACACAGACAGACTCACCACACAAGAGACACAGACTCACCACACAAGAGACACAGACTCACCACACAAGAGACACATACTCACCACACAAGAGACACAGACTCACCACACACAGACTCACCACACAACACACAGACTCACCACACAAGAGACACAGACTCACCACACAAGAGACACAGACTCACCACACAGACAGATTCACAACACAGAGACAGACCCACCACACACATAGACCCACCACACAAGAGACAGACTCACCACACACATACATAGAGGGGACTGCCTGCCCCTCTGTTTTTATAGCCCTCGTGACGATGGCGGCAATGGTAGAGGTGCCGTGTGTCACAATAAACTCTTAAGCGATTGCCGTGTCAGCAACGGTGTCACTGGTCGTGGTGGTCGATTGTGGTTAGAGTGGTTGTGGTGCACGTGATGAATGTAGTGTTGATGATCGTGATGGTGGTGATTGTGATGGTGTCGATGGTCAACGTGATGGTGGTGATTGTGATGGTGTTGATGGTCAACGTGATGAATGTAGTGTTGATGATCGTGATTGTGGTGATTGTGATGGTGGTGATTGTGATGGTGTTGATGATCGTGATGATGATCATGATGGTGGTGATTGTGATGGTGTTGATGGTCAGCGTGATGAATGTAGTGTTGATGATCGTGATGATGATCGTGGTGATTGTGATGGTGTTGATGGTCAACGTGATGATCGTGATGGTGGTGATTGTGATGGTGTTGATGGTCAATGTGATGAATGTAGTGTTGATGATCGTGATGGTGGTGATTGTGATGGTATTGATGGTCAGCGTGATGAATGTGTTGATGATCGTGATGGTGGTGATTGTGATGGTGTTGATGGTCAACGTGATGAATGTAGTGTTGATGATCGTGATGGTGGTGATTGTGATGGTGTTGATGGTCAGCGTGATGATCGTGATGGTGGTGATTGTGATGGTGTTGATGGTCAACGTGATGAATGTAGTGTTGATGATCGTGATGGTGGTGATTGTGATGGTGTTGATGGTCAGCGTGATGAATGTAGTGTTGATGATCGTGATGGTGGTGATTGTGATGGTGTTGATGGTCAGCGTGATGAATGTAGTGTTGATGATCGTGATGGTGGTGATTGTGATGGTGTTGATGGTCAACGTGATGAATGTAGTGTTGATGCTCGTGATGGTGGTGATTGTGATGGTGTTGATGATCGTGATGGTGATTGTGATGGTGTTGATGGATGTAGTGTTAACGGGAAAGACATTGGTGATGGTGGCAACCATCCACCCACACCACCACCTCACCCACCAACCCACCCACCACCTCACCCACCAACCCACCCACCAACTGGCGATGCCCATTGAGACATCCACCCACCAATCCCCCCACCAACTTATCCACCAAACCCAGCTCAGATGATGTCCAGAAAGCCACCCACCCACAAATCTACCCACCAATCCACCTACCCCCCCCCCCTCCAACTCACCCACTAATCCACCCACCCAGCTGATATGACGCCCAGAAACCCACCCACCAATCCACCCACCAAGCCGTCCGCAGACAATGCCCAGAAACCCACCCACCAATGTACCCACCTACCTACTAACCAAACAATCCACCCACCAATATACCCACCCACCAATGTACCCACCTACCTACTAACCAAACAATCCACCCACCAATGTACCCACCCACCAATGTACCCACCTACCTACTAACCAAACAATCCACCCACCAATGTACCCACCCACCAATGTACCCACCTACCTACTAACCAAACAATCCACCCACCAATGTACCCACCTACCGACTAACCAAACAATCCTCCCACCAATGTACCCACCTACCAATGTACCCACCTACCTACTAACCAAACAATCCACCCACCAATGTACCCACCCACCAATGTACCCACCTACCGACTAACCAAACAATCCACCCACCAATGTACCCACCCACCTACTAACCAAACAATCCACCCACCAATGTACCCACCCACCAATGTACCCACCTACCTACTAACCAAACAATCTACCCACCAATGTACCCACCTACCTACTAACCAAACAATCCACCCACCAATGTACCCACCCACCAATGTACCCACCTACCGACTAACCAAACAATCCACCCACCAATGTACCCACCCACCAATGTACCCACCTACCTACTAACCAAACAATCCACCCACCAATGTACCCACCCACCAATGTACCCACCTACCGACTAACCAAACAATCCACCCACCAATGTACCCACCCACCAATGTACCCACCTACCTACTAACCAAACAATCCACCCACCAATGTACCCACCTACCTACTAACCAAACAATCCACCCACCAATGTACCCACCCACCAATGTACCTACTAACCAAACAATCCACCCACCAATGTACCCACCCACCAATGTACCTACTAACCAAACAATCCACCCACCAATGTACCCACCCACCAATGTACCTACTAACCAAACAATCCACCCACCAATGTACCTACTATCCAAACAGTCCACCCACCAATGTACCCACCCACCAATGTACCTACTAACCAAACAATCCACCCAACAATGTACCCACCCACCAATGTACCCACCTACCTACTAACCAAACAATCCACCCACCAATGTACCCACCTACCTACTAACCAAACAATCCACCCACCAATGTACCCACCTACCTACTAACCAAACAATCCACCCACCAATGTACCCACCTACCTACTAACCAAACAATCCACCCACCAATGTACCCACCTACCTACTAACCAAACAATCCACCCACCAATGTACCCACCTACCTACTAACCAAACAATCCACCCCACCAATGTACCCACCCACCAATGTACCTACTAACCAAACAACCCACCCCACCAATGTACCCGCCCACCTATCCACCAACCCCAGCTCGGACAAAGCTCAGGAAGTTTTGCCACCCACCATCACACTCACCCCACACCACCAATCCACCCACCAACCAGTCCACCACCACCACCACCCACCACCACCCACCAAGCGCCTAGACGACGCCCAGGAAGCGTGCCACCCACCACGCGCAGGGCATGAGCAGTCTGCAGGTGACCCGGCATCCGTGGTAGTTGTATGGCCATGGCTCGTAGCCGGCCAGGGGCTCGCACACGCGCTGGCAGTGCGGGTACGCACGCCGGCACTCGGCGCAGCAAATGCCCTTGTGGTCCAGCATGGGGTCGAAGGTCATGCCGTTGAGGTCACGGCCCAGGTCCATGCGCTGGAGGTGGTGGGGGTGGGGTGGGTTGTGGGGGGTTAGGGTGGTGGTGGTGGTGGTGGTGTCAATGGCTGGTGAACGTGATGGATGTGGCAGAGGCCTTTGTGGTGCAGCATGGGGTCGAAGGGTCATGCCGTTGAGGTCACG
>NC_133742.1:3894978-3926749 GCF_048934315.1 Petromyzon marinus | reverse complement strand
CCATCAACATCATCATCACCACCACCATCACCGTCAACATCACCATCAACATCACCATCATCGTCACCATCAACAGCATCATCACCACCACCACCATCAACATCACCATCAACATCACCGTCACCATCAACATCATCATCATCACCACCACCACCATCATCACCATCCCAGCGCTGAGAGTCCCTCTTCAACATCTTCACCTCGATCTGGAACATCAACACCATCACCATCAACATCACCGTCACCATCAACATCACCGTCACCATCAACACCATCATCACCACCACCACCACCATCATCACCATCCCAGCGCTGAGAGTCCCTCTTCAACATCTTCACCTCGATCTGGAACATCAACACCATCACCGTCACCATCAACATCACCATCGTCGTCACCATCAACATCAACGTCACCATCATCATCACCACCACCACCATCACCACCACCATCATCACCATCCCAGCGCTGAGAGTCCCTCTTCAACATCTTCACCTCGATCTGGAACATCAACACCATCACTGTCAACATCATCATCACCGTCAACATCACCATTAACATCACCACCACCATCAACATCATCACCGTCACCATCAACATCACCGTCACCATCAACATCATCATCATCACCACCATCACCGTCAACATCACCATCAACATCACCATCATCGTCACCATCAACATCACCATCAACATCACCGTCACCATCAACAGCATCATCACCACCACCATCAACATCACCGTCACCATCAACATCATCATCATCACCACCACCACCACCATCATCACCATCCCAGCGCTGAGAGTCCCTCTTCAACATCTTCACCTCGATCTGGAACATCAACACCATCACTGTCAACATCACCGTCACCATCACCACCATCACCATCACCACCAACAACTGCACCAACATCACCACACAGACACAAATACACACACACACAAAGATCCCCCGTGTAGCCTCTAGCAGGCTGTAGGGGCAAGTGCTGTTAGTAGCAGCAGCGCTACCTATGAAGGCTACCGGCACTGTGGCACACACAGAGGGGGTGGGTGGCCACCAGCACCACCACGCCCGGCCGCCTTTGTCTCTCTCCCCCAGTGCTAGCGATGTTCACTACTACACCACCGCTACACCAGCTACTCATTCCGCTACACCAGCTACTCATTAACGTGAGTGAGTAGGTGGGTGAGCGAGTGGGTGAGTGGGTGAGCGAGTAAGTGGATGAGCGAGTGAGTGGGTGAGTGGATGAGCGAGTGAGTGGGTGAGTGGGTGAGCGAGTGAGTGGGTGAGCGAATGAATGAGCGAGTGAGTGGGTGAGTGGATGAGCGAGTGAGTGGGTGAGCAAGTGAGCGGTTGAGCGAGTGGGTGAGTGGATGAGCGAGTGAGTGGGTGAGTGGATGAGCGAGTGAGTGGGTGAGCGAGTGGATGAGCGAGTGAGTGGGTGAGCGAGTGAGTGGGTGAGTGGATGAGCAAGTGAGTGGGCGAGTGAATGAGTGGGTGAGTGAGTGAGCGAGCGAGCGAGCGGTGCGTGAGTGGGTCAGTGAGCAAGTGGGTGAGTGACATACAGACACAGAGACATGTAGACACGCACACAAAGACACACGCAGACATGTAGACACAAAGACAAAGATCCCCCATATAGCCTTAACAGACTGTAGGGGCAAGTGCTGTTAGCGAGCACCTATTAAGGCTGGAACAGTACACGAGGGGGTGGGTGGCCAGCACCACGCCCGACCGCCTTTGTTTCCCTAGTGGCAATGTTTACACACCGCACCAGGTACTCATTTGAGGCTGAGTCGACCTAGGGGAAGCCCGGGACCGGTTCAGATAATCGTCACTGGTGTTGGCCGTGAGCGGGAATCGAACCCGGGTCGCCAGGTTCATAGCGCAGCGTAGCGCTAACCGCTACACTACCGCTCCCCATGAAGACACACACACGCAGACACAGACAGACACACACACACACAGACAAACACGCAGACGCAGACACACACTCGCACGGGGGGGAGGGGGCAGTCCCAGGGTCGGAGGTGAGGGGGCGGCCTGCCCCGGGGCATTGTGGGAGGCGGGGAGAGGCGTGAGGTTTCACTGCAAGGTGAGGATTGTGGAGAGGGGGAGAGACAGCCGCAGAGAGAGCGGGAGGGAGAGGGGGGAGAGACAGAGGGGGGAGAGAGAGAGGGGAGAGAGAGAGGGGGGAGAGAGAGGGAGAGGGTGAGAGAGGGGGGGAGAGAGAGAGTGGTGAGAGAGGGGGTGAGAGAGAGAGTGAGTGAGAGAGATGGTGAGAGGGAGGGGGAGAGAGAGAGGGGGGAGAGAGAGAGAGGGTGAGAGAGAGAGTGGTGAGAGAGATGGTCAGAGAGAGGGGGAGAGAGAGAGTGGTGAGAGAGAGAGTGGTGGGAGGGAGATGGTGAGAGTCGTGAGAGAGAGAGGGTGAGAGAGAGAGGGGGAGAGAGAGTGGTGAGAGAGAGAGTGGTGAGAGAGAGTGGTGAGAGAGAGTGGTGAGAGAGAGAGTGAGAGAGAGTGGTGAGAGTGGTGAGAGAGAGAGTGGTGAGAGAGTGGTGAGAGAGAGTGGTGAGAGAGGGGGTGAGGGAGAGAGAGAGAGTGGTGAGAGAGTGGTGAGAGAGAGTGGTGAGAGAGAGAGTGAGAGAGAGGGGGAGAGAGAGAGTGGTGAAAGAGAGAGTGAGAGAGAGTGAGAGAGAGGGGGAGAGAGAGAGTGGTGAGAGAGAGAGTGGTGAGAGAGAGAGAGTGGTGAGAGAGTGAGAGAGAGAGTGGTGAGAGAGAGTGAGAGTGGTGAGAGAGAGTGGTGAGAGAGTGAGAGAGAGGGGGAGAGAGAGAGTGGTGAGAGAGAGAGTGGTGAGAGAGAGTGGTGAGAGAGTGAGAGAGAGAGTGTTGAGAGAGAGTGAGAGTGGTGAGAGAGAGTGGTGAGAGAGTGAGAGAGAGGGGGAGAGAGAGTGGTGAGAGAGAGTGAGAGTGGTGAGAGAGAGTGGTGAGAGAGAGTGAGAGAGAGAGTGAGAGAGAGTGGTGAGAGAGAGTGGTGAGAGAGTGAGAGAGAGGGGGAGAGAGAGAGTGGTGAGAGAGAGTGAGAGTGGTGAGAGAGAGTGGTGAGAGAGAGAGTGGTGAGAGAGAGTGGTGAGAGAGAGTGGTGAGAGTGGTGAGAGAGAGAGAGTGGTGAGAGGGAGTGAGAGAGAGAGTGAGAGAGAGTGAGAGAGAGTGAGAGAGAGAGTGGTGAGAGAGTGAGAGAGAGTGGTGAGAGAGAGTGGTGAGAGAGAGTGGTGAGAGAGAGTGGTGAGAGAGGGGGTGAGAGCGAGAGAGAGAGTGGAGAGAGAGTGGTGAGAGAGAGTGGTGAGAGAGAGTGGTGAGAGAGAGTGGTGAGAGAGAGTGGTGAGAGAGAGTGAGAGAGTGGTGAGAGAGAGTGAGAGTGGTGAGAGAGAGAGTGGTGAGAGAGAGTGGTGAGAGAGAGTGGTGAGAGAGAGTGGTGAGAGAGAGTGGTGAGAGAGAGTGGTGAGAGAGAGAGTGGTGAGAGAGAGTGAGAGAGAGTGGTGAGAGAGAGAGAGAGTGGTGAGGGAGAGAGTGGTGAGAGAGAGGGGGTGAGAGTGGTGAGAGAGAGAGAGAGTGGTGAGAGAGTGGTGAGACTTGGGTTGTGCCGGGGTCTTTGGGAGTCCCAGGGTGCGATGGAGCTGTGATCCAAATGACCCAGGCCCCAGCGTACACAGCAAGCTGCCTTCACACAGCACCCATCCCTCTCTCTCCCTCTCGCACAAAGACAAAGGTCCCCCGTGTAGCCTCGCCAGAGCCGTCGGGGCAAGTGCCGTGAGCAGTGAGTAGCAGCAGCACTGCATGTGAAGGCTACCGGGGTGGGTGGCCAGCACCACCACCACCACCACCACCACGCCCGGCCGCCTTTGTCTCTCCCCCAGTGCTAGCGATGTTCACGACTACACGACACCACCGCTACACCACCGCTACTAGTTTGAGGCTGAGCCGACCTAGGGGAGGCCCATGGGCGACTCAGGTTATCGTAAGACGGGTTTTGGGCGTGAGCGGGAATCGAACTCGGGCCGCCGGGTTCGTAGCGCAGCGTGGCGCTAACCGCTGCGCCACCACTCATACAACACACGTGGATACCAAGACACACACACACACACACTAACTCACACACTAACTCCCATAAACACATACACACACTAACTCACACACATACACACACATTAACTCACACACATACACACACTAACTCACACACACATACACACACTAACTCACACACACACACACTAACTCACACACACACACACTAACTCACACACACACACTAACTCACACACATACACACACTAACTCACACACACACTAACTCACACACACACACTAACTCACACACTAACTCACACACTAACTCACACACTAACTCACACACATACACACACTAACTCACACACACACACACTAACTCACACACATACACACTAACTCACACACACACACACTAACTCACACACACACACTAACTCACACACACACACACTAACTCACACACACACTAACTCACACACACACCAACTCACACACACACTAACTCACACACACACGCACACTAACTCACACACATACACACAAACACACTAACTCGCACACATACACACACTAACTCACACACATACTAACTCACACACACACTAACTCACACACACACACACTAACTCACACACACACTAACTCACACACACATACACACACTAACTCACACACACACTAACTCACACACACACACACACTAACTCACACACATACACACACTAACTCACACACACACACCAACTCACACACACACCAACTCACACACATACTAACTCACACACATACACACACACTCACACACACACTAACTCCCATACACACATACACACACTAACTCACACACACATACACACACTAACTCACACACACTAACTCACACACACACTAACTCACACACACACTAACTCACACACACACTAACTCACACACATACACACACACTAACTCACACACATACACACACACACTAACTCACACACATACACACACACTAACTCACACACATACACACACACACACTAACTCACACACATACACACACTAACTCACACACACACTAACTAACTCACACACATACACACACATACACACACACTAACTCACACACACATGCACACACTAACTCACACACTAACTCACACACACACACATAGACCACAAAGACACTCACACACACTAACTTACACACATACACACACACTAACTCACACACATACACACACACTAACTCACACACATACACACATACACACACTAACTCACACACACATGCACACTAACTCACACACTAACTCACACACACATGCACACTAACTCACACACACATATACCACAAAGACACACACACACTAACTCACACACATACACACACTAACTCACACACACATGCACACACTAACTCACACACATACACACACACACTAACTCACATACACACACACTAACTCACACACACACACATGCACACACTAACTCTCACACACACACACATAGACCACAAAGACACTCACACACACACACTAACTTACACATATATACAAAGACACTCACACATACATACATACAAAGACACACACACACCCAACATTCATACAGACACACTCATACACACCCGCCACATTCCCCGTGTGCCCCCCCTTCCGTGCGTCTCCCTCCGTGTGTCTCACTAAGTGTGTCTCCCTCTGTGTGTCTCACTAAGTGTGTCTCACTAAGTATGTCTCACTAAGTGTGTCTCACTCCGTGTGTCTCCCTCCGTGCGTGTCCCTCCGTGTGTCTCCCTAAGTGTGTCTCCTTCTGTGTGTCTCCTTCCGTGTGTCTCCCTCCGTGTGTCTCCCTCCGTGTGTCTCCCTCCGTGTGTCTCACTAAGTGTGTCTCCCTCCGTGTGTCTCCCTCCGTGTGTCTCCCTCCGTGCGTCTCCCTCCGTGCGTCTCCCTCCGTGTGTCTCACTAAGTGTGTCTCACTAAGTGTGTCTCACTAAGTGTGTCTCCCTCCGTGTGTCTCACTAAGTGTGTCTCCCTCCGTGCGTCTCCCTCCGTGCGTCTCCCTCCGTGTGTCTCCTTCCGTGTGTCTCCTTTCGTGTGTCTCCCTCTGTGTGTCTCCCTCTGTGTGTCTCACTAAGTGTGTCTCACTAAGTGTGTCTCACTAAGTGTGTCTCACTAAGTGTGTCTCCCTCCGTGTGTCTCACTAAGTGTGTCTCCCTCCGTGCGTCTCCCTCCGTGCGTCTCCCTCCGTGCGTCTCCTTCCGTGTGTCTCCTTTCGTGTGTCTCCCTCTGTGTGTCTCCCTCTGTGTGTCTCACTAAGTGTGTCTCACTAAGTGTGTCTCCCTCTGTGTGTCTCCCTCTGTGTGTCTCACTAAGTGTGTCTCCCTCCGTGTGTCTCCCTCCGTGTATCTCCCTCCGTGTGTCTCACTAAGTGTGTCTCACTAAGTGTGTCTCCCTCCGTGTGTCTCCCTCCGTGTGTCTCACTAAGTGTGTCTCCCTCCGTGTGTCTCCCTCTGTGTGTCTCCCTCCGTGGGTCTCCCGCCGTGTGTCTCCCTCCGTGTGTCTCACTAAGTGTGTCTCACTAAGTGTGTCTCCCTCCGTGTGTCTCACTAAGTGTGTCTCACTAAGTGTGTCTCCCTCCGTGTGTCTCACTAAGTGTGTCTCCCTCCGTGTGTCTCACTAAGTGTGTCTCACTAAGTGTGTCTCCCTCCGTGTGTCTCCCTCCGTGTGTCTCACTAAGTGTGTCTCCCTCCGTGTGTCTCCCTCCGTGTGTCTCCCTCCGTGTGTCTCACTAAGTGTGTCTCACTAAGTGTGTCTCCCTCCGTGTGTCTCCCTCCGTGCGTGTCCCTCCGTGTGTCTCCCTCCGTATGTCTCACTAAGTGTGTCTCCCTCCGTGTGTCTCCCTCTGTGTGTCTCCCTCCGTGTGTCTCCCTCCGTGTGTCTCCCTCCGTGTGTCTCCCTCCGTGTGTCTCCCTCCGTGTGTCTCACTAAGTGTGTCTCACTAAGTGTGTCTCACTAAGTGTGTCTCCCTCCGTGTGTCTCCCTCCGTGTGTCTCACTAAGTGTGTCTCACTCCGTGTGTCTCACTAAGTGTGTCTCACTAAGTGTGTCTCCCTCTGTGTGTCTCCCTCCGTGTGTCTCCCTCCATGTGTCTCACTCCGTGTGTCTCACTAAGTGTGTCTCACTAAGTGTGTCTCCCTCTGTGTGTCTCCCTCCGTGTGTCTCCCTCCGTGTGTCTCACTAAGTGTGTCTCCCTCCGTGTGTCTCCCTCTGTGTGTCTCCCTCTGTGTGTCTCCCTCCGTGTGTCTCCCGCCGTGTGTCTCCCTCCGTGTGTCTCACTAAGTGTGTCTCACTAAGTGTGTCTCCCTCCGTGTGTCTCACTAAGTGTGTCTCACTAAGTGTGTCTCCCTCCGTGTGTCTCACCAAGTGTGTCTCCCTCCGTGTGTCTCCCTCCGTGTGTCTCCCTCCGTGTGTCTCACTAAGTGTGTCTCCCGCCATAGTGGGGAGCGGTAGTGGTAGTAGTGGTCAGCGCCACGCTGCGCTATGAACCTGGCGACCCGGGTTCGATTCCCGCTCACGGCCAACACCGGTGACGATTATCTGAACCGGTCCTGGGCCTCCCCTAGGTAGACTCAGCCACAAACGAGTACCTGGTGCTGTGTGTAGTAAACATCGCCACTGGGGAGACAAAGGCGGCCGGGCGTGGTGCTGGCCACCCACCCCCTCGTGTGCCGTTCCGGCCTTCATAGGTGCTCGCTAACAGCACTTGCCCCTACAGTCTGTTAAGGCTATATGGGGGATCTTTTTGTGTCTGTGTGTCTCTGTGTGTGTGTGTTGTGTCTGTGTGTGTGTCTGTGTGTGTGTCTGTGTGTGTGTGTCTCTGTGTGTGTGTCTGTGTGTGTTGTGTATGTGTCTCTGTGTTGTTGGTGTGTGTCTGTGTGTGTGTCTGTGTGTGTCTGTGTGTGTCTGTGTGTGGTGCTCGCTAACAGCACTTGCCCCTACAGTCTGCTAAGGCTACACGGGGGATATTTTTGTGTTTGTGTGTCTGTGTGTGTGTGTTGTGTCTGTGTGTGTGTCTGTGTGTGTTGTGTATGTGTCTCTGCGTTGTTGGTGTGTGTCTGTGTGTGTGTGTGTTGTGTGGTGCTCGCTAACAGCACTTGCCCCTACAGTCTGTCAAGGCTACACGGGGGATCTTTTTGTGTTTGTGTGTCTGTGTGTGTGTCTGTGTGTGTGTCTCTGTGTGTGTCTGTGTGTGTGTCTGTGTGTGTGTCTGTGTGTGTTGTGTATGTGTCTCTGTGTTGTTGGTGTGTGTCTGTGTGTGTGTGTCTGTGTGTGGTGCTCACTAACAGCACTTGCCCCTACAGTCTGTCAAGGCTACACGGGGGATCTTTTTGTGTTTGTGTGTGTCTGTATGTGTGTTGTGTCTGTGCGTGTGTCTGTGTGTGTGTCTGTGTGTGTGTGTCTGTGTGTGCTGCTCGCTAACAGCACTTGCCCCTACAGTCTGTCAAGGCTACACAGGGGATCTTTTTGTGTTTGTGTGTGTCTGTGTGTGTGTGTGTTGTGTCTGTGTGTGTGTGTGTATGTTGTGTCTGTGTGTGTCTGTGTGTGTGTGTCTGTGTCTGTGTGTGTTGTGTATGTGTCTCTGCGTTGTTGGTGTGTGTCTGTGTGTGTGTGTGTCTGTGTGTGTGTGTGTCTGTGTGTGTGTGTGTCTGTGTGTGGTGCTCGCTAACAGCAGTTGCCCCTACAGTCTGTTAAGGCTACACGGGGGATCTGTTTGTGTTTGTGTGTGTCTGTGTGTGTGTTGTGTCTGTGTGTGTGTCTGTGTGTGTGTGTCTGTGTGTGCTGCTCGCTAACAGCACTTGCCCCTACAGTCTGTCAAGGCTACACAGGGGATCTTTTTGTGTTTGTGTGTGTCTGTGTGTGTTGTGTCTGTGTGTGTGTGTGTGTGTCTGTGTGTGTGTCTCTGTGTGTTGTGTATGTGTCTGTGTGTGTTGTGTATGTGTCTCTGTGTTGTTGGTGTGTGTCTGGGTGTGTGTCTGTGTGTGTCTGTGTGTGCTGCTCGCTAGCAGCACTTGCCCCTACAGTCTGTCAAGGCTACACGGGGGATCTTTGTCTTCGTCCCTCCGTGTGCCCCCAGGCCCCATGTCCTCACGTGTCTCACCTTGGTGGACAGGACCCGGTGAGAGCTCTCGGCTGGGATGATCCGGTGACAGAGACACAGCTGGAGAGTGTACTGGGCCCCGCCAAGTAACGTGGAAGTGATGCAGCACTGTGGTTGGGGGGGGGGGGGGGGTGGGGGGGGCGAAGACACGCAAACATTAAGAGCGGAGACACGGGGAGACAGGGACACACGGGGAGACACTGGGAGTCATTGCGAGTCATTGGGAGACACGGGGGAGATACGCGGAGACACAGGGAGACACGGGGAGACATAAAGACATGGGGAGACACGGGGACACAGAGACGTGGTGCCCTCCAGGGACACAAAGAGACACGGGGAGACAGGGACAAACGGGGAGACACTGGGAGTCATTGCGAGTCATTGGGAGACACGGGCGAGACACGGGGACACATAAAGACACGGGGAGACACGGGAAGACACGGGGAGACACGGGGAGACGCGGAGACACAGAGACGTGGCGCCCTCCAGGGACACAAAGAGACACGGGGAGACAGGGACAAACGGGGAGACACTGGGAGTCATTGGGAGTCATTGGGAGACACGGGGGAGACACGGGGACACATAAAGACACGGGGAGACACGGGAAGACACGGGGAGACACGGGGAGACGCGGAGACACAGAGACGTGGCGTCCTCTAGGGAAACAAGAAGACACGAGGAGACAGGGACACACGGGGAGACACTGGGAGTCATTGGGAGTCATTGGGAGACACGGGGGAGACACGGGGACACATAAAGACACGGGGAGACACGGGAAGACACGGGGAGACACGGGGAGACGCGGAGACACAGAGACGTGGCGTCCTCTAGGGAAACAAGAAGACACGAGGAGACAGGGACACACGGGGAGACACTGGGAGTCATTGGGAGTCATTGGGAGACACGGGGGAGACACGGGGACACATAAAGACACGGGGAGACACGGGAAGACACGGGGAGACACGGGGAGACGCGGAGACACAGACGTGGCGTCCTCTAGGGACACAAGAAGACACGGGGAGACAGGGACAAACGGGGAGACACTGGGAGTCATTGGGAGTCATTGGGAGACACGGGGGAGACACGGGGACACATAAAGACACGGGGAGACACGGGAAGACACGGGGAGACACGGGGCGACGCGGAGACACAGAGACGTGGCGTCCTCTAGGGACACAAGAAGACACGAGGAGACAGGGACAAACGGGGAGACACTGGGAGTCATTGGGAGTCATTGGGAGACACGGGGGAGACACGGGGACACATAAAGACACGGGGAGACACGGGAAGACACGGGGAGACACGGGGAGACGCGGAGACACAGAGACGTGGCGTCCTCTAGGGAAACAAGAAGACACGAGGAGACAGGGACACACGGGGAGACACTGGGAGTCATTGCGAGTCATTGGGAGACACGGGGGAGATACGCGGAGACACAGGGAGACACGGGGACACATAAAGACACGGGGAGACACGGGGGAGATACGCGGAGACACGGGGACACATAAAGACACGGGGAGACACGGGAACACACATGGAGACACGGGGAGACGCGGGGACACATAAAGACACGGGGAGACAGGGGGTAGTGATGGTGGTGGTTGTGGCGGTTGTAGTGGTTGTGGTGGTTGTTGGTGATCGTGGTGGTAGTGGTTGCGGCGGTAGTGGTGATTGTTGCTGGTGGTTGTGGTGGTAGTGGTGGTCATTGTATCTGCGGTGGTAGTGGTGGTAGTGGTGGTCGTGGCGGTAGTGATTGTGGTGATTATGGTGGCGGTAGTCGTGGTTTTAGTGGTGGTGATTGTGGTTGTAGTGGCTGTGGTGGTGATGGTGTCTGTAGCAGTAGTGGTGGTCGTGGTGATTGTGGTGGTGATTGTGGGAGTGTTTGTGGTGGTAATGGTGGTGGTGATGGTAATGGCGGTTGTAATGGCTGTGGTGGTAGTGGTGGTGGCTGTGGTGGTAGTGGTGGTGGCTGTGGTGGTAGTGGTGGTAGTGATTGTAGTTGGTGGTTGTGGTAGCTCTGGTGGCTGTAGTAGTCGTTGGTGGTGATTGTGGTTGTTGTTTTTGGTGGTAGTTGTGGTGGCAGTGGTTGACTGTGGTGATTGTGGTTGCAGTGGCTGTGGTGGTGGTGGTAGTGGCTGCGGCGGTAGTGTTGGTAGTGGTTGGCTGTGGTGGTGATTGTGGTTGGCTGTGGTAGTGATTGTGGTTGGCTGTGGTGGTGATTGTGGCTGGCTGTGGTGGTGATTGTGGTTGGCTGTGGTGGTGATTGTGGTTGGCTGTGGTGGTGATTGTGGTTGGCTGTGGTGGTGATTGTGATTGGCTGTGGTGGTGATTGTGGTTGGCTGTGGTGGTGATTGTGCTTGGCTATGGTGGTGATTGTGGTTGGCTGTGGTGGTGAATGTGGTTGGCTGTGGTGGTGATTGTGGTAGTTGGTAGTGGAGGTGGTGCTGGTGGAGGTGGTGCTGGTGGAGGTGATTGTGCTGGTGGTGGATATGGTGGTGATGGTGGAGATTGTGCTGGTGGTTGTGGCGGTGAATATGGTGGTGGTGAATAAGGTGCTGGTGGTGGTGATGGTTGGTGGTGGAGGTGGTGCTGGTGGAGGTGATTGTGCTGGTGGTGGTGGATATGGTGGTGATGGTGGTGGAGGAGGTGGTGATGGTGAAGATGGTGCTGGTGGTTGCGGTGGTGAAAAAGGTGCTGGTGATGGTTGGTGGTGGTGGTGGTGCTGGTGGAGGTGATTGTGGTGGTGGTGGATATGGTGATGGTGGTGGAGGTGGTGGTGATGGTGGGAGATGGTGGGAGATGGTGGTGGAGGTGGTGGTGATGGTGGGAGATGGTTGTGGTGGTTGTGGTGGTTGTGGTGGTGATGGTGGTGGAGGTGGTGGTGATGGTGGGAGATGGTGGTGATGGAGGTGGTGGGAGATGGTTGTGGTGGTTGTGGCGGTGATGAAGGTGGTGGTGATGGTGGGAGATGGTTGTGGTGGTTGTGGTGGTGATGGTGGTGGTGGTGATGGTGGGAGACGGTGGTGATGGAGGTAGTGGTGATGGTGGGAGATGGTTGTGGTGGTGATGGTGGTGGAGGTGGTGGTGGGAGATGGTTGTGGTGGTTGTGGTGGTGGTGGATATGGTGGTGATGGTGGTGGAGGTGGTGGTGATGGCGGGAGATGATGGTGATGGTGGGAGATGGTTGTGGTGGTTGTGGTGGTGGAGATGGTTGTGGTGGTTGTGGTGGTGATGGTGGTGGTGATGGTGGTGGTGATGGCGGGAGATGATGGTGATGGTGGGAGATGGTTGTGGTGGTTGTGGTGGTTGTGGTGGTGGATATGGTGGTGATGGTGGTGGAGGTGGTGGTGATGGCGGGAGATGATGGTGATGGTGGGAGATGGTTGTGGTGGTTGTGGTGGTGGAGATGGTTGTGGCGGTGGTGGCGGTGCAGTCACCGTGGTGTCCGTGAGCTCCACGCTCACGCTCTCTTGCGCCGCCTTCTTCAGGAGAACGGAGAGCACCACGTGGGCATCCGTCTGGTACCACTCGTGCCTGCACAGCGACAACGCGGCGCGGTAGAACACACACACGTTACACACACACACGCTACACACACACACACGTTACACAACACACGTTACACACACGTTACACACACACGTTACACGTTACACAACACACACACGTTACACACACGTTACACAACACACACACGTTACACACACGTTACACAACACACACACGTTACACACACGTTACACAACACACGTTACACACACGCTGCACACACACGTTACACACACGTTACACACACATTACACACACGCTACACACACACGCTGCACACACACGTTACACACACGCTACACAACACACACACGCTACACACACGCTGCACACACATGTTACACACACGTTACACGCTACACACACGTTACACTACGCACACACACGTTACACACACGTTACACGTTACACACACATTACACACACGTTACACACACGTTACACACACGTTACACAACACACACACGTTACACACACGCTACACACACGCTGCACACACACGTTACACACACGCTACACACACGCTACACAACACACACACGTTACACACACGTTACACAACACACACACGTTACACACACGTTACACACACACGTTACACAACACACACACGTTACACTACACACACACACGTTACACACACGCTACACACACGTTACACTACACACACACGTTACACACACGTTACACACACGCTACACACACGTTACACTACACACACACACGTTACACACACGTTACACTACACACACGTTACACACATGCTACACTACGCACACACATGCTACACACACGCTACACACACGTTACACTACACATACGTTACACAACACACACACACAATACACACGTTACACACACGTTTACACCACACACATACGCTACACACACACACACACGTTACACTACACACACACGTTACACTACACACACTACACACACACACGTTACACAACACACACTACACACACACACGTTACACTACACACACACGTTACACTACACACACAATACACACGTTACACTACACACACGTTACACTACACACACACACGTTACACTACACTACACACACGTTACACTACACACACGTTACACTACACACACACATTACACTACACACACACATTACACTACACACACACAAGTTACACTACACACACACGTTACACACATGTAACACTACACACACACGTTACACACATGTAACACTACACACACACGTTACACACATGTTAACACTACACACACACGTTACACACATGTAACACTACACACACGTTACACACATGTAACACTACACACACACAAGTTACACTACACACACACGTTACACACATGTAACACTACACACACACGTTACACACATGTAACACTACACACACACACACACGTTACACACATGTAACACTACACACACGTGTCTTCACAGCAACGCAATACACACACGACCAGGGGTAGGGGTGAAATCAGGGGAGGAGTCAGAGGAGGGGGCGGAGTCAGGGGCGGAGTCAGTGGTGGGGGCGGATCCATGGGTGGAGTCAGGGGTGGAGTCAGGGGTGGGGGCGGAGTCAGAAGTAGGGGTGGAGTCAGGGGTGGAGTCAGGGGTGGAGGCGGAGCCAGGGTTGGGAGCGGAGTCAGGGGTGGGGGCAGAGCCAGAGAAGGGGGTGGAGTCAGGTGAGGGGCGGAGTCAGGGGTGGGGGTGGAGTCAGGGGTGGGGGCGGAGTCAGAAGTAGGGGTGGAGTCAGGGGCGGAGTCAGGGGTGGAGGCGGAGCCAGGGTTGGGAGCGGAGTCAGGGGTGGGGGCAGAGCCAGAGAAGGGGGGTGGAGTCAGGTGAGGGGCGGAGTCAGGGGTGGGGGCGGAGCCAGGGGAGGGGCGGAGTCAGGGGTAGGGGGTGGAGTCTCTGTACCTGATTTTCGGTGCAGGCATTGGGGCAGCATCGGGGTCCTGATGGGTACACAGACAAAGATATCCCTGATAGCCTATAACATACTGCTGGGGCAAGTGCTGTTGGCGAGTAGCAGCACCTGTGAATGCCGGCACTGTGGCACACGAGGGGGTGGGTGGCCAGCACCACGCCCGGCCGCCTTTGTCTCCCCCAGCGCTGATGTTGACCACACACACACACACGGCCCTATGCCAAACGTCCGAATGTTATGACGCTAAAACAGTTGGGGGAGACCCCCCCCCCCCCCGAGGCGACATTACACCGCGCCATACGTGAACAAAAAAAACCAGTCGGGAGAGTGGCGACTTCCACCACGACGACAACTTTTAAAATTTCGATGAACAAAAATTAATGGGCTTAACCCTCTCCGGCGAGAAGACAGGGGGCTTTAAGATGAGCCGAACGCGTAGGAAGGCTTTCGCAAGCAACATCGCGTGAATATATAAATGTTGTGGCGACTCGGGGTTAGAGCTTGTGGGCTTACTCCTTGTGGCTACTAGGGGTTAGAGCTTGTGGGCTTAGTGGCTACTAGGGGTTAGCTTGTGGGCTTACTCTTTGTTACTACTAGGGGTTAGAGCTTGTGGGCTTACTCACTGTGGCTACTAGGGGTTAGAGCTTGTGGGCTTAGTGGCTACTAGGGGTTAGCTTGTGGGCTTACTCTTTGTTACTACTAGGGGTTAGAGCTTGTGGGCTTACTGTGGCTACTAGGGGTTAGAGCTTGTGGGCTTACTCATTGTGGCTACTAGGGGTTAGCTTGTGGGCTTACTCATTGTGGCTACTAGGGGTTAGAGCTTGTGGGCTTACTCACTGTGGCTACTAGGGGTTAGAGCTTGTGGGCTTACTCACTGTGGCTACTAGGGGTTAGAGCTTGTGGGCTTACTCATTGTGGCTACTAGGGGTTAGAGCTTGTGGGCTTACTCCTTGTGGCTACTAGGGGTTAGAGCTTGTGGGCTTAGTGGCTACTAGGGGTTAGCTTGTGGGCTTACTCTTTGTTACTACTAGGGGTTAGAGCTTGTGGGCTTACTCATTGTGGCTACTAGGGGTTAGCTTGTGGGCTTACTCATTGTGGCTACTAGGGGTTAGAGCTTGTGGGCTTACTCACTGTGGCTACTAGGGGTTAGAGCTTGTGGGCTTACTCATTGTGGCTACTAGGGGTTAGAGCTTGTGGGCTTACTCCTTGTGGCTACTAGGGGTTAGAGCTTGTGGGCTTACTCACTGTGGCTACTAGGGGTTAAAGCTTGTGGGCTTACTCACTGTGGCTACTAGGGGTTAGAGCTTGTGGGCTTACTCTTGTGGCTACTAGGGGTTAGAGCTTGTGGGCTTACTCACTGTGGCTACTAGGGGTTAGAGCTTGTGGGCTTACTCACTGTGGCTACTAGGGGTTAGAGCTTGTGGGGTTACTCATTGTGGCTACTAGGGGTTAGAGCTTCTGGGCTTACTCATTGTGGTTACTAGGGGTTAGAGCTTGTGGGCTTACTTACTGTGGCTACTAGGGGTTAGAGCTTGTGGGCTTAGTGGCTACTAGGGGTTAGCTTGTGGGCTTACTCTTTGTTACTACTAGGGGTTAGAGCTTGTGGGCTTACTCATTGTGGCTACTAGGGGTTAGCTTGTGGGCTTACTCATTGTGGCTACTAGGGGTTAGAGCTTGTGGGCTTACTCAATGTGGCTACTAGGGGTTAGAGCTTGTGGGCTTACTCATTGTGGCTACTAGGGGTTAGAGCTTGTGGGCTTACTCCTTGTGGCTACTAAGGGTTAGAGCTTGTGGGCTTACTCATTGTGGCTACTAGGGGTTAGCTTGTGGGCTTACTCATTGTGGCTACTAGAGGTTAGAGCTTGTGGGCTTACTCACTGTGGCTACTAGGGGTTAGAGCTTGTGGGCTTACTCATTGTGACTACTAGGGGTTAGAGCTTGTGGGCTTACTCATTGTGACTACTAGGGGTTAGAGCTTGTGGGCTTACTCACTGTGGCTACTAGGGGTTAGAGCTTGTGGGCTTACTCATGGTGGCTACTAGGGGTTAGAGCTTGTGGGCTTACTCACTGTGGCTACTAGGGGTTAGAGCTTGTGGGCTTACTCATTGTGGCTACTAGGGGTTAGAGCTTGTGGGCTAACTCATTGTGGCTACTAGGGGTTAGAGCTTGTGGGCTTACTCAATGTGGCTACTAGGGGTTAGAGCTTGTGGGCTTACTCAATGTGGCTACTAGGGGTTAGAGCTTGTGGGCTTACTCACTGTGGCTACTAGGGGTTAGCTTGTGGGCTAACTCATTGTGGCTACTAGGGGTTAGAGCTTGTGGGCTTACTCATTGTGGCTACTAGGGGTTAGAGCTTGTGGGCTTACTCATTGTGGCTACTAGGGGTTAGAGCTTATGGGCTTACTCATTGTGGCTACTAGGGGCTAGAGCTTGTGGGCTTACTCATTGTGGCTACTAGGGGTTAGAGCTTGTGGGCTTACTCATTGTGGCTACTAGGGGTTAGAGCTTGTGGGCTTACTCACTGTGGCTACTAGGGGTTAGAGCTTGTGGGCTAACTCATTGTGGCTACTAGGGGTTAGAGCTTGTGGGCTTACTCATTGTGACTACTAGGGGTTAGCTTGTGGGCTTAACTCATTGTGGCTACTAGGGGTTAGAGCTTGTGGGCTTAGTGGCTACTAGGGGTTAGCTTGTGGGCTTACTCATTGTGGCTACTAGGGGTTAGAGCTTGTGGGCTTACTCATTGTGGCTACTAGGGGTTAGAGCTTGTGGGCTTACTCATTGTGGCTACTAGGGGTTAGAGCTTGTGGGCTAACTCACTGTGGCTACTAGGGGTTAGAGCTTGTGGGCTTATTGTGGCTACTAGGGGTTAGAGCTTGTGGGCTTACTCACTGTGGCTACTAGGGGTTAGAGCTTGTGGGCTTATTGTGGCTACTAGGGGTTAGAGCTTGTGGGCTTATTGTGGCTACTAGGGGTTAGAGCTTGTGGGCTCACCAACACCGCGTGACTGAGACGAGTGCGGGAAAGGAGGCGCGGACGGAAGTGGTAAAATAACATAATGGGTCCGGCCACGCGCGGGCTAAGATGCGTGTAGGATTCTGACTTCTCATGAGGAGGAGCGCAACCCTAGACCCCTCAGCATGGGCAGTCTACAGTCGGCTTCGCACTCCACGTGAGAATCTAATGCCGCCGCTGACCTAACGGGAGGCGGAGCTCTCAAGACTGTCATGCGAGCGATGATGGGGGAACGTCCGTTAATACAGATGATGACAAAGCTTCGCTCGCTCGCCCACCGCTCGCGTCCTGCTGTGCGGCCCGGTTCCTAACAGGGCCACGGCACCGGTAGCGGTACCGCGACCCGGGGGTTGGGGAACCCCTGGTGTATAGGCCAGCAACAGTAATAGTGTGTACCCACGTAGGGTGTGTATTCTCCCGATGATGCTCGTTAAATAAAAGAACCGTCTGCAAGTCTGACCGTTTCGGACTTGAGTCACTACACTCGTACACCAGACCGGTGTGTTGGGAGAGCCGAGCTACAACATTTACAATCTGAGTACGACATTTCTCAACGTACATCCGACAAAGTCCAATCACAAGGGAGAGACACGAAGAAATAGGCAATCACCACTGCTACTCACCACTGCTACACTCACCACTGCTAGACTCACCACTGCTACACTCACCACTGCTAGACTCACCACTACCACACTCACCACTGCCACACTCACCACTGCCACACTCACCACTGCCACACTCACCACTGCCACACTCACCACTGCCACACTCACCACTGCCACACTCACCACTGCCACACTCACCACTGCCACACTCACCACTGCCACACTCACCACTGCCACACTCACCACTGCTACACTCACCACTGCTAGACTCACCACTGCTAGACTCACCACTGCAAGACTCACCACTACCACACTCACCACTACCACACTCACCACTGCCACACTCACCACTGCTACACTCACCACTGCTAGACTCAACACTGCTAGACTCACCACTGCTAGACTCACCACTGCTAGACTCACCACTGCAAGACTCACCACTACCACACTCACCACTACCACACTCACCACTACAAGACTCACCACTGCCACACTCACCACTGCCACACCCACCACTGCCACACCCACCACTGCCACACCCACCACTGCCACACTCACCACTGCCAGACTCACCACTGCCAGACTCACCACTGGTACACTCACCACTGCCACACTCACCACTGCCAGACTCACCACTGCCAGACTCACCACTGCCAGACTCAACACTGCTACACTCACCACTGCTAGACTCACCACTGCCACACTCACCACTGCCACACTCACCACTGCTACACTCACCACTACCAGACACACCACTGCTATACGCACCACTGCTAGACTCACCACTGCTAGACTCACCACTGCTAGACTCACCACTACTAGACTCACCACTACTACACTCACCACTACTAGACTCACCACTGCTAGACTCACCACGATTACACTCATCACTGCCACACTCACCACTGCCAGACTCACCACCGCCAGACTCACCACCGCCAGACTCACCACTGCTACACTCACCACTACTACACTCACCACTGCCAGACTCACCACTGCCAGACTCACCACTGCCAGACTCACCACTGGCACACTCACCACTGCCACACTCACCACTGCCACACTCACCACTGCTACACTCACCGCTGCTAGACTCACCGTTGCTAGACTCACCACTACTAGACTCACCACTACCAGACTCACCACTACCAGACTCACCACTACCAGACTCACCACGACTACACTCACCACTAGACTCACCACTACCAGACTCACCACTGCCACACTCACCACTGCCAGACTCACCACTGCCAGACTCACCACTGCCACACTCACCACTGCCAGACTCACCACTGCCAGACTCACCACTACTAGACTCACCACTACTACACTCACCACTGCCACACTCACCACTGCCACACTCACCACTGCCACACTCACCACTGCCAGACTCACCACTGCTACACTCACCACTGCTACACTCACCACTGCTACACTCACCACTGATAGACTCACCACTGCTAGACTCACCACTACTAGACTCACCACTACCAGACTCACCACTACTAGACTCACCACTACCAGACTCACCACTGCCACACGCACCACTACTTGACTCACCACTACCAGACTCACCACTACCACACTCCCCACTACCACACTCCCCACTACCACACTCACCACTGCCACACTCACCACTGCCACACTCACCACTACAACACTCACCACTACAACACTAGACTCACCACTGCCAGACTCACCACTGCTACACTCACCACTGCTAGACTCACCACTGCCACACTCACCACTGCCACACTCACCACTGCTACACTCACCACTACCAGACACACCACTGCTATACGCACCACTGCTAGACTCACCACTGCTAGATTCACCACTGCTAGACTCACCACTACTAGACTCACCACTACTACACTCACCACTACTAGACTCACCACTACTAGACTCACCACTGCTAGACTCACCACGATTACACTCATCACTGCCACACTCACCACTGCCAGACTCACCACCGCCAGACTCACCACCGCCAGACTCACCACTGCTACACTCACCACTACTACACTCACCACTGCCAGACTCACCACTGCCAGACTCACCACTGCCAGACTCACCACTGGCACACTCACCACTGCCACACTCACCACTGCCACACTCACCACTGCTACACTCACCGCTGCTAGACTCACCGTTGCTAGACTCACCACTACTAGACTCACCACTACCAGACTCACCACTACCAGACTCACCACTACCAGACTCACCACGACTACACTCACCACTAGACTCACCACTACCAGACTCACCACTGCCACACTCACCACTGCCAGACTCACCACTGCCAGACTCACCACTGCCACACTCACCACTGCCAGACTCACCACTGCCAGACTCACCACTACTAGACTCACCACTACTACACTCACCACTGCCACACTCACCACTGCCACACTCACCACTGCCACACTCACCACTGCCAGACTCACCACTGCTACACTCACCACTGCTACACTCACCACTGATAGACTCACCACTGCTAGACTCACCACTACTAGACTCACCACTACCAGACTCACCACTACTAGACTCACCACTACCAGACTCACCACTACCACACTCCCCACTACCACACTCCCCACTACCACACTCACCACTGCCACACTCACCACTGCCACACTCACCACTACAACACTCACCACTACAACACTCACCACTACAACACTCACCACTACCACACTCACCACTACCACACTCACCACTACCAGACTCACCACTACCACACTCACCACTGCCACACTCACCACTGCCAGACTCACCACTGCCAGACTCACCACTGCTACACTCACCACTGCTACACTCACCACTGCTACACTCACCACTGATAGACTCACCACTGCAAGACTCACCACTAGTAGACTCAGCACTACCAAACTCACCACTACCAGACTCACCACTACTAGACTCACCACTACCACACTCACCACTGCCACACTCACCACTACTTGACTCACCACTACCACACTCACCACTGCCACACTCACCACTACTTGACTCACCACTACCACACTCACCACTACCACACTCACCACTGCCACACTCACCACTGCCACACTCACCACTGCCAGACTCACCACTACCACACTCACCACTACCACACTCACCACTACCACACTCACCAATACCAGACTCACCACTACCAGACTCACCACTACCACACTCACCACTACCACACTCACCACTACCACACTCACCACTGCCAGACTCACCACTGCTAGACTCACCACTGCTAGACTCACCACTGCTAGACTCACCACTACTACACTCACCACTGCCACACTCACCACTGCCACACTCACCACTGCCACACTCACCACTGCCACACTCACCACTGCCACACTCACCAGTGCCACACTCACCACTGCCACACTCATCACTGCCACACTCACCACTGCCACACTCACCACTGCCACACTCACCACTACCACACTCACCACTACCACACTCAACACTACCACACTCACCACTACCACACTCACCACTACCACACTCACCACTACCACACTCACCACTACCACACTCACCACTACAACACTCACCACTACAACACTCACCACTACTACACTCACCACTACCACACTCACCACTACCACACTCAACACTACCACACTCACCACTACCACACTCACCACTACCACACTCACCACTACCACACTCACCACTACCACACTCCCCACTACCAGACTCACCACTACCAGACTCACCACTACCACACTCAGCACTACCACACTCACCACTACCACACTCACCACTGCCAGACTCACCACTGCTAGACTCACCACTACTAGACTCACCACTGCTAGACTCACCACTACTACACTCACCACTACCACACTCACCACTGCCACACTCACCACTGCCACACTCACCACTGCCACACTCACCACTACCACACTCACCACTACCACACTCACCACTACCACATTCACCACTACCACACTCACCACTACCACACTCACCACACTCACCACTACCACACTCACCACTACCACACTCACCACTACCACACTCACCACTGCCACACTCCCCACTACCACACTCCCCACTACCACACTCACCACTGCCACACTCACCACTGCCACACTCACCACTGCCACACTCACCACTACAACACTCACCACTACCACACTCCCCACTACCACACTCACCACTACCACACTCACCACTACCACACTCACCACTACCACACTCACCACTAGATCCCTTATTAGAGACGAAGTCAAACCTCACCACATGGGTTGACAGGTATGATAGTGTAGTGTATAGTAGTGTACACACCACTATACTATAAACCAGTGTTTCCTAGTGTATAGCGCAGTGCCCAACCTTATAACAGACAAATTAAGACCTTACTGATCACCCCGCACCGCTCATACATCTCACGGCACGTGCCAATATGAACACAATCATCTGTTTCTGTGCCCGCGTAACAACACAGGATCGCAGAACATGGGAGGAAGTGAAAGATTTTTACCCCCCCTCCCCTCCCCCGCCCCATCGTTACCAATAATCATAACCACAACAATAACAACAAGGAGCAAATTAACAAAACAAATAACGGCGTCGGCAGGCCCAACTCGCCGTTGCTAGGGGAGGAGAGGGAGGGAGGGGAGGAGAGAGACTCGCCTGAGTCGAGCCTTCATCCGCGGGCCGCACGTCAGCCTGGCTCCTGCGAAGGACGCGCGCAGACAGACGAAGTCAGCGAACGAGAGAGGGAGAGAGACACAACACGGACGTAGCGGCGGCGGCGGCGGGGGTTGTTGTTGCGACGCCGCCGAAGCCGAGCTTCTGCGCAAATCGCGAGAAATTTTTGGCGACGGAAAATCAAGTAGGATAACAGCACTCGCCTGCTTAGCGACGCCATCGCGCGGTGACGTCATCACGCGGGCACCCACAATCCCTTGCGCGCACCGTTGGGGGGGAAGGGGGATGGGAGGTTTGGGGGGGGGGGGTGCCGAGGCGCCGAGGCGCCATTGGTCGGTTTACGATACTCGCCCTTGGTAAGATGGCGTCCCTCACGTTACGCACACAAGCAACCCTAGGTAAGATGGCGTCCCTCACGTCACACACACGCACGGCAACCCTAGGTAAGATGGCGTCCCTCACGTCACACACACACGGCAACCCTAGGTAAGATGGCGTTCCTCACGTCACACACACAAGCAACCCTAGGTAAGATGGCGTCCCTCACGTCACACACACGCACGGCAACCCTAGGTAAGATGGCGTCCCTCACGTCACACACACACGGCAACCCTAGGTAAGATGGCGTAACCCTCACGGTCGTCCCCCGACACAGACTCTTAGGTAAGATGGCGTCCCTCACGTCACTCACAGCAACCCCTAGGTAAGATGGCGTAACTCACGGTCGTCCACCTACACACACACAACACCCCCTAGGTAAGATGGCGTCCCTCACCTCCTCCACGATATCCCCGCCCCCCCCCCCCCTTTAACGTAACGCAACCCCAAACGTCAGCAGTTTTGCGACACCTCGCGTAGCGTGGAGGCGGGCGGCAGGGGGAGGTACAACGGGGACTGGGGGGGAAAGGGAGTTAGAATTTTACGACATTTCGCGCATGCGCAGTAAGCCTGCTGTCCCCCCCCCCGGTGTGTGTGGAGTGGTGGTGGTCACCCCCTCTGCTTGGCTGAGCCCCCTGCCCCTCTGCTCACTGCTCCTCCACCCCGACCCAGCTCTCTCCGCTCCACTCCTCCACGTGCTTCGGCGAGATGGAGGAGGTTTAAAGTTTGGTGGTTTTGGGGCGTTTTGTTTGTGTTGCTCCTGGGACCAGTTCGGGGACGAGCCACAAAGCTGCGTGGAAATGTGAGTATTGTCACTGGGGGTTGGGGGGCTCACAGAGCCACCACTAAGGCCCCCCCCCCATAGGGTTCAGTGTTAATCACTGGGGGGCTCACAGAGCCAGACTAAGGCTCCCCCCACAGGGTTCAGTGTTAATCACTGGGGGGCTCATAGAGCCAGACTAAGGCTCCCCCCACAGGGTTCAGTGTTAATCACTGGGGGGCTCACAGAGCCAGACTAAGGCCCCCCCTACAGGGTTCAGAGTTAATCACTGGGGGGCTCACAGAGCCAGACTAAGGCTCCCCCCATAGGGTTCAGTGTTAATCACTGGGGGGCTCACAGAGCCAGACTAAGGCTCCCCCCACAGGGTTCAGTGTTAATCACTGGGGGGCTCATAGAGCCAGACTAAGGCTCCCCCCACAGGGTTCAGTGTTAATCACTGGGGGGCTCACAGAGCCAGACTAAGGCCCCCCCTACAGGGTTCAGAGTTAATCACTGGGGGGCTCACAGAGCCAGACTAAGGCTCCCCCCATAGGGTTCAGTGTTAATCACTGGGGGGCTCACAGAGCCAGACTAAGGCTCCCCCCACAGGGTTCAGTGTTAATCACTGGGGGGCTCACAGAGCCAGACTAAGGCTCCTCCCACAGGGTTCAGTGTTAATCACTGGGGGGCTCACAGAGCCAGACTAAGGCTCCCCCCACAGGGTTCAGTGTTAATCACTGGGGGCTCATAGAGCCAGACTAAGGCTCCCCCCATAGGGTTCAGTGTTAATCACTAGGGGGCTCACAGAGCCAGACTAAGGCTCCCCCATAGGGTTCAGTGTTAATCACTGGGGGCTCATAGAGCCAGACTAAGGCTCCCCGCACAGGGTTCAGTGTTAATCACTGGGGGGCTCACAGAGCCAGACTAAGGCTCCTCCCACAGGGTTCAGTGTTAATCACTGGGGGGCTCACAGAGCCAGACTAAGGCTCCCCCCACAGGGTTCAGTGTTAATCACTGGGGGGCTCACAGAGCCAGACTAAGGCTCCCCCCACAGGGTTCAGTGTTAATCACTGGGGGGCTCACAGAGCCAGACTAAGGCTCCTCCCACAGGGTTCAGTGTTAATCACTGGGGGGCTCACAGAGCCAGACTAAGGCTCCCCCCACAGGGTTCAGTGTTAATCACTGGGGGGCTCACAGAGCCAGACTAAGGCTCCCCCCACAGGGTTCAGTGTTAATCACTAGGGGGCTCACAGAGCCAGACTAAGGCTCCCCCATAGGGTTCAGTGTTAATCACTGGGGGCTCATAGAGCCAGACTAAGGCTCCCCCCACAGGGTTCAGTGTTAATCACTGGGGGGCTCACAGAGCCAGACTAAGGCTCCCCCCACAGGGTTCAGTGTTAATCACTGGGGGGGCTCACAGAGCCAGACTAAGGCCCCCCCCCCCCCCCACAGGGTTCAGTGTTAATCACTGGGGGGCTCACAGAGCCAGACTAAGGCCCCCCCCCCCCCACAGGGTTCAGTGTTAATCACTGGGGGGCTCACAGTGCCAGACTAAGGCTCCCCCCACAGGGTTCAGTGTTAATCACTGGGGGGCTCACAGAGCCAGACTAAGGCTGCCCCCACAGGGTTCAGTGTTAATCACTGGGGGCTCACAGAGCCAGACTAAGTCTCGTGCTGCGTCTGTTTCTTTCAGGGCGGACTTTTGGAAGTCACAACCAAGGAAATTCTGCGATTACTGCAAATGCTGGATAGCGGACAACCAACCGGTAGCCACTCACTCACTCTACCACTCACTCACTCACCCACTCACTCTACTACTCACTCTACCACTCACTCACTCTACCACTCACTCACCCACTCACTCACTCTACCACTCACTCACTCTACCACTCACTCTACCACTCACTCTACCACTCACTCACTCTACCACTCACTCTACCACTCACCCACTCACTCAAACACTCACTCACTCACTCTACCACTCACTCTACCACTCACTCACTCTACCACTCACTCACTCTATCACTCACTCACTCACCCACTCACTCACTCTAACACTCACTCACTCCACCACTCACTCACTCTACCACTCACTCACTCTACCACTCACTCACTCTACCACTCACTCACTCTACCACTCACTCACTCACTCTACCACTCACTCACTCTAACACTCACTCACTCTAACACTCACTCACTCTACCACTCACTCACTCTATCACTCACTCTACCACTCACTCACTCTACCACTCACTCACTCTATCACTCACTCTACCACTCACTCACTCTACCACTCACTCACTCTACCACTCACTCACTCTACCACTCACTCACTCTACCACTCACTCACTCACCCACTCATTCACTCACTCCTCTACCACTCCACGTCACTCTACCACTCACTCACTCACTCACTCTACACACTCACTCACTCTACCACTCACTACCCTCACTCACTCCACCACTCACTCTACCACTCACTCACTCTACCACCACTCACTCTACCACTCACTCACTCACTCTACCACTCACCTACACCACTCACTCACTCTACCACTCACTCACTCTACCACTCACTCACTCACTCTACTCACTCACCACTCTACCACTCACTCACTCACTCTACCACTCACTCACTCTACCACTCACTCTACCACTCACTCACTCTACTACTCACTCACTCTACCACTCACTCACTCACTCTACCACTCACTCACTCTACCACTCACTCACTCTACCACTCACTCACTCACTCTACCACTCACTCCTCACTCTACCACTCACCTCACTCACTCACTCACTCTACCACTCACTCACTCTACCACTCACTCACTCACTCTACCACTCACTCACTCTACCACTCACTCACCTCTCACTCACTCTACCACTCACTCTACCACTCACTCTACCACTCACTCACTCTACCACTCACTCTATCACTCACTCACTCTACCACTCATCCTCTACCACTCACTCACTCTACCACTCACTCACTCTACCACTCACTCACTCTACCACTCACTCACTCACCTCACTCTACCACTCACTCACTCTACCACTCACTCTACCACTCACTCACACTCACTCTACCACCTCACTCACTCTACCACTCACTCACCACTCACTCACTCTACCACTCACTCACCACTCACTCACTCACTCTACCACTCACTCACTCTACCACTCACTCCTACCACTCACTCACTCACTCTACCACTCACTCTACCACTCACTCACTCTATCACTCACTCACTCTACCACTCACTCACTCTACCACTCACTCACTCTACCACTCACTCACTCTACCACTCACTCTACCACTCACTCACTCTACCACTCACTCACTCACTCTACCACTCCCTCACTCTACCACTCACTCTACCACTCACTCACTCACTCTACCACTCACTCACTCTACCACTCACTCACTCTATCACTCATTCACTCACTCACCCACTCACTCTACCACTCACTCACTCTACCACTCACTCACTCACTCACCCACTCATTCACTCACTCACTCTACACTCACTCTACCACTCACTCACTCTACCACTCACTCACTCTACCACTCACTCACTCTACCACTCACTCACTCTACCACTCACTCACTCTACCACTCACTCACTCACCCACTCATTCACTCACTCACTCTACCACTCACTCTACCACTCACTCACTCACCCACTCATTCACTCACTCACTCTACCACTCACTCACCCACTCACTCACTCTACCACTCACTCACTCACTCTACCACTCACTCACTCACTCTACCACTCACTCTACCACTCACTCACTCACTCTACCACTCACTCTACCACTCACTCACTCTACCACTCACTCACTCTACCACTCACTCACTCACTCTACCACTCACTCTACCACTCACTCACTCACTCTACCACTCACTCACTCACTCTACCACTCACTCTACCACTTACTCACTCACTCACTCTACCACTCACTCATCACTCTACCACTCACTCACTCTACCACTCACTCACTCACTCTACCACTCACTCACTCACTCTACCACTCACTCTACCACTCACTCACTCACTCTACCACTCACTCTACCACTCACTCTACCACTCACTCACTCTACCACTCACTCACTCTACCACTCACTCACTCACTCTACCACTCACTCTACCACTCACTCACTCACTCTACCACTCACTCACTCACTCTACCACTCACTCTACCACTTACTCACTCACTCACTCTACCACTCACTCACTTACTCTACCACTCACTCACTCTACCACTCACTCTACCACTCACTCACTCTACTACTCACTCACTCTACCACTCACTCTACCACTCACTCTACCACTCACTCACTCTACACTCACTCACTCTACCACTCACTCACTCACTCTACCACTCACTCTATCACTCATTCACTCTACCACTCACTCACTCTACCACTCACTCACTCACTCTACCACTCACTCTACCACTCACTCACTCTACCACTCACTCACTCTACCACTCACTCTACCACTCACTCTACACTCACTCTATCACTCACTCACTCTACCACTCACTCTACCACTCACTCTACCACTCACTCACTCTACCACTCACTCACTCTACCACTCACTCACTCTACCACTCACTCACTCTACCACTCACTCTACCACTCACTCACTCTACCACTCACTCTACCACTCACTCACTCACTCTACCACTCACTCACTCTACCACTCACTCACTCTACCACTCACTCACTCACTCTACCACTCACTCTACCACTCACTCACTCTATCACTCACTCACTCTACCACTCACTCACTCTACCACTCACTCACTCTACCACTCACTCACTCTACCACTCACTCTACCACTCACTCACTCACTCTACCACTCACTCACTCTACCACTCACTCACTCACTCTACCACTCCCTCACTCTACCACTCACTCTACCACTCACTCACTCACTCTACCACTCACTCACTCTACCACTCACTCACTCTATCACTCATTCACTCACTCACCCACTCACTCTACCACTCACTCACTCTACCACTCACTCTACCACTCACTCACTCACTCTACCACTCACTCTACCACTCACTCACTCTACCACTCACTCACTCTACCACTCACTCTACCACTCACTCACTCTACCCCATCACTATCACTCACTCTACCCCATCACTATCACTCACTATACCCCATCACTATCACTCACTCTACCCCATCACTATCACTCACTCTACCCCATCACTATCACTCACTCTACCCCATCACTATCACTCTCTGTGTTTGTCTCTCTGTGTGTGTCTCTCTATGTGTCTCTCTGTGTGTGTCTCTGTAGAGTCACTCTCTGTGTGTGTCTCTCTGTGTGTGTCTCTCTGTGTGTGTGTCTGTGTGTGTCTCTCTGTAGAGTCACTCTCTGTAGTGTCACTCCTGTGTGTGTCTGTCTGTGTGTGTCTCTCTGTAGAGTCACTCTCTGTGTGTGTCTCTGTGTGTGTGTCTCTCTATGTGTCTCTCTGTGTGTGTCTCGCTCTAGAGTCACTCTCTGTAGAGTCACTCTCTATGTGTGTCTCTCTGTGTGTGTCTCTCTGTAGAGTCACTCTCTGTGTGTGTCTCTCTGTGTGTGTCTCTCTGTAGAGTCACTCTCTGTGTGTGTCTCTCTGCAGAGCCCCAATGCGGTTTCAGGAAAGGGCGGTCCTGCACAGATGCCATATTTTCTGTCCGTCTGCTACAGCAGAGGTGTAGGGAATTCCAGCAAGACCTACATCTCTGCTTTATTGACCTGGTCAAGGCCTATGATACCATCATTAGGCCTGGGCTCTGGGTTGTTCTTTGTGCTTTTGGCTCACAATCATTAAGGACCTTCATGATGGTGAGCGGGCCCGGGTAAAACTACGTGGCCGGGAGTCAGAGCCATTCCCTGTACACCTTGGGGTGCGACAGGAATGTCCTCTGGCTCCCACATTATTTAACATCTATTTTGACCACGTAGTTCGTGAAGCCATTCAATAGCTGTACCGGGGAAATCTCCATATGGTACAGATATAATGGGAGGCTGATCGATGCCCGGGTGTGGTCAAGGGATGGCTCCCTATTGCTCAACCACGTTATGTATGCTGATGATTTGGTAATAGCTGCTCATTCAGAGGAGGAGTTGGAGACGCTGCTGCTGAGACTGGAGCGTGCCACTAAGAGATGGGGCCTTACCATCAGCCCCACCAAAACTAAGCACCTGCCTGGGTATTTTGTACCATCGGACACTCCACCCCCACAACTCCCAATTGGTGATGGGGCAGTTGTTGAGAGAGTGGGAGAGTTTCCCATACCTGGGCAGTGTGCTTATGACCAGCTCCAGTTTAACAGCAGAGGTCTCACTCCGAATCAGTCGAGCGGCAATATCTTTTCATCGGTTGCGTAACGCTGTGTGGAAGCTACCTGGTCTGTCGCTCCGCACTAAGCTTCAGGTCTTCTCGGCCACGGTCATTCCTTCCCTTCTCTACGCTTGCGAAACGTGGACCCCCTTAATGGAGCATCTTCGCCGGTTAGAAACATTTAGGCTGGCCTGCCTACGATCCATCCTGGGTTTAACCAGGCTGGATTGTGTGAGGAGCTCAAAAATCCTTGAAAGATCTGGGCAAGGTCCCATCGGTGAGCTCCTCCAGCAGGCAAGGCTGCGTTGGCTGGGTCATGTAGCCCGCATGCCCAGCCACCACATGCCGAAACAGCTTTTGTTCGGCCGGATCGAGGGGGCTAAGCGGCGCGGCACGGGCTAGAGAAGAGATGGAGTGATGTGGTACAGGAGGACGTGGAGCTGAGTGGACTTGCCGATGACTGGTACCAGTGGTGTCAAGATCGGCCTCTGTGGAGGAGGCTCGTGAAGGACGCTACTGGGCAGTTGGAGGTAGTCGCCCTCCAACAACAATGGAGGGCAGAGGAGCGACGCTCACAACAACGAGCGGAGCGCCGGGTGGCTTAAAGCACAGCAGGTTGGCACAGTAGGGGGCACAGGTGGTGCATCAGCCAGTCATCTCAGTCAGTCGACCCGTGGCACCTGGGTCTGTCCCGTGACCTCCTGCCCGCGGGCGTTCGACACTTCACGTGGCCTCAGGGTGCACATAGCCTGGCACTCTCTGTAGAGTCACTCTCTGTGTGTGTCTCTGTGTGTGTCTCTGTGTGTGTCTCTCTGTGTGTGTCTCTCTGTGTGTCTCTCTGTGTGTGTCTCTCCGTAGAGTCACTCTCTGTGTGTGTCTCTCTGTGTGTGTCTCTATGTGTGTCTCTGTGTGTGTCTCTCTGTGTGTCTCTCTCTGTGTGTCTCTCTGTAGAGTCACTCTCTGTGTGTGTCTCTGTGTGTGTGTCTCTCTGTGTGTGTCTCTCTGTGTGTGTCTCCCTGTAGAGTCACTCTCTGTGTGTGTCTCTCTGTGTGTCTCTGTGTGTGTCTCTCTGTAGAGTCACTCTCTGTGTGTGTCTCTGTGTGTGTCTCTGTGTGTGTCTCTCTGTGTGTGTCTCTGTGTGTGTCTCTCTGTGTGTGTCTCTCCGTAGAGTCACTCTCTGTGTGTGTCTCTCTGTGTGTGTCTCTATGTGTGTCTCTGTGTGTGTCTCTCTGTGTGTCTCTCTCTGTGTGTCTCTCTGTAGAGTCACTCTCTGTGTGTGTCTCTGTGTGTGTGTCTCTCTGTGTGTGTGTCTCT
>NC_133742.1:3855907-3894878 GCF_048934315.1 Petromyzon marinus | reverse complement strand
GTATTATCTCTCTCAATATCTCTCTCAATACTCTATCACTATCTCTCTCTCAATATCTCTCTCACCTAGCTCTATCACTATCTCCTCTTCACTATCTCTCTCCTTCTCATAACTCTCTCCTATCTCTCCACATCCACCTTCTCTCAATATCTCTCTCAATATCTCTCTCATATCTCACTCACTATCTCTCTCACTATCTCTCAACTCTATCACTATCTCTCACATATTCATCTTCTCACATCTCTCTCACTATCTCTCTCACTATCTCTCTCACAATCTCACTCACTATCACTATCTCTCTCACTATCTCTCTATCTCTCTCATTATCTCAATCACTATCTCTCTATCTCTCTCATTATCTCAATCACTATCTCTCTATCTCTCTCATTATCTCAATCACTATCTCTCTATCTCTCTCATTATCTCAATCACTATCTCTCTCAATATCTCTCAATATCTCTATCACTATCTCTCTCAATGTCTCTCAATATCTCTCTCACTATCTCTCTCACTATCTCTCTCACTATCTCTCTCACTATCTCTTTCTATCTCTCTCACTATCTCTCTCACTATCTCTCTATCTCTCTCATTATCTCAATCACTATCTCTCTATCTCTCTCATTATCTCAATCACTATCTCTCTCAATATCTCTCAATATCTCTATCACTATCTCTCTCAATGTCTCTCAATATCTCTCTCACTATCTCTCTCACTATCTCTCTCACTATCTCTTTCACTATCTCTTTCTATCTCTCTCACTATCTCTCTCACTATCTCTCTATCTCTCTCATTATCTCAATCACTATCTCTCTATCTCTCTCATTATCTCAATCACTATCTCTCTCAATATCTCTCAATATCTCTATCACTATCTCTCTCAATGTCTCTCAATATCTCTCTCACTATCTCTCTCAATGTCTCTCTCACTATCTCTATCACTATCTCTCTCACTATCTCTCTCACTATCTCTCTCAATGTCTCTCAATATATCTCTCTCAATATCTCCATCACTATCTCTATCACTATCTCTCTCACTATCTATCTAACTATCTCTCGCTATCTCTCTCTCAATATCTCTCTCAATATCTCTATCACTATCTCTCTCAATGTCTCTCAATATCTCTCTCAATATCTCTATCACTATCTCTCTCACTATCTCTCTCAATATCTCTCAATATCTCTATCACTATCTCTCTCTATCTCTCTCTGTGTCTCTCACTATCTCACTATCTCTCTCACTATCTCTCTATCTCTCTCCGTCTCTCTATCTCACTATCTCTCTCACTATCTCACTATCTCTCTCACTATCTCTATCTCTCTCTATCTATCTCACTATCTCTCTCAGTATCTCTCTCAATATCTCTATCACTATCTCTCTCTCAATGTCTCTCTCAATATCTCTCTCAATATCTCTATCACTATCTCTCTCAATGTCTCTCTCAATATCTCTCTCAATATCTCTATCACTATCTCTCTGTCACTATTTCACTATCTCACTATTTCACTATCTCAATATCTCTCTCAATATCTCTATCACTATCTCTCTCAATGTCTCTCACTATCTCTATCACTATCTCTCTCAATGTCTCTCACTATCTCTCTCACTATCTCTCTCTGTCTCTCACTATCTCTCACTATCTCTCTCACTATCTCTCTCAATATCTCTCTCACTATCTCTCTCACTATCTCTCTCTGTCTCTCACTATCTCTCTATCTCTCTCAATATCTCTCACTATCTCTCTCTCACTATCTCTCTCAATATCTCTCTCACTATCTCTCTCTCTATCTCTCACTATCTCTCTCACTATCTCTCTCACTATCTATCTCACTATCTCTCTCTGTCTCTCACTATCTCTCTCAATATCTCTCTCACTATCTCTCTCTCTATCTCTCTCACTATCTCTCTCTGTCTCTCACTATCTCTCTCACTATCTCTCTATCTCTCTCACTATCTCTCTATCTCTCTCACTATCTCTCTCACTATCTCTCTCACTATCTCTCTCACTATCTCTCTCACTATCTCTCTCACTATCTCTCTATCTATCTCATTATCTCTCACTATCTCTCTCACTATCTCTCACTATCTCTCTCACTATCTCTCTCACTATCTCTCACTATCTCTCTCACAATCTCTCTCACTATCTCTCTCACTATCTATCTCACTATCTCTCTCACTATCTCACAATCTCTCTCACTATCTCTCTCAATATCTCTCTCTATCTATCTCACTATCTCTCTCTGTCTCTCACTATCTCTCTATCTCTCTCACTATCTCTCTCACTATCTCACTATCTCACTATCTCTCTCACTATCTCTCTCACTATCTCTCACTATCTCTCACTATCTCTCTCACTATCTCTCCCACTATCTCTTGCACCCTGCGCGAGTTTGTGGGCAGTGTTGACGCTGCTGCTGCTGCGGAGTGCGAGAGGCAGAAGGGAGACAAGGGGGGGAGAGGGTGAGTGGGTGAGTGGGTGAGTGAGTGGGTGAGTGGGTGAGTGAGTGGGTGAGTGGGTGGGTGAGTGAGTGGGTGAGTGAGTGGGTGAGTGGGTGAGTGGGTGAGTGGGTGAGTGAGTGGGTGAGTGAGTGGGTGAGTGGGTGAGTGAGTGGGTGGGTGAGTGAGTGGGTGAGTGGGTGAGTGAGTGAGTGGGTGAGTGAGTGAGTGGGTGAGTGAGTGAGTGGGTGAGTGAGTGGGTGAGTGGGTGAGTGGGTGAGTGAGTGAGTGGGTGAGTGAGTGGGTGAGTGAGTGGGTGAGTGGGTGAGTGAGTGGGTGGGTGAGTGAGTGGGTGAGTGGGTGAGTGAGTGAGTGGGTGAGTGAGTGAGTGGGTGAGTGAGTGAGTGAGTGGGTGAGTGAGTGGGTGAGTGGGTGGGTGGGTGGGTGAGTGGGTGAGTGGGTGGGTGAGTGAGTGGGTGAGTGGGTGAGTGAGTGGGTGGGTGAGTGAGTGGGTGAGTGGGTGAGTGAGTGGGTGAGTGAGTGGGTGAGTGGGTGAGTGAGTGGGTGGGTGAGTGAGTGGGTGAGTGGGTGGGTGGGTGGGTGAGTGGGTGAGTGGGTGGGTGAGTGAGTGGGTGAGTGGGTGAGTGAGTGGGTGGGTGAGTGAGTGGGTGAGTGGGTGAGTGAGTGGGTGAGTGAGTGAGTGGGTGAGTGGGTGAGTGAGTGAGTGGGTGAGTGGGTGAGTGGGTGGGTGAGTGAGTGGGTGAGTGAGTGAGTGGGTAAGTGGGTGAGTGAGTGAGTGTATGAGTGAGTGTATGAGTGAGTGGGTGAGTGAGGGATGGGTGAGTGGGTGAGTGGGTGGGTGAGTGAGTGGGTGAGTGAGTGAGTGGGTAAGTGGGTGAGTGAGTGAGCGTATGAGTGAGTGTATGAGTGAGTGGGTGAGTGAGTGGGTGAGTGAGTGGGTGAGTGAGTGGGTGGGTGAGTGAGTGGGTGAGTGAGTGGGTGAGTGGGTGAGTGAGTGGGTGGGTGAGTGAGTGGGTGAGTGGGTGAGTGAGTGGGTGAGTGAGTGGGTGAGTGGGTGAGTGAGTGGGTGAGTGAGTGAGTGGGTGAGTGGGTGAGTGAGTGAGTGTATGAGTGAGTGGGTGAGTGAGTGGGTGAGTGAGTGGGTGAGTGAGTGGGTGAGTGAGTGGGTGAGTGAGTGAGTGAGTGGGTGAGTGAGTGGGTGAGTGAGTGAGTGGGTGGGTGGGTGGGTGAGTGAGTGGGTGTGTGGGTGAGTGAGTGGGTGGGTGAGTGGGTGGGTGAGTGAGTGAGTGGGTGAGTGAGTGAGTGAGTGGGTGGGTGAGTGAGTGAGTGAGCGAGTGAGTGAGCGAGTGGGTCAGTGAGTGAGTGAGTGGGTCAGTGGATGGCTGGGTGAGTGGGTGAGTGGGTGAGTGGGTGGGTGAGTGGGTGAGTAAATGGGTGAGTGAGTAGGTGAGTGGATGGGTGAGTGGGTGAGTGGATGGATGGGTGAGTGGGTAGGTGAATCATTGGGTGGGTGTGTGGGTGAGTGGGTGGGTGAGTGAGTGAATGGATGAGTGAGTGGATGAGTGGATGGGTGAGTGGGTGAGTGGATGGGTCGGTGAGTGGGTGGGTGAATCAGTGGGTGAGTGGGTGGGTGAGTGAGTGGGTGAACGACTAAGGGAGGACCCGGCCAGGTGTGTAGGTGAGTCTATGGGTGAGTGAGTGCATGGGTGAGTGGGTGTGTGCGTGGGTGAGTGGGTGGCTGATGGAGTGAGAGGGTGGGTGTGTAGGTGAGTGAATGGGTGAGTGGGTGGGTGTGTGGGTGTGTGGGTGGGTGAGTTGCTGGGTGTGTGGTGTTTGGGTGAGTGGGTGAGTGGGTGGGTGTGTGGTGAGTGTATGGGTGAGTGTATGGGTGAGTGGGTGAGTGGGTGTGTGGTGAGTGGGTAGGTGTGTGGGTGAGTGTGTGGGTGAGTTTATGGGTGAGTGGGTGAGTGGGTGTGTGGTGAGTGGGTGGGTGAGTGGGTGAGTGGGTACGTGGTTGGGTGAGTGGGTGGTGAGTGCTACAGCGGAGGTGTAGGAAATTCCAACAAGACCTACATCTCTGCTTTATTGACCTGGTCAAGGCCTATGCTACCATCAGTAGGCCTGGGCTCTGGGTTGTTCTTCGTGCTTTTGGAGTCCCTGACCCTCTGCTCACGATCATTAAGGACCTTCATGATGGTGAGCGGGCCCGGGTAAAACTACGTGGCCGGGAGTCGGAGCCATTCCCTGTACACCTTGGGGTGCGACAGGGATGTCCTCTGGTTCCCACATTATTTAACATCTATTTCGACCACGTAGTTCGTGAAGCCTTCGATGACTGTACCGGAAGAATTTCCATCTGGTGCAGATACAATGGGAGGCTGATCGATGCCCGGGTGCGGTCAATCGGTGATAAGGAAGATGTGGAGAGAGTGGAGATTTTCTCATACCTGGGCAGTGTGCTCATGACCGGCTCCGGTTTAACAGCAGAGGTCTCACTCCAAATCAGTCGAGCGGCAATATCGTTTCATCGGTTGCGTAACGCTGTGTGGAAGCTACCTGGTCTGTCGCTCCGCACTAAGCTTCAGGTCTTCTCGGCCACGGTCATTCCCTCCCTTCTCTACGCTTGCGAAACGTGGACCCCCCTAATAGAACATCTTTGCCGGTTAGAAACATTTAGGCTGGCCTGCCTACGATCCATCCTGGGTTTTATCAGGATGTATTGTGTGAGCTCACAAATCATTGAAAGATCTGGACAAAGTCCCATCGGTGAGCTCCTCCGGCAGGCAAGGCTGCGTTGGCTGGGTCATGTAGCCCGCATGCCCAGCCACCGCATGCCGAAACAGCTTTTGTTCGGCCAGATCGAGGGGGCTAAACGGGCGCGGCACGGGCTAGAGAAGAGATGGAGTGATGTGGTACAGGAGGACGTGGAGCTGCGTAAACTTGCCGATGACTGGTACCAGCGGTGTCAAGATCGGCCTCTGTGGAGGAGGCTCGTGAAGGACGCTACTGGGCAGTTGGAGGCAGTCGCCCTCCAACAACAACGGAGGGCGGAGGAGCGACGCTCACAACAACGAGCGGAGCACCGGGTGGCTAAAGCACAGCAAGTTGGCACAGTAGGGGGCACAGGTGGTGCATCAGCCAGTCATCTCAGTCAGTCGACCCGTGGCACCTGGGTCTGCCCCGTGACCTCCTGCCCGCGGGCGTTCGACACTTCACGTGGCCTCAAGGTGCACATAGCCTGGCACAAGCGTCGTGGGGATGTCACCGCCACTTAGTGGTGGATGGCGGTTGTTGTGGATGTGTGGGTGGGGGAGTGGGTGGGTTAGTGGGTGGGTGACTGGGTGGGTGGGTGCGTGAGTGGGTGAGTGGGTGGGTGAGCATGTGGTTGGGTGGGCGTGTGGGTGGGTGGGTGGTGTTTGGATGAGTGGGTGGGTGGGCGAGTGGGTGGGTGAGCATGTGGGTGGGTGGGCGTGTGGGTGGGTGGGTGGTGTTTGGGTGAGTGGGTGGGTGGGCGAGTGGGTGGGTGAGCATGTGGGTGGGTGGGCGAGCGTGTGGGTGGGTGGGTGAATGAGTGAGTGGGTGAGTGAGTGGGTGAGTGGGTGGGTGAGTGGGTGGGCGAGCGTGTGGGTGGGTGAGTGGGTGGGTGAGTGGGTGGGTGAGTGGGTGAGTGGGGGGGTGAGTGGGTGGGTGAGTGGGTGGGTGAGTGCGTCAGTGGGAGGGTGGGTAGGTGAGTGGGTGGGTGAGTGCGTCAGTGGGTGGGTAGGTGAGTGGGTGGGTGAGTGAGTGGGTGGCTGATGGAGTGAGAGGGTGGGTGTGTAGGTGATTGTATGGGTGAGTGGGTGGGTGTTTGGGTGGGTGTGTGGTGAGTGTTTGGGTGAGTGGGTGGGTGGGCGAGCGGGTGAGTGGGTGGGTGGGTGGGTGAGTGGGTGGGTGAGTGGGTGGGTGAATGGGTTGGTGGGTTTGTGTGTGGGTGAGTGGGTGTGTGGTGAGTGTTTGGGTGAGTGTTTGGGTGAGTGTTTGGGTGGGTGGGTGGGTGTGTGGGTGGGTGAGTGGGTGGGTGAATGGGTGGGTGGGTGAGTGGGTGGGTGAGTGGGTGGGTGAGTGGGTGGGTGAGTGGGTGGGTGGGTGAGTGGGTGAGTGGGTGAGTGGGTGGGTGAGTGAGTGGGTGGGTGAGTGGGTGGGTGAGTGGGTGGGTGAGTGGGTGAGTGTTTGGGTGAGTGGGTGAGTGGGTGAGTGGGTGGGTGAGTGGGTGGGTGAGTGGGTGTGTGGGTGGGTGAGTGGGTGGGTGGGTGTGTGGGTGAGTGGGTGGGTGAATGGGTGGGTGAATGGGTTGGTGAGTGTGTGGGTGGGTGAGTGGGTGGGTGAATGGGTGGGTGGGTTTGTGTGTGGGTGGGTGAGATCAAAGTTCTGCTCACTGGAACGTTGCATTCCGTGTACCATCAAACAAAGACAAAGGCCCCCCGTGTAGCCTTGACAGACCCGGTCACAGTACATGGGGCAAGTGCTGTTAGAGAGCACCACGTGCGAAGGCCTGCAAGATAGTGGGTGGCCAGCGCCACCACGCCCGGCCGCCTTTGTCTCTCCCCCAGTGCTAGCGATGTTCACTACTACACCACCACCACGACACCACCACCACCGCTACACCACCACCACACCACCACCACACCACCGCTACACCACCACCGCTACACCACCACCGCTACACCACCACCACTACACCACCACCACTACAGCACCACCACCACTACACCACCGCTACACCACCACCGCTACACCACCACCGCTACGCCACCACCGCCACCACCGCTACACTACACCAGGTACTCGTTTGAGGCTGAGTCGACCTAGGGGAGGCCCAGAGACTGGTTTGGAGAATCGTCACCGGTGGTGGCCGTGAGCGGGAATTGAACTCGGGTCGTAGCCAGGTTCGTGGCGCGGCGTAGTGCTGACCGCTTGTGCCAGGCTAGGTGCACGTTAAGGCAGTGACACACGCAGTGACACACGCAGTGACACACACGCAGTGACAAACACACACACAGTGACACACACAGTGACACACAGTGACACACACAGTGACACACAGTGACACACACACAGTGACACACACAGTGACACACACACAGTGACACACACAGTGACACACACACACACAGTGACATACACACAGTGACACACACACAGTGACACACACACAGTAACACACACACAGTAACACACACACTGACACACAGTGACACACACACAGTGACACACACACAGTGACACACACACAGACACACAGTGACACACACACAGTAACACACACAGTGACACACACAGTGACACACACACACAGTGAGACACACAGTGACACACACAGTGACACACACAGTGACACACAGTGACACACACAGTGACACACACAGTGACACACAGTGACACACACACAGTGACACACACAGTGACACACACACACAGTGACACACACACACAGTGACACACACAGTAACACACACACACAGTGACACACAGTGACACACACACAGTGACACACAGTGGCACACACACAGTGACACACACACAGTGATACACACACACACAGTGACACACACAGTGACACACACACACAGTGACACACACACAGTGACACACACACAGTGACACAGTGACACACACAGTGACACAGTGACACACACATTGACACACACCATAGTTTTATATTTGCTCGGCTTGGCTACCCCCACCCACGTGCCCCTCCCCCCGTGCCTCGCCCCCCTCCTCCACCCCCCTCCATGACCTCGTGACCCCCTCCAAGGCAGCCTCACACCCACGTGATGCCCACGTGATGCCCACTCTTCCACAAGCAGGGCAACGTTCAGACAACGTTCAGGCAACGTCCGGGCAACGTTTAATTCGCTCGTCCAGTCTCTCACAAGCAGGGCAACGTTCAGACAACGTTCAGGCAACGTCCGGGCAACGTTTAATTCGCTCGTCCAGTCTCTCACAAGCAGGGCAACGTTCAGACAACGTTCAGGCAACGTTCGGGCAACGTTTAATTCGCTCGTCCAGTCTCTCACAAGCAGGGCAACGTTCAGACAACGTTCAGGCAACGTCCGGGCAACGTTTAATTCGCTCGTCCAGTCTCTCACAAGCAGGGCAACGTTCAGACAACGTTCAGGCAACGTCCGGGCAACGTTTAATTCGCTCGTCCAATCCCTCACAGTGACGGCAACGTCCAGGCAACGTCCAGGCAACGTTCGTGCCCAGAGGCTCCCCCCTGCCCCCCCGCCCTATCGACAGCCCAGGCTACGGGGTTCACGGCTACACCCGGCACTGCGGGATAGGATTTGGGGTTAGCGTTTAACAGGGGTTAGAGGCTATGGGGTTAGCGGTTAGGGGATAACGGTTAGGGGATAACGGTTAGGGGATAACGGTTAGGGGTTAGAGGCTATGGGGTTAGAGGCTAGGGGTTAGAGGTTAGGGGTTAGAAGCTAGGGGTTAGAGGTTAGTGGTTAGCGGTTAGAGGCTAGGGGTTAGAGGCTAGGGGTTAGAGGTTAGGGGTTAGAGGCTAGGGGTTAGAGGCTAGGGGTTAGAGGCTAGGGGTTAGAGGCTAGGGGTCAGAGGCTAGGGGTCAGAGGCTAGGGGTTAGAGGCTAGGGGTTAGAGGCTAGGGGTTAGAGGCTAGGGGTTAGCGGTTAGGGGATAACGGTTAGGGGATAACGGTTAGGGGATAACGGTTTAGGGGCTAACAGCGGTTAGGGGTTAGAGGCTAGGGGTAAAAAGTTAAGGAGTTCACGGTGAAAGATTAGCGGGTTAACAGTTAGCGGTGAACAGATTGAGGTTAGGAGTTAGCGAGTAGGGGTTTTAGCGGTAAAGGGGTTAGCGGATAAGGGTTAGCGGTTAACGGTTAGCGGTTAAGGGTTAGGAGTTAGCGGTAGAGGGGTTAGCGGTCAAGGCTTAGCGGTCAAGGGGTAGCAGTTAGGAGTCAGCGGCTATGTGGGTTAGCGGTCAAGGGTTGGGAGTTAGCGGTTACGGGGGTTAGCGGTCAAGGGTTGGGAGTTAGCGGTTACGGGGGTTAGCGGTCAAGGGTTAGGAGTTAGCAGTTACGGGGGTTAGCGGTCAAGGGTTAGGAGTTAGCGGTTACGGGGGTTTAGCGGTCAATGGTTAGGAGTTAGCGGTTACGGGGGTTAGCGGTCAAGGGTTGGGAGTTAGCGGTTACGGGGGTTAGCGGTCAAGGGTTGGGAGTTAGCGGTTACGGGGGTTAGCGGTCAAGGGTTAGGAATTAGCGGTTACGGGGGTTTAGCGGTCAAGGGTTAGGAGTTAGCGGTTACGGGGGTTAGCGGTCAAGGGTTGGGAGTTAGCGGTTACGGGGGTTAGCGGTCAAGGGTTAGGAGTTAGCAGTTACGGGGGTTAGCGGTCAAGGGTTAGGAGTTAGCGGTTACGGGGGTTAGCGGTCAAGGGTTCGCGGTTACGGGGGTTAGCGGTCAAGGGTTGGGAGTTAGCGGTTACGCGGGTTAGCGGTCAAGGGTTAGGAGTTAGCGGTTACGGGGGTTAGCGGTCAAGGGTTCGCGGTTACGGGGGTTAGCGGTCAAGGGTTAGCGGTTACGGGGGTTAGCGGTCAAGGGTTAGGAGTTAGCGGTTACGGGGGTTAGCGGTCAAGGGTTCGCGGTTAAGCGACCAGCCACGGGGTTGTAACAGGGGGAGCGCAGCCACAAAAAAGTACAAACCCCAAAAACAACGACTCAACACGACACCTGTCATGGCCGCCCCCACGCCGTGACGTCACCCACGCTGGGGGGAGGGGTTAGCGGGGGACCGCGTCCATGTGACGCGGTACGGTGTGTGGGGCGGGGGTGGTGGTGGTGGCAAATCGCCGCGATCCCCTGGGGTCCTCAACACACCTGGGAATAGAGATGCCTGCGTTAGTGATGGTGGTGGTGGGGGTGATGGTGGTGGTGGTGGTGATGGTGGTGGTGGTGATGGTGGGGGTGATGGTGGTGGTGGGGGTGATGATGGACGTGATCATGCGTCTCCCCCCTCCCACCCTCCCCTCCCCCCCTCCCTCCCTTCCCCCCTCCCTCCCCTCCCCCCTCCCCTCCCCCCTCCCTCCCCCCCCTCCCTCCCCTCCCCTCCCCTCCCTCCCCCCCTCCCCTCCCCTCCCTCCCCTCCCTCTCCCCCCCCTCCCTCCCTCCCCTCCCCCCTCCCCCCCTCCCCTCCCTCCCACCAGTCACTTGGGCCCCCGGTAGGCCGCATCCTTCCCCGTCTTGAGCAGCGTCTCCAGCAGCAACTCCACGCGGTGCTGAGACTCGATCACGACCGACTTGTTGGGAAGGTCGATCTCAAACTGGACCCCTGCGTTACACCACCACCACCACAACAACAACAACAACCACAACAACAACAGACAAAGGTTCCACCAGACCCTGAGAGATGTTGAACACCTCGCCTGGTACGCAGGAGGTCGTGGGTTCTATCCCAGACACTGAGAGATGTTGACTACCTCGCCTGGTACGCAGGAGGTCGTGGGTTCAATCCCAGACACTGAGAGATGTTGACTACCTCGCCTGGTACGCAGGAGGTCGTGGGTTCAATCCCAGACACTGAGAGATGTTGACTACCTCGCCTGGTACGCAGGAGGTCGTGGGTTCTATCCCAGACACTGAGAGATGTTGACTACCTCGCCTGGTACACAGGAGGTCGTGGGTTCAATCCCAGACCCTGAGAGATGTTGACCACCTCGCCTGGTACGCAGGAGGACGTGGGTTCAATCCCAGACACTGAGAGATGTTGACTACCTCGCCTGGTACACAGGAGGTCGTGGGTTCAATCCCAGACACTGAGAGATGTTGACTACCTCGCCTGGTACACGGGAGGTCGTGGGTTCTATCCCAGACACTGAGAGATGTTGACTACCTCGCCTGGTACACAGGAGGTCGTGGGATCGATCCCAGACACTGAGAGATATTGACTACCTCGCTTGGTACGCAGGAGGTCGTGGGTTCAATCCCAGACCCTGAGAGATGTTGACCACCTCGCCTGGTACGCAGGAGGTCGTGGGTTCAATCCCAGACACTGAGAGATGTTGACGACCTCACCTGGTACACAGGAGGTCGTGGGTTCAATCCCAGACCCTGAGAGATGTTGACCACCTCGCCTGGTCCACGGGAGGTCGTGGGTTCAATCCCAGACCCTGAGAGATGTTGACCACCTCGCCTGGTACGTAGGAGGTCGTGGGTTCAATCCCAGACACTGAGAGATGTTGACTACCTCGCCTGGTACACAGGAGTTCGTGGGTTCAATCCCAGACCCTGAGAGATGTTGACTACCTCGCCTGGGACGCAGGAGGTCGTGCGTTCAATCCCAGACACTGAGAGATGTTGACTACCTCGCCTGGTACACAGGAGGTCGTGCGTTCAATCCCAGACACAGAGAGATGTTGACTACCTCGCCTGGTACGCAGGAGGTCGTGGGTTCAATCCCAGACACTGAGAGATGTTGACTACCTCGCCTGGAACGCAGGAGGTTGTGGGTTCAATCCCATACACTGAGAGATCTTGACTACCTCGCCTGATACGCAGGAGGTCGTGGGTTCAATCTCAGACCCTGAGAGATGTTGACCACCTCGCCTGGTACACAGGAGGTCGTGGGTTCAATCCCGTACACTGAGAGATGTCGACTACCTCGCCTGGTACGCAGGAGGTCGTGGGTTCAATCCCAGAAGCTGAGAGATGTTGACCATTTCGCCTGGTACGCAGGAGGTCGTGGGTTCAATCCCAGACCCAAAGAGATGTTAATTACCTCGCCTGGTATGCAGGAGGTCGTGGGTTCAATCCCAGAAACTGAGACATGTTGACCACCTCGCCTGGTACACAGGAGGTCGTGGGATCGATCCCAGACACTGAGAGATGTTGACTACCTCGCTTGGTACGCAGGAGGTCGTGGGTTCAATCCCAGACCCTGAGAGATGTTGACCACCTCGCCTGGTACACGGGAGGTCGTGGGTTCAATCCCAGACCCTGAGAGATGTTGACTACCTCGCCTGGTACACAGGAGGTCGTGGGATCGATCCCAGACACTGAGAGATATTGACTACCTCGCTTGGTACGCAGGAGGTCGTGGGTTCAATCCCAGACCCTGAGAGATGTTGACCACCTCGCCTGGTACGCAGGAGGTCGTGGGTTCAATCCCAGACACTGAGAGATGTTGACGACCTCACCTGGTACACAGGAGTTCGTGGGTTCAATCCCAGACCCTGAGAGATGTTGACTACCTCGCCTGGGACGCAGGAGGTCGTGCGTTCAATCCCAGACACTGAGAGATGTTGACTACCTCGCCTGGTACACAGGAGGTCGTGCGTTCGATCCCGAACCTGACGATGCCTGCTGCTGCTGCAGATTTGGAGTCTGCGTCTCTCTCTGTCTCATCTTCATCATCATCACGGTGGCTAGGAGATGTTGACTAACACCACCACCACTACAACCACCGTCACCACCACCACAACCACCACCACAACCACCACAACCACCACCACAACCATCACTACCACCACCACCACCACAACCACCACCACCACAACCACCACCACAACCACCACCACAACCACCACAACCACCACCACCACCACCACCACCACGACCACCACCACCACCACCACGACCACCACCACCACAACCACCACCACAACCACCACCACCACAACCACCACCACAACCACCACCACCACCACAACCACCACAACCACCACCACTACAACCACCACCACAACCACCACCACAACCACCACCACCACAACCACCACCACAACCACCACCACCACAACCACCACCACAACCACCACCACAACCACCACAACAACCACAACCACCACAACCACCACCACCACAACCACCACCACCACCACAACCACCACAACAACCACAACCACCACAACAACCACAACCACCACCACAACCACCACCACCACCACAACCACCACAACCACCACCACAACCACCACCACCACAACCACCACAACCACCACCACCACAACCACCACCACCACCACAACCACCACAACCACAACCACCACCACGACCACAACCACCACCACAACCACCACCACCACCACAACCACCACAACAACCACAACCACCACCACCACAACCACCACAACCACCACCACAACCACCACAACAACCACAACAACCACAACCACCACCACCACCACAACCACCACAACCACCACAACCATCACCACAACCACCACCACAACCACCACCACAACCACCACCACAACCATCACCACAACCACCACAACCACCACCACAACCACCACAACCACAACCACCACCACAACCACCACCACTCTGCCACGTACCTCCAAGTTTGTTGAGGACGCGAGTAACCGCGCCAGAACAGCCTTCACAGGTCATGTCGACAAAGAACTCCTCCTTCTACACACACACAGTCACACACACACAGTCACACACACACAGTCACACACACATACACAGTCTCACACACACACAGTCACACACACACACAGTCACACACACAGTCACACAGACACACACACACAGTCACACACAGTCACACACACAGACACACACACAGTCACACACACAGATACACACAGACACAGTCACACACAGATACACACACAGTCACACACAGTCACACACACAGACACACACACAGTCTCACACACACACAGTCACACACACACACAGTCACACACACACAGTCTCACACACACACAGTCACACACAGTCACACAGACACACACACAGTCACACAGACACAGACACACACACATACATAGTCTCACACAGATACACACATTCACACACACACAGATACACACAGTCACACACAGTCACACACACACACACAGTCACACACACACAGTCACACACACACACAGTCACACACACACAGTCACACACACAGTCACACAGACACACACACAAAGTCACACACACACAGTCACACACACACAGTCACACACACAGTCACACACACACAGTCACACACACAGATACACACACACAGTCACACACACAGACACACACACACAGTCACACAGACACAGATACACACAGTCACACACACAGTCACACACACAGTCACACACACAGTCACACACACACAGTCACACAGTCACACAGACACACACAGTCACACACAGTCACACACACAGTCACACACAGTCACACACACAGTTACACACACACAGTTTCACACAGTTACACACACACAGTTTCACACAGTTACACACACACACAGTCACACACACAGTCACACACACACACAGTCACACACACACACAGTCACACACACACAGTCTCACACACACACAGTCTCACACACACACAGTCACACACACACAGACAAACATACAGACACACAGTCACACACACACAGTCACACACACAGTCACACACAGTCACACACACACAGACACACACACAGTCACACACACACAGTCACACACACACAGTCTCACACACAGTCACACACACAGTCACACACACACAGTCACACACACACAGTTACACACAGATACACACACACAGACACACACACAGTCTCACACACACACAGTCACACACACAGTCACACAGACACACACACAGTCACACAGACACACACACACATACATAGTCTCACACAGATACACACACACATTCACACACACACAGATACACACAGTCACACACTGTCACACACACACAGTCACACACACACACACAGTCACACACACAGCCTCACACACACACAGTCACACACACACAGTCACACACACAGTCACAGTCACACAGTCACACACACACAGACACACACACAGTCACACAGACACACACACAGTCACACAGACACACACACAGACACAGTCTCACACAGTTACACACACACAGACACACACACACAGTCACACAGACACACAGACACACAGACACAGACACACACACAGACAGACACACAAAGATAAAAGATAAAGATCCCCGGTATAGCATTAACAGACTGTAGGGGCAAGTGCTGTTAGCGAGCACCTATGAAGGCCGGAACGGTACACGAGGGGGTGGGTGGCCAGCACCACACCCGACCGCCTTTGTCTCCCTAGTGGCGATGTTTACACACCGCACCAGGTACTCATTTGAGGCTGAGTCGACCTAGGGGAGGCCCAGGACCGGTTCAGATAATCGTCACCGGTGGTGTTGGCCGTGAGCGGGAATCGAACCCGGGTCGCCAGGTTCATAGCGCAGCGTAGCGCTAACCGCTACACTACCGCTCCCCTTCTCACACACACAGACACACACAGACACACAGTTACACACACACAGTTACACAGTCACACACACACACAGTCACACAGTCACACAGACACACACACAGTCTCACACTCACACAGACACACACACACAGACACACACACAGACACACACACAGTCACACACACAGTCACACACACAGTCACACACAGACACACAGTCACACACACAGACACACACACAGTCACAGTCTCACACACACACACACAGTCACACACACACACAGACTCACACACACACAGACTCACACACACACAGACTCACACAGTCACACACACAGTCACACACACTCACACAGTCACACAGATACACACACACACAGACACACACACAGTCACACACACACACACAGTCACACACACACACAGACTCACACACAGTCACACACACAGACTCACACACAGTCACACACACACAGTCACACACACACACAGTCACACACACACTCACACAGATACACAAACACAGATACACACAGAGACACACAGACACACACAGACACACACACACAGTTACACACACAGTTACACACACACACAAAGGTCCCCCGTGTAGCCTCTAGCAGGCTGTAGGGGCAAGTGCTGTTAGTAGCAGCAGCAGTGTCTATGAAGGTAGACACAGACAAAGGTCCCCCGTGTAGCCTCTAACAGGCTGTAGGGGCAAGTGCTGTTAGTGTAGCAGCGCTACCTATGAAGGCTACCGGCACTGTGGCACACACAGAGGGGGTGGGTGGCCAGCACCACCACGCCCGGCCGCCTTTGTCTCTCCTCCAGTGCTAGCGACGTTCACTACGCGTCGCTCGGCACGGCTGCCGTGGACACCTATAGACGTTTCAGGCCACGACCCTTCGATCACTACAGCGCCCATTAACCATCCACAACAACCAACCAACCACCCCCCCCTTGCTCTGCACGGCTGCCGTGGACACCTTTAGACGTTTCAGGGGACGACCCTTCGATCACTACAGCGCCCATTAACCATCCACAACAACCAACCAACCAACCACCCCCCCTTGCTCTGCACGGCTGCCGTGGACACCTTTAGACGTTTCAGGGGACGACCCTTCGATCACTACAGCGCCCATTAACCATCCACAACAACAACCAACCAACCACCACCCCTTGCTCTGCACGGCTGCCGTGGACACCTTTAGACGTTTCAGGGGACGACCCTTCGATCACTACAGCGCCCATTAACCATCCACAACAACAACCAACCAACCACCTCCCCCCCCCTTGCTCTGCACGGCTGCCGTGGACACCTTTAGACGTTTCAGGCCACGACCCTTCGATCACTACAGCGCCCATTAACCATCGCGATGGTGGATGTTGTGGTCGTAGTATGCCAGGTAGCTGAATACGATCAGCAGCTTTAACGAAGTTACGAGGGAAGGGGGGTGTGTAGGTGACAGCGTTGTGACTTTACCGTCATGGTAACGTGGAGTGGGCAACACGCGCACTCCGGCTTGCAGCTGACTGGCGAGTCGGTGGGGGGGAGGGGGGGGTCCTTATAGGTGCCAACGCTTCAACTTTATAGCTGTCCTCGGTGGTGGTAAAAAAATAAATAATCAATGGGGCGCCTGACTTGGAAATAATTAACGCATTTTTTTTAAATATATATATTTTTTAAACGATTCGCAAGGTTCCGGTTGCAATGCTTGCGTGAAAATGAAAGCGGTTTTTTATATTTAGAAAATATATTCATCACGTTGAATGTCGCCGTATATATTTTTTTGTTTTAAAAAAATATTTTGACTTTTATTTACAGGCGGATGCCGCGGACGACCATACGATCGGGCGGGGCGGGGCGGGGCGGGAGGAGGGGTCCTTCTAATTTATGCAAGTTGGAGAGAGGGCCAAATGAACCAATCAGGAGCCCCGCCGACGTCGTCTTCAGATTATTAATTTATTTCGGAGGAAATCCGAAGACCTAAAACGCTCTTTTTGAATCCACGCGCATCACTCTTTACGTTGATTTTAACTTCGTGATATTTGGTTCGGTTTAATGAGTTGCACTTTGCGATGCGTCAATCTGTGGACCAATAGCTGGCCAACTTTCTATCGGTGATAGTGAGTGACACGGGCTGGTGAGTGAGTGGGTGGGTGAGTGGGTGGGTGAGTGAGTGGGTGGGTGAGTGGGTGAGTGAGTGGGTGGGTGAGTGGGTGGCTGAGTGGGTGAGTGAGTGAGTGGGTGAGTGGGTGGGTGACTGAGTGGGTGAGTGGGTGGGTGAGTGAGTGAGTGGGTGAGTGAGTGGGTGAGTGGGTGGGTGGGTGAGTGAGTGAGTGGGTGAGTGGGTGGGTAAGTGGGTGGGTGGGTGGGTGATTGAGTGAGTGGGTGAGTGGGTGAGTGGGTGGGTGGGTGAGTGAGTGAGTGGGTGAGTGGGTGGGTAAGTGGGTGGGTGGGTGATTGAGTGAGTGGATGAGTGGGTGGGTGAGTGGGTGGGTGAGTGAGTGGGTGGGTGAGTGGGTGGGTGAGTGGGTGAGTGAGTGGGTGAGTGAGTGGGTGGGTGAGTGGGTGAGTGAGTGAGTGGGTGAGTGAGTGGGTGAGTGAGTGGGTGAGTGGGTGGGTGAGTGAGTGAGTGGGTGAGTGAGTGGGTGAGTGGGTGGGTGGGTGAGTGAGTGAGTCGGTGAGTGGGTGGGTAAGTGGGTGGGTGGGTGGGTGATTGGGTGAGTGGGTGAGTGGGTGGGTGGGTGATTGAGTGAGTGGGTGAGTGGGTGAGTGAGTGGGTGAGTGAGTGAGTGGGTGAGTGGGTGGGTGAGTGAGTGAGTGGGTGAGTGGGTGGGTGAGTGGGTGGGTGGGTGATTGAGTGAGTGGGTGGGTGAGTGAGTGGGTGGGTGAGTGGGTGGATGGGTGAGTGAGTGAGTGGGTGAGTGGGTGAGTGAGTGGGTGAGTGAGTGGGTGGGTGAGTGAGTGGGTGAGTGGGTGGGTGAGTGGGTAGGTGAGTGAGTGAGTGGGTGAGTGGGTGAGTGGGTGAGTGAGTGGGTGAGTGGGTGGGTGAGTGAGTGGGTGAGTGAGTGGGTGAGTGGGTGGGTGAGTGGGTGGGTGAGTGGGTGAGTGAGTGAGTGGGTGGGTGAGTGAGTGGGTGAGTGGGTGGGTGAGTGAGTGTGTGAGTGAGTGAGTGGGTGTGTGGGTGGGTGAGTGGGTGGGTGAGTGGGTGGGTGAGTGGGTGAGTGAGTGGGTGGGTGAGTGAGTGTGTGGGTGGGTGTGTGGGTGGGTGAGTGGGTGAGTGGATGAGTGGCTGAGTGAGTGGGTGAGTGAGTGAATGAGTGAGTGGATGAGTGAGTAGGTGAGTGAGTGGGTGGGTGAGTGGGTGGGTGAGTGAGTGAGTGCGTGGGTGAGTGAGTGAGTGAGTGACACGAGCTAGAGAGGAGATGGAGCTGAGTGGACTTGCCGATGACCAGCCCCAGCGAAGGACATTACTACCGGGCAGTGCCAGGCTAGGTGCACCTTGGCATTCGCCCTCCAGCAAACTAACTGCACGTGTCGAATGAATGAGTACCTGGCAGATCATTAAGGCAAAGCGTAAAACCTCGTGACGTTGAACGAACCTCTGAAGTTAAAACAAAGTCACGTGGTTCAGTTTAGAAAATTATTATCTCTGCCTTAACCGCTGTTTTATTATGGCCAGAAAGGGCAAGCACCAATTCTTATATTTTGATGAGTGGCAAGAAAGTATCAGCTATAAATACTGTGATTCGTGTTGCATTGTCCCTGTACTGGTTAACTTGTGGCGTTGTTCTCCGATCTGACACTGGGTAGTGAGACACTGGGTGGTGAGACACTGGGTAGTGAGACACTGGGTGGTGAGACACTGGGTAGTGAGACACTGCTAGTGAGACACTGCTAGTGAGACACTGGGTGGTGAGACACTGCTAGTGAGACACTGCTAGTGAGACACTGGGTGGTGAGACACTGGGTAGTGAGACACTGGGTAGTGAGACACTGCTAGTGAGACACTGGGTAGTGAGACACTGGGTAGTGAGACACTGGGTGGTGAGACACTGGGTAGTGAGACACGGGTAGTGAGACACTGCTAGTGAGACACTGGGTAGTGAGACACTGGGTAGTGAGACACTGCTAGTGAGACACTGCTAGTGAGACACTGGATGGTGAGACACTGGGTAGTGAGACACTGGGTAGTGAGACACTGCTAGTGAGACACTGGGTAATGAGACACTGGGTAGTGAGACACTGGGTGGTGAGACACTGCTAGTGAGACACTGGGTAGTGAGAAAATGGGTAGTGAAACACTGGGTGGTGAGACACTGGGTAGTGAGACACTGCTAGTGAGACACTGCTAGTGAGACACTGGGTAGTGAGGCACTGCTAGTGAGACACTGGGTAGTGAGACACTGCTAGTGAGACACTGGGTAGTGAGACACTGGTAGTGAGACACTGGGTAGTGAGACACTGCTAGTGAGACACTGGGTAGTGAGACACTGGGTAGTGAGACACTGCTAGTGAGACACTGCTAGTGAGACACTGGGTAGTGAGACACTGGGTAGTGAGACACTGCTAGTGAGACACTGGTAGTGAGACACTGGGTAGTGAGGCAATTGGTAGTGAGACACTGCTAGTGAGACACTGCTAGTGAGACACTGGGTAGTGAGACACTGGGTAGTGAGACACTGGGTGGTGAGACACTGCTAGTGAGACACTGGGTAGTGAGACACTGGGTGGTGAGACACTGGGTAGTGAGACACTGTTAGAAAGACACTGCTAGTGAGACACTGGGTAGTGAGACACTGGTGGTGAGACACTGCGTGAGACACTGGGTAGTGGACACTGGGTAGTGAGACACTGGGTAGTGAGACACTGGGGAGTGAGACACTGGGGGGTGAGACACTGGGTAGTGAGACACTGGGTAGTGAGACACGGGTAGTGAGACACTGGTAGTGAGACACTGGGTAGTGAGACACTGGGTGGTGAGACACTGGGTAGTGAGACACTGGGTAGTGAGACACTGGGTAGTGAGACACTGCTAGTGAGACACTGGGTAGTGAGACACTGCTAATTAGACACTGGGTGGTGAGACACTGCTAGTGAGACACTGGGTAGTGAGACACTGCTAATTAGACACTGGGTGGTGAGACACTGCTAGTGAGACACTGGGTAGTGAGACACTGCTAATTAGACACTGGGTAGTGAGACACTGGGAAGTGAGACACTGGGTAGTGAGACACTGGGTAGTGAGACAATGGGTGGTGAGACACTGCTAGTGAGACACTGGGTGGTGAGACACTGCTAGTGAGACACTGCTAGTGAGACACTGGGTGGTGAGACACTGCTAGTGAGACACTGGGTGGTGAGACACTGCTAGTGAGACACTGGGTAGTGAGACACAGGGAAGTGAGACACTGGGTAGTGAGACACTGCTAGTGAGACACTGGGTAGTGAGACACTGGGTAGTGAGACACTGGGTAGTGAGACACTGGGTAGTGAGACACTGGTACAGAGACACTGCTAGTGAGACACTGGGTAGTGAGACACTGGGGAGTGAGACACTGGGTAGTGAGACACTGGGTGGTGAGACACTGCTAGTGAGACACTGGGAAGTGAGACACTGGGTAGTGAGACAGTGCTAGTGAGACACTGGGTAGTGAGACACTGGGTAGTGAGACACTGCTAGTGAGACACTGGGTGGTGAGACACTGGGTAGTGAGACACTGGGTGGTGAGACACTGGGTGGTGAGACACTGGGTAGTGAGACACTGGGTAGTGAGTCTGCTAGTGAGACACTAGGTAGTGAGACACTGGGTGGTGAGACACTGGGTAGTGAGACACTGGGTAGTGAGACACTGGGTGGTGAGACACTGCTAGTGAGACACTGGGTAGTGAGACACTAGGTGGTGAGACACTGGGTGGTGAGACACTGCTAGTGAGACACTGCTAATGAGACACTGGGTAGTAAGACACTGGGTGGTGAGACACTGGGTGGTGAGACACTGGGTGGTGAGACACTGCTAGTGAGACACTGGGTAGTGAGACACTGGGTGGTGAGACACTGGGCAGTGAGACACTGGGTAGTGAGACACTGCTAGTGAGACACTGCTAGTGAGACACTGGGTAGTGAGACACTGGGTGGTGAGACACTGCTAGTGAGACACTGGGTAGTGAGACACTGGGTGGTGAGACACTGGGCAGTGAGACACTGCTAGTGAGACACTGGGTGGTGAGACACTGCTAGTGAGACACTGGGTAGTGAGACACTGGGTGGTGAGACACTGCTAGTGAGAGACTGCTAGTGAGACACTGGGTAGTGAGACACTGGTAGTGAGACACTGGGTAGTGAGACACTGCTAGTGAGACACTGGGTGGTGAGACACTGCTAGTGAGACACTGGGTAGTGAGGCAATTGGTAGTGAGACACTGCTAGTGAGACACTGCTAGTGAGACACTGGGTAGTGAGACACTGGGTAGTGAGACACTGGTGGTGAGACATTGCGTGAGACACTGGGTAGTGGACACTGGGTAGTGAGACACTGGGTAGTGAGACACTGGGGGGTGAGACACTGGGTAGTGAGACACTGGGTAGTGAGACACTGCTAGTGAGACACTGGGTAGTGAGACACAGGGTAGTGAGACACTGCTAGTGAGACACTGGGTAGTGAGACACTGGGTAGTGAGACACCGCTAGTGAGACACTGGGTGGTGAGACACTGGGTGGTGAGACACTGCTAGTGAGACACTGGGTAGTGAGACACTGGGTAGTGAGACACTGGGTGGTGAGACACTGGGTAGTGAGACACTGGGTGGTGAGACACTGGGTGGTGAGACACTGCTAGTGAGACACTGCTAGTGAGACACTGGGTAGTGAGACACTGGGTGGTGAGACACTGCTAGTGAGACACTGCTAGTGAGACACTGGGTAGTGAGACACAGGGTAGTGAGACACTGGGTAGTGAGACACTGCTAGTGAGACACTGGGTAGTGAGACACTGGGTAGTGAGACACTGGTACAGAGACACTGCTAGTGAGACACTGGGTAGTGAGACACTGGGGAGTGAGACACTGGGTAGTGAGACACTGGGTGGTGAGACACTGCTAGTGAGACACTGGGAAGTGAGACACTGCTAGTGAGACACTGGGTGGTGAGACACTGGGTAGTGAGACACTGGGTGGTGAGACACTGGGTGGTGAGACACTGGGTAGTGAGACACTGCTAGTGAGACACTAGGTAGTGAGACACTGGGTGGTGAGACACTGGGTAGTGAGACACTGCTAGTGAGACACTGGGTGGTGAGACACTGCTAGTGAGACACTGGGAAGTGAGACACTGGGTAGTGAGACACTGGGTGGTGAGACACTGCTAGTGAGACACTGCTAGTGAGACACTGGGTAGTGAGACACTGGGTGGTGAGACACTGCTAGTGAGACACTGGGTAGTGAGACACTGGTGGTGAGACACTGGTAGTGAGACACTGGGTAGTGAGACACTGGGTAGTGAGACACTGCTAGTGAGACACTGCTAGTGAGACACTGGGTAGTGAGACACTGGGTGGTGAGACACTGCTAGTGAGACACTGGGTAGTGAGACACTGGTGGTGAGACACTGGTAGTGAGACACTGGGTAGTGAGACACTGGGTAGTGAGACACTGCTAGTGAGACACTGCTAGTGAGACACTGGGTAGTGAGACAATTGGAAGTGAGACACTGGGTGGTGAGACACAGGGTAGTGAGACACTGGGTGGTGAGACACTGGGTAGTGAGACACTGGGTAGTGAGACAATTGGTAGTGAGACACTGCTAGTGAGACACTGGGTAGTGAGACACTGGGTAGTGAGACACTGGGTAGTGAGACACTGCTAGTGAGACACTGCTAGTGAGACACTGGGTAGTGAGACACTGCACTAGCGAGACGTCAGTTCGTGAACCTGGAACCCGCCATGAGAACGTGGAATTGTCAGCGGGGTGGAGACCTTTGAAATGAGAGGGCGCGGTGACGTCATCGCGCACACACGTCCTAACTACATGACGTCCGCTACGTGATGACGTCATCTAACACACACGCCCCTACCACATCACGTCCGCTGTGCGATGACGTCATTTCGCTGAAAGGTCGGAAGCCCAACACTTCCGCTGCACGATGACGTAATCGCTCACGCGTCCGACCCACACATCCCTTTCCGCGGCGCGATGACGTCATCCCACACACACGCTGTCCCCACTTAACATCCGCTGCGCGTTGACGTATATCCGCACACACGTCCTGACCCCCACATCACGGCCGCGCGATGACGTCATCACGCACATCCACACCGCCTGTCCACAACGCTTCCGCTGCGCGTTGACGTCATCGCGCACGAACCACCTGCCCGCTCCAGCACGTGCACCGCGAGATGACGTCACGAAGCTTGACGGGTGACGTCACGCGACAAACAAATAACAAAAATCACGACGTTTCGGCCACAACACAAGCGGCCTTCATCAGGTGAAGGGACCAGGCTGCCACGCTCCAGCGCTGTCCTCGAGACAGTCTGCTCCCTTCACCTGATGAAGGCCGCTTGTGTTGTGGCCGAAACGTCGTGATTTTTTGTTATTTTAATTTTTTTTACCTACGTGGTGACTTTACCCAATAGAACCAAAGAGAGTGGATCCTAGCAGTCACGAAAGATTCAAATCGAAATTGTTTCTCATGCCGCGATAGATAGTAAAACAAAAATAACAACACGGGGCCCGATCTTGATCTGAAGCTGTCGTGACTGCAGGAATCCATAGTCTTTATTTCTTAGGGTAAAGTCATCACGTAGGTGGTGGTGGGTGGTGGTGGTGGTGGATAGTGGTGGTGATGGTGGTGGGTGGTAGTGGTGGTGGTGGGTGGTGGTGATGGTGGTGGGTGGTGGTGAGTGGTGGGTGGTGGGTGGTGGTGGTGGGTGGTGGTGGTGGTGGTGGGTGGTGGTGGGTGGTGGTGGTGATGGTGGTGGTGGGTGGTGGTGGTGGGTGGTGGTGGTGGTGGGTGGTGGTGGTGGTGGGTAGTGGTGGGTGGTGGGTGGTGGTGGTGGGTGGTGGTTGTGGGTGGTGGTGGGTAGTGGCGGTGGGTCGTAGTGGTGGTGGTGATGGTGGTGGTGATTGTGGCGGTGGTGGGTGGTGGTGGGTGGTGGTGGTGGTGGGTGGAGGTGGTGGTGGGTTGTGGTGGTGGTGGTGATGGTGGGTGGTGGTGGTGGTGGTGGTGATGGTGGGTGGTGGTGGGTGGTGGTGGTGGGTGGTGGTGGTGGTGGTGGTGATGGTGGTGGGTGGTGGGTGGTGGGTGGAGGTGGTGGTGGTGGTGGGTGGTGGTTGTGGGTGGTGGTGGGTAGTGGCGGTGGGTGGTGGTTGTGGGTGGTGGTGGTGGGTAGTGGCGGTGGGTAGTAGTGGTGATGGTGGTGGTGATTGTGGCGGTGGTGGGTGGTGGTTGTGGGTGGTGGTGGTGGGTAGTGGCGGTGGTGGGTGGAGGTTGTGGGTGGTGGTGGTGGGTAGTGTTGGATAGTGGTGGTGGTGGGTGGTGGTGGTGGGTGGCGGTGGTGGTGGGTAGTGTTGGTGATGGGTAGTGGTGATGGGTGGTGGTGGCTAGTTGTGGTGGGTAGTGTTGGTGGTGGGTGGTGGTGGTGATGGGTGGTGGTGGCGGTGGTTGTGGGTAGTGATGGTGATTGGTGGTGGTGATGGGTGGTGGTGGTAGTGGGTGGTGTTGGTGGTGGGTGGTGTTGGTGGTGGGTAGTGTTGGTGGGTAGTGGTGGTGATGGGTGATGAGTGTTGGTGGGTAGTGTTGGTGGTGGGTAGTGTTGGTGGTGGGTAGTGGTGGTGGTGGGTAGTGTTGATGGTGATTGGTGGTGGTGGTGGGTGGTGGTGGTGGTGGTGGGTAGTGGTGGTGATGGGTGATGAGTGTTGGTGGGTAGTGTTGGTGGTGGGTAGTGTTGGTGGTGGGTAGTGTTGGTGGTGGGTAGTGTTGGTGGTGGGTAGTGGTGGTGGTGGGTAGTGGTGGTGGGTAGTGGTGGTGGTGGGTAGTGTTGGTGGTGGGTAGTGTTGGTGGTGGGTGATGAGTGTTGGTGGGTAGTGTTGGTGGTGGGTAGTGTTGGTGGTGGGTAGTGTTGGTGGTGGGTAGTGTTGGTGGTAGTTTTCGAGTTTTCAAGTTCCACGCGTTGGGTGTATAGCCCTGTGAGCCATGCGGCCCTTGAGCCGGGTGCTACCGCGACAATTTGAACACAGAACACCCCAAGGGACGACGCGCTACAGAAACATCCTGGAAATCAACCGGCAAAATTTTCCACGCGAAAAAAGAAATACTTATTTAAAACGCTCTGTGCAAAAACCACAATGTGGTGCAAGCCAACAACAACAACCACGAGACAATTTAGATTAACCATGTGTTTTCGAATCACCAAAATAAAGCTACAAAAACAATGTAACAACAGTAATCATAGGAACTGTGATTTTTAAATGTAACAATAAACGATGAACATAACACGTACGACACAAACCTGCAGCCGTAGCTGGCAGAACAACACTCCCAGTGCATGATGTGTGAGTGAGTCAGTGCATGATGTGTGAGTGAGTCAGTGTATGATGTGTGAGTGAGTCAGTGTATGATGTGTGAGTGAGTCTATGATGTGTGAGTGAGTGTATGATGAGTGAGTGAGTGATGAGTGAGTGAGTGTATGATGTGTGAGTGAGTCAGTGTATGATGTGTGAGTGAGTCAGTGTATGATGTGTGAGTGAGTCAGTGTATGATGTGTGAGTGAGTCAGTGTATGATGTGTGAGTGAGTCAGTGTATGATGTGTGAGTGAGTCAGTGTATGATGTGTGAGTGAGTCAGTGTATGATGTGTGAGTGAGTCAGTGGTAGTGTGAGTGAGTGTATGATGTGTGAGTGAGTCAGTGTATGATGTGTGAGTGAGTCAGTGTATGATGTGTGAGTGAGTCAGTGTATGATGTGTGAGTGAGTCAGTGGTAGTGTGAGTGAGTGTATGATGTGTGAGTGAGTCAGTGTATGATGTGTGAGTGAGTCAGTGTATGTGTGAGTGAGTCAGTGTATGATGTGTGAGTGAGTCAGTGTATGATGTGTGAGTGAGTCAGTGTATGATGTGTGAGTGAGTCAGTGTATGATGTGTGAGTGAGTCAGTGTATGATGTGTGAGTGAGTCAGTGGATGATGTGTGAGTGAGTCAGTGGTAGTGTGAGTGAGTGTATGATGTGTGAGTGAGTCAGTGTATGATGTGTGAGTGAGTCAGTGTATGATGTGTGAGTGAATCAGTGTATGATGTGTGAGTGAGTCAGTGTATGATGTGTGAGTGAGTCAGTGTATGATGTGTGAGTGAGTCAGTGTATGATGTGTGAGTGAGTCAGTGGATGATGTGTGAGTGAGTGAGTGTATGATGTGTGAGTGAGTCAGTGTATGATGTGTGAGTGAGTCAGTGTATGATGTGTGAGTGAGTCAGTGGTAGTGTGAGTGAGTCAGTGAATGATGTGTGAGTGAGTGTATGATGTGTGAGTGAGTGTATGATGTGTGAGTGAGTCAGTGTATGATGTGTGAGTGTATGATGTGTGAGTGAGTGTATGATGTGTGAGTGTATGATGTGTGAGTGAGTGAGTGTATGATGTGTGAGTGAGTCTATGATGTGTGAGTGAGTGTATGATGTGTGAGTGTATGATGAGTGAGTGAGTGTATGATGTGTGAGTGAGTCAGTGTATGATGTGTGAGTGAGTCAGTGTATGATGAGTAAGTCAGTGTATGATGTGTGAGTGAGTCAGTGTATGATGTCTGAGTGAGTATGATGTGTGAGTGAGTGTATGATGAGTGAGTGAGTGTATGATGTGTGAGTCAGTGTATGATGAGTGAGTGAGTGTATGATGTGTGAGTGAGTGTATGAGTGAGTGAGTGTATGATGAGTGAGTGAGTGTATGATGTGTGAGTGAGTGTATGATGTGTGAGTGAGTCAGTGTATGATGTGTGAGTGAGTGTATGAGTGAGTGAGTGTATGATGAGTGAGTGAGTGTATGATGTATGAGTCAGTGTATGATGTGTGAGTGAGTGTATGATGTGTTAGTCAGTGCATGATGAGTGAGTCAGTGTATGATGTATGAGTGAGTGTATGATGAGTGAGTGTATGATGAGTGAGTGTATGATGAGTGAGTGTATGATGTGTGAGTGAGTGTATGATGTGTGAGCAAGTCAGCACACGATGAGTGAACCTGTGTATGATGAGTGAACCTGTGTATGATGAGTGAATGGGTCAGTGGTTGTGCGAGTGTATGATGAGTGAGTAAGCGCATGATGAGCGAGTCAGTGCATGATATGTGTGAGTCAGTGCTGGGTCATGTAGCCCGCATGCCCAGCCACCGCATGCCGAAACAGCTTTTGTTCGGCCGGATCGAGGGGGCTAAACGGGCGCGGCACGGGCTAGAGAAGAGATGGAGTGATGTGGTACAGGAGGACGTGGAGCTGAGTGGACTTGCCGATGACTGGTACCAGCGGTGTCAAGATCGGCCTCTGTGGAGGAGGCTCGTGAAGGACGCTGCCACTGGGCAGTTGGAGGCAGTCGCCCTCCAACAACAACGGAGGGCTGAGGAGCGACGCTCACAACAACGAGCGGAGCGCCGGGTGGCTAAAGCACAGCGGGTTGGCACAAAAAAAATCCGCAGACTACCTGCTGCTGAATCTCCTCTCTGTTTCAAAGAAACAAAATTTGACCTCAGGTCTTCGCTCATTTACCAGCTTCACATTCCCTATTGCCGTACACAAACCGGAGGAAGGGCCTTTGCTGTTGATGCCCCCAGGGTCTGGAATGCTATTGCCAATAAACTTGAAACGCTACCTATGAGATCTTCACTCAAAACTGCTCTAGAGGAGTTGTACACCCCTAGCTGCCACTGCTATTCAGTGGCCTAAAATAAAATAAAATGTTTTCGCTCCGGATGACCGCTGCAAAGTATGATCTGTATTTTGATTTAGTGTGCGGATCTTAAAGGTGCATTGAAAAATGTGATACTCCGACCGATGCTTCTGTTGTTGTGGAGTAACTCATGCAGCCAGCTGTGGCTCCAGGGTTTGGTGTTACATGTTATTTATGTAGTTTATTGTTGAAAAAAATTCGGTCACAGTCCCTATGATCACTGTTACATTGCATTTATGGCTTTATTTTGGTGATTTCTAAAAGTTTTTTGGTTTGGCCATGTTTTTGTTTATTGGAGTACGGAGTTAGACTGATGGCCTTAATCTAAGTTGTCTTGTGGTTGTTGTTGTAGTACGGAGTTAGACTGATGGCCTTAATATAAGTTGTCTTGTGGTGGTTGTTGTTGTAGTACGGAGTTAGACTGATGGCTTTAATCTAAGTTGTCTTGTGGTGGTTGTTGTTGTAGTACGGAGTTAGACTGATGGCCTTAATCTAAGTTGTCTTGTGGTGGTTGTTGTTGTAGTACAGAGTTAGACTGATGGCCTTAATATAAGTTGTCTTGTGGTTGTTGTTGTTGTTGTAGTACGGAGTTAGACTGATGGCCTTAATCTAAGTTGTCTTGTGGTTGTTGTTGTAGTAACGGAGTTAGACTGATGGCCTTAATCTAAGTTGTCTTGTGGTTGTTGTAGTAACGGAGTTAGACTGATGGCCTTAATCTAAGTTGTCTTGTGGTGGTTGTTGTTGTAGTACGGAGTTAGACTGATGGCCTTAATCTATGTTGTCTTGTGGTTGTTGTTGTTGTTGTTTGACTTGTATCCCACTGGGATTTTTGCACACAGCCTTGGTGTACGGTGCTATTTCAGGAATATTTTGATGTTTTTTTCCTGGATTTTCTGTTTGCACAGTCACACAAAGTAGTCACTTTAAGATGTTTTTCTTGCTCGTGTTTTTGTGTTTGTTTGTTTGTTACGGTTGCACTCGATTCAAGAGCCGAATGGCTCACAGGGGCTATACCAACAATAAATGGAACTGTGAAACTATCAGCCAGTAGTCATCTCAGTCAGTGGACCCGTGGCACCTGCTGGGTCTGCCCCGTGACCTCCTGCCCAGCGGGCGTTCGACACTTCACGTGGTGGCCTCAAGGTGCACGTGGCCTGGCACAAGCGTCGTGGTGACGTCACCGCCACTTAGTGGCGAATGGAGGTTGTTGTTGGTGGAGGTGGGTAGTGGTGGTGGTGGTAGTAGTAGTGGTGGTGGTAGTGGTGGTGGTAGTGGTGGTGGTGGTAGTGGTGGTGGTGGGTAGTGGTGGTGGTGGTAGTGGTGGTGGTAGTGGTGGTGGTGTGGTGGTGGTGGGTAGTGGTGGTGGTTGTGGTGGTGTGGTGGTGGTGGGGGTGGTGGTGGTGGGGGTGGTGGGTGGTGGTGTGGTGGTGGTGGGTAGTGGTGGTGGTGGGTAGTGGTGGTGGTGGGTAGTGGTGGTGGTGGTAGTGGCGGTGGTGGTGGTGGTGTGGTGGTGGTAGTGGTGGTAGTGGTGGTGGTGGGTAGTGGTGGGTGGTGGTGGTGGTTAGTGGTTGTGGTGGGTGGTGGTAGTGGTGGTGGTGTGGTGATGGTGGTGGTGGTAGTGGTGATGGTGTGGTGGTGGTAGTGGTAATGGTGGTAGTGGTGGTGGTAGTGGTGGTGGTGGTAGTGGTAGTGGTGGTAGTGGTGGTGGTGGTGGGTGGTGGTGGGTAGTGGTAGTGGTGGTGGTGGGTGGTGGTGGGTAGTGGTGGTGGTGTGGTGGTGGTGGTGGGTGGTGGTGGTGGTGGGTGGTGGTGGTCGGTAGTGGTGGTGGTGTGGTGGTGGTGGTGGGTGGTGGTGGTGGTGGTGGGTGGTGGTGGTGTGGTGGTGGTGGTGGTGTGGTGGTGGTGGTGGTGGTGGGTAGTGGTGGTGGTGGTGTGATGGTGGGTGGTGGTGGTGGTGGGTGGTGGTGGTGGTGGGTAGTGGTGGTGGTGGTAGTGGTGGTGAGTAGTGGTGGTGGTGGGTAGTGGTGGTGGTGGGTAGTGGTGGTGGTGGGTAGTGGTGGTGGTGGGTAGTGGTTGTGGTGGTCGGTGGTGATTGGCGGTGGTGGGTGGTGGGTGGCGATTGTGGTGGTGGGTGGTGATTGTGGTGGTGGGTAATTGTGGTGATTGGTGGTTAGTGGTGGTGATTGTTGTGGTTGTGTGTGACGGTGGGTAAGTTTTGAGCGTTCGTAAGCGGAGGAGTCTCATCACCCCACCCCACCAACCCGCGCGTTCGTAAGTAGAGGAACCACCACCCCCCTCCCCCCGCACATGTGAGAGCCCCGCCCCGCCCCGCCGTGCGGATATACGTCACGTCCGGCGAGTTGCGGCCTACACTTCCGGCAGCGTGGGCCCGTGGTGGTGATGGTCGCCGCGGTTGGCGCGAAGCGGCTCTCTCCACCCTCGGCTCTGAGTAGTTTGTTTATTTAAAGAAGACCAACAACAAGCAACAACAACATTTAACAACAACCGAGACAGCGGCGGCGGCGTTGGCGCTCCAGGCGAGGAGGTAACCCAGGAGCCTCGCGATCTTTTGCGGTGTTTGTGCTAAAAAAAAAAAATTTTCTTCAATTAAATGTTTGTTAATTTTTCTCTGGACACACTTTGCAAACACAAAAGAAATGTATCTTTTGGTTTTGTTTTCCATTATGGTTGTTCGTTTGTGCGGTCAACAATAACAACAACAACCAAACAAACAAAACAGCTTCGTGATTAGCCCGTCGGTTTTTTTTCCCCCCCCCGTTTTAAATCGTTGATCTTCGATACGTTGAGGACAAATGCGTCGACTGCTGTGCACGACACCACTATATATTAAAACAACAAAAAATATATAACAATTGTTCATTGCAGGGGACGCGTTAAAGACGTTTAAGGCACCGAACTGAAAGCCCTTTTTGCAAGGTTATTCATGTGTCGCTGCGTTCGCCGCATAGCCCTGTGGCGAGCTAGACAAACGCGAAGAGACATTGCTGAGACAGCGTGGTGACGATGCATTGTCTCTTGATGATGATTGGGACACATCCGGACACAGCAGCTCTCTCTAGAGCCTGGTCTCTCTGGAGCCAGTGTCTCACTAGCCAGTGTCTCACCACCCAGTGTCTCACTAGCCAGTGTCTCACTAGCCAGTGTCTCACCACCCAGTGTCTAATTAGCAGTGTCTCACCACCCAGTGTCTCACCACCCAGTGTCAAATTAGCAGTGTCTCACTACCCAGTGGCTTAATTAGCAGTGTCTTAATTAGGAGTGTCTCACCACCCAGTGTCTCACTAGCAGTGTCTCACTACCCAGTGTCTTAATTAGCAGTGTCTCACCACCCAGTGTTTCACTAGCAGTGTCTCACTAGCAGTGTCTCACTACCCAGTGTCTCACCACCCAGTGTCTCACCACCCAGTGTCTCACTAGCAGTGTCTCACCACCCAGTGTCAAATTAGCAGTGTCTCACCACCCAGTGTCTCACTAGCAATGTCTCACTACCCAGTGTCTCACTAGCCAGTGTCTCACTACCCAGTGTCTTACTAGCAGTGTCTCACTACCCAGTGTCTCACTACCCAGTGTCACACTACCCAGTGTCTCACTACCCAGTGTCTCACTACCCAGTGTCTCACTACCCAGTGTCTCACTACCCAGTGTCTCACTAGCAGTGTCTCACCACCTAGTGTCTAATTAGCAGTGTCTCACTACCCAGTGTCTCACCACCCAGTGTATAATTAGCAGTGTCTCACCACCCAGTGTCTAATTAGCAGTGTCTCACTACCCAGTGTCTCACTACCCAGTGTCTCACTACCCAGTGTCTCACTACCCAGTGTCTCACTACGCAGTGTCTAATTAGCAGTGTCTCACTACCCAGTGTCTAATTAGCAGTGTCTCACTACCCAGTGTCTCACTAGCCAGTGTCTCACTACCCAGTGTCTCACTAGCAGTGTCTCACTACCAGTGTCTCACTACCCAGTGTCTCACTACCCAGTGTCTCACCACCCAGTGTCTCACTAGCAGTGTCTCACTACCCAGTGTCTCACTACCCAGTGTCTCACCACCCAGTGTCTCACTAGCAGTGTCTCACTACCCAGTGTCTCACTACCCAGTGTCTAATTAGCAGTGTCTCACTACCCAGTGTCTCACCACCCAGTGTCTCACCACCCAGTGTCTCACTACCCAGTGTCTCACTACCCAGTGTCTCACTACGCAGTGTCTAATTAGCAGTGTCTCACTACCCAGTGTCTAATTAGCAGTGTCTCACTACCCAGTGTCTCACTACCCAGTGTCTCACTACCCAGTGTCTCACTACCCAGTGTCTCACTACCCAGTGTCTCACTACCCAGTGTCTCACCACCCAGTGTCTAATTAGCAGTGTCTCACCACCCAGTGTCTCACCACCCAGTGTCTCACTACCCAGTGTCTCACTAGCACTGGCCGCTGGGGGGAGAGACAAAGGCGGCCGGGCGTGGTGGTGGTGCTGGCCACCCACCCCCTCTGTGTATGTAGCCACAGTGCCGGTAGCCTGCACAGGTAATGCTAGTCGCTACGACTCGCAGCCTTTACCCCCCCTACCCACCCAAACAGTCTGTTAGAGGCGATCGTTCGTCTAAGTTTGGTCGTACCGTGGTGCCGATGACGGTGCCCATGATGATGATGATAATGATGATTGCCATGATGATGATGATGGCCATGATGGTGGCCATGGTGATAATGATGATGGCCATGATGATGATGGCCATGATGGTGGCCATGATGATGATGATAATGATGATGGCCATGATGATGATAATGATGATGGCCATGATGATGATGATGGCCATGATGATGGTGGCAATGATGATGATGATAATGATGATAATGATGATGATAATGATGATGGCCATGATGATGATAATGATGATGCCCATGATGATGATGTTACTGATGATGATGATGGCCATGATGATGATAATGATGATGCCCATGATGATGATGATGATGTTACTGATGATGATGATGGCCATGATGATGATAATGATGATGCCCATGATGATGATGATGTTACTCATGATGATGTTACTCATGATGATGATGATGTTACTCATGATGATGATGATGTTACTCATGATGATGATGTTACTCATGATGATGTTACTCATGATGATGATGATGATGTTACTCATGATGATGATGATGTTACTCATGATGATGATGATGTTACTCATAATGATGATGATGATGTTACTCATGATGATGATGATGGTTTTGTTGAAGCCGGCCTGGGCACACACCTTTGCCATCCTGCCGCTTCCGCCGCTACGCTGGCCGGGGTGTTGCCGGGTTTTTTGCCTTGATGCTGATGTCGCCTCCGGCCTTGTCAATTCCGGAGCTTAGTAATGGGTGTGGTGTGCGTGGTGTGGTGTGGTGTGCGTGGTGCGGTGTGTGGTGCGGTGTGGTGCGTGGCGTCTCTACTCTGTCTCCATCAGCAGTCGGCCGCTGTTGCCCACGAACGGAAGCAAAACCATTTTTATATTATCTCTCTCTCTGTGTGTGTGTGTAACGAAATTCGGGGATAATCTTTGAACCAACACCACCATCATCACCATCATCACCACTCAACCAAAAACAATCGCCCCCCCCCTCTCTCTCTCTCGACGCCCACCCACCCACCCACTGGACCCCCATGCCCCCTCACCACCACCCCCCATCCTGCTCTCCACAACCGCCACCTCCTGGAGAAGTGAGAAATCTGGATTTGGTGGCAGAGTGAAAGGGGGCGGGCGCGGGGAGGTTTCAAAACGCGGGGAAAAAATTAAAAAAAAACCAGAGCCCGATCGTGATCCGCTCGGCGGAGGCTTCCGGAAACGCTCTTGACGAGACGGGAATCGGCCGAAGACAACTCCCTCCTCCTCCTCCTCCTCCAGGGGAAGAGGAGGAGAGAGAGAAGAGGAGGAGGAGGTGGTGGAAGCGGAAGTGAATCTCCCGACGGGCTCGTCGGAGGACCCCGCGCTCGCTCGCTTGACCCCAGGCCGTCAAACTCGACACCGGGGTGCCGTCAGGGTCTCGTTGGGTGGCACTGCCAGGCCCCCCCCCCCCACACCCACCCCCGGTGCCTCTGTCTCTGAGAGAGAGAGAGAGAGAGACACACGCGCTGCGAGAGAGAGACACGTGCTGCGAGAGAGAGACACGCGCAGAGGCGAGGGTGGCAGTGTGTGTGTGTGTGGGGGGCTAAATAACCAAACCCCTCCCCACCCACCCCACCCACCCCACCCCCCCGCGTCAAGCGAACTCCTCCACTGAGATAAGTGGTGGGAGACATTGGAGAGAGAGGGGGGGCAAGAGAGAGGGGGGGCGAGAGAGAGAGAGAGACCACCACCACCACCACAACAACGACAACAACAACAACAACGGCAGCACAGCAACAACAACGACAACAACAACAACGTCGACAACCATGACAGGCCGTCGTCTGGAAGTCCGCCCGTCACACGCGGAGTCTCGCCGGCCCCTCCACCCCCGTGCAAAAGTCAGTAAAAGCACGACGGGCGACCGGGAGGATGGTGGCGGTGGTGGTGGTGGTGATGATGGCGGTGATGGCGGCGGTGGTGATGGCGCCGGTGATGGCGGCGGTGTTGTGGTTGAAGAGAACGCGGCTCGTTAATGAGCCGTGGGGGGGGCCGGGAGCGTTGGTGGGTCGGTGAGAATTTGAGGAGGAGGTAGAGGAGGAGGAGGTAGAGGAGGTAGAGGAGGAGGAGGAGGAGGTAGAGGAGGAGGTAGAGGAGGAGGTGGAGGCGAGAATTTTGCTGGCGGAAATTTGGTTGAGAACTGGGGGGAGAGGGCGGAGGAGGGGGGAGTGGTGGGCGGGGAGTGGGGGGCAGGGAGGTGGGGGGGGAAGGTGGTGGGGGGAAGGTGGCAGGGGGAGGTGGGGAGAGATGATGGGGGGGCTGCCGAAGAGCAACGGTGGCTTTGAAGAGGTGGGGGGGGGGGTGGAGGAGGTGATGGTGGCGGGGGGGGGGAGCCACACTTGGCCAGGTCGAAGGTCTCCCAAGGTGGAAGGTTGTGTGATGGCGTGGCGAGACTCACACAGAGACTGACGCAGAGACTCACACAGAGACTCACGCAGAGACTCACGCAGAGACTCGGAGACTCACACAGAGACTCGGAGACTCACACAGAGCCTCACACAGAGACTCGCTCAGAGACTCACGCAGAGACTCACTCAGAGACTCGCTCAGAGACTCACACAGAGACTCACTCAGAGACTCACTCGGAGACTCACTCAGAGACTCACACAGAGACTCACACAGAGACTCACTCAGAGACTCACTCAGAGACTCACTCAGAGACTCACTCAGAGACTCACACACGCAGAGACTCACACACTCAGAGACTCACGCAGAGACTCACGCAGAGACTCACACAGAGACTCACGCAGAGACTCACTCAGAGACTCACTCACTCAGAGACTCACGCAGAGACTCACGCAGAGACTCACACAGAGACGCAGAGACTCACACAGAGACGCAGAGACTCACACAGAGACTCAGAGACTCACACAGAGACTCACACAACGACTCAGAGACTCACACAGAGACACACAGAGACTCAGAGACTCGCGCAGAGACTCGCGCAGAGACTCACACAGAGACTCACGCAGAGACTCAGAGACTCACGCAGAGACTCGGACTCACACAGAGACTCACGCAGAGACTCTGAGACTCACACAGAGACTCGGAGACTCACGCAGAGACTCAGAGACTCACGCAGAGACTCGGAGACTCACACAGAGACTCACACAGAGACTCACACAGAGACTCACACAGAGACTCACGCAGAGACTCGGAGACTCACGCAGAGACTCACGCAGAGACTCACGCAGAGACTCACGCAAAGACTCACACAGAGACTCGGAGACTCACACAGAGACTCACACAGAGACTCACACAGAGACTCACTCAGAGACTCACGCAGAGACTCACGCAGAGACTCACACAGAGACTCACACAGAGACTCACTCAGAGACTCACGCAGAGACTCACAGAGACTCGGAGACTCACACAGAGACTCACACAGAGACTCACTCAGAGACTCACTCAGAGACTCACGCAGAGACTCACACAGAGACTCACACAGAGACTCACACAGAGACTCACACAGAGACTCACACAGAGACTCACACAGAGACTCACACAGAGACTCACACAGAGACTCACGCAGAGACACAGAGACTCACGCAGAGACTCACGCAGAGACTCAGAGACTCACGCAGAGACTCACGCAGAGACTCGGAGACTCACACAGAGACTCGGAGACTCACACAGAGACTCGGAGACTCAAGCAGAGACTCAGAGACTCACACAGAGACTCACGCAGAGACTCGCGCAGAGACTCGGAGACTCAAGCAGAGACTCAAGCAGAGACTCAAGCAGAGACTCAAGCAGAGACTCACTCAGAGACTCACTCAGAGACTCACTCAGAGACTCACGCAGAGACTCACGCAGAGACTCACGCAGAGACTCACGCAGAGACTCACGCAGAGACTCACGCAGAGACTCACGCAGAGACTCGGAGACTCACACAGAGACTCGGAGACTCACACAGAGACTCGGAGACTCAAGCAGAGACTCAGAGACTCACACAGAGACTCACGCAGAGACTCACGCAGAGACTCACACAGAGACTCACGCAGAGACTGACGCAGAGACTCACACAGAGACTCACACAGAGACTCACGCAGAGACTCACGCAGAGACTCACGCAGAGACTCACGCAGAGACTCGGAGACTCACGCAGAGACTCACGCAGAGACTCGGAGACTCACACAGAGACTCACGCAGAGACTCGGAGACTCACGCAGAGACTCACGCAGAGACTCGGAGACTCACGCAGAGACTCACGCAGAGACTCACGCATAGACTCACGCAGAGACTCACACAGAGACTCACACAGAGACTCACACAGAGACTCACACAGAGACTCTCGCAGAGACTCACACAGAGACTCACACAGAGACTCACTCAGAGACTCACACAGAGACTCACTCAGAGACTCACTCAGAGACTCACTCAGAGACTCACTCAGAGACTCACGCAGAGACTCACGCAGAGACTCACACAGAGACTCACGCAGAGACTCACGCAGAGACTCACGCAGAGACTCGGAGACTCACGCAGAGACTCGGAGACTCACACAGAGACTCGGAGACTCAAGTAGAGACTCAGAAACTCACGCAGAGACTCAGAGACTCACACAGAGACTCACGCAGAGACTCGGAGACTCACACAGAGACTCGGAGACTCAAGCAGAGACTCACACAGAGACTCGCGCAGAAACTCAGAGACTCACGCAGAGACTCACGCAGAGACTCGGAGACTCACACAGAGACTCGGAGACTCAAGCAGAGACTCAGAGACTCACACAGAGACTCGCGCAGAGACTCAGAGACTCACGCAGAGACTCACGCAGAGACTCGGAGACTCAAGCAAAACTCACGCAGAGACTCACGCAGAGACTCACGCAGAGGCTCACGCAGAGACTCACGCAGAGACTCACGCAGAGACCCACAGACTCACCGCACAGAGACCCATAGGCTCACTCACACAGAGACCCATAGACTCACCACACAGAGACCCATAGACTCACCACACAGAGACTCACTCACACAGAGACCCATAGACTCACCGCACAGAGACCCACAGACTCACACAGAGACCCATAGACTCACTCACACAGAGACCCACAGACTCACACAGAGACCCACAGACTCACCCACACAGAGACCCATAGACTCACCACACAGAGACCCATAGACTCGCACAGAGACCCATAGACTCACCACACAGAGACCCATAGACTCACCACACAGAGACCCACAGACTCACTCACACAGAGACCCACAGACTCACTCACACAGAGACCCACAGACTCACCGCACAGAGACCCACAGACTCACTCACACAGAGACCCACAGACTCACTCACACAGAGACCCACAGACTCACTCACACAGAGACCCACAGACTCACACAGACTCACTCACACAGAGACCCACAGACTCACCACACAGAGACCCACAGACTCACCCACACAGAGACCCACAGACTCACACAGAGACCCATAGACTCATCACACAGAGACCCATAGACTCACACAGAGACCCACAGACTCACTCACACAGAGACCCACAGACTCACACAGAGACCCACAGACTCACCACACAGAGACCCACAAACTCACCACACAGAGACCCACAGACTCACTCACACAGAGACCCACAGACTCACTCACACAGAGACCCACAGACTCACTCACACAGAGACCCACAGACTCACTCACACAGAGACCCACAGACTCACTCACACAGAGACCCACAG
>NC_133742.1:3693407-3850907 GCF_048934315.1 Petromyzon marinus | reverse complement strand
CGTGTCTCTCCCTCCCCGTGTCTCTCTCCTCCCCGTGTCTCTCTCCTCCTCCCCCGTGTCTCTCCTGCTCTCCCGTGTCTCTCTCCTCCCCGTGTCTCTCCCTCCCCGTATCTCTCTCCTCCCCCGTGTCTCTTTCTCCCCCGTGTCTCTCCCTCTCCTCCACCACCACCACCGTCCCGTTCTCGTTAACGCCCCCTTCACGCCCCCCGTCACGCCCCCTTCACGCCCCCTCCTCTCCCCTCTCCCCCTGCAGGCCCCACCCCCTCCGTTGGGGGCGGTGCCGCCCGCGCCCTGCCCGGCGTGCGTACAGTGTGGGCGTGACGGCCGCGTCTCCCTCTACAACTTGGGCCTGGCCCACTGCCTGCCACTCTGCTCGAGCCCACGGGTAAACAACGTCACACACACGTCACACCGCGTCACACCACGTCACTCCGCTGGGGGACAGGGGTGGGACAGGGGTGGGTGGGGCAGGGGGTGGGTGGGTGGGACAAGGAGTGGGTGGGTGGGTGGGGCAGGGGGTGGGTGGGTGGGTGGGACAAGGAGTGGGTGGGTGGGTGGGGCAGGGGGTGGGTGGGTGGGTGGGACAAGGGGTGGGTGGGGCAGGGGGTGGGTGGGTGGGACAAGGGGTGGGTGGGTGGGACGGGGGGTGGGTGGGTGAGTGGGACAAGGGGGTGGGTGGGTGGGACAAGGGGGTGGGTGGGTGGGACAAGGGGGTGGGTGGGTGGGACAGGGGGGTGGGTGGGTGGGACAGGGGGGTGGGTGGGTGGGGCAGGGGGGTGGGTGGGTGGGACAAGGGGGTGGGTGGGTGGGACAAGGGGGTGGGTGGGTGGGACAAGGGGGTGGGTGGGTGGGACAAGGGGGTGGGTGGGTGGGACAAGGGGGTGGGTGGGTGGGACAAGGGGGTGGGTGGGTGGGACAAGGGGGTGGGTGGGTGGGACAAGGGGGTGGGTGGGTGGGACAAGGGGGTGGGTGGGTGGGACAAGGGGGTGGGTGGGTGGGACAAGGGGGTGGGTGGGTGGGGCAAGGGGGTGGGTGGGTGGGGCAAGGGGGTGGGTGGGTGGGTGGGGCAAGGGGGTGGGTGGGTGGGTGGGGCAAGGGGGTGGGTGGGTGGGTGGGGCAAGGGGGTGGGTGGGTGGGTGGGGCAAGGGGGTGGGTGGGTGGGTGGGGCAGGGGGTGGGTGGGTGGGTGGGGCAGGGGGTGGGTGGGTGGGTGGGGCAGGGGGTGGGTGGGTGGGTGGGGCAGGGGGTGGGTGGGTGGGTGGGGCAGGGGGTGGGTGGGTGGGTGGGGCAGGGGGTGGGTGGGTGGGTGGGGCAGGGGGTGGGTGGGTGGGTGGGGCAGGGGGTGGGTGGGTGGGTGGGGCAGGGGGTGGGTGGGTGGGGCAGGGGGTGGGTGGGTGGGGCAAGGGGTGGGTGGGTGGGTGGGACAAGGGGTGGGTGGGTGGGTGGGACAAGGGGGTGGGACAAGGGGGTGGGACAAGGGGGTGGGACAAGGGGGTGGGACAAGGGGGTGGGACAAGGGGGTGGGACAAGGGGGTGGGACAAGGGGGTGGGACAAGGGGGTGGGACAAGGGGGTGGGACAAGGGGGTGGGACAAGGGGGTGGGACAAGGGGGTGGGACAAGGGGGTGGGACAAGGGGGTGGGACAAGGGGGTGGGACAAGGGGGTGGGACAAGGGGGTGGACAAGGGGGTGGGTGGATAAACTCACTCTTGTTGTATCAACAAATCTTGTAACTCAATTGTAACCCACTTCCCAACGCGCTATCGACTGCAAACTCAGTGTGCTTATGTCATACCGATGACCATACCATATCCTATCGTTAAAAATAAAAATGAACATTTAAAAACAATCTTTTACACGCTTTTGATAAACTCTCTCTGTTGTAGTCTTGTAACTCAATTGTAACCCACTTCCCAACGCGCTATCGACTGCAAACTCGGTGTGCTTATGTCATACCGATGACCATACCATATCCTATCGTTAAAAATAAAAATGAACATTTTAAAACAATCTTTTACACGCTTTTGATAAACTCTCTCTGTTGTAGTCTTGTAACTCAATTGTAACCCACTTCCCAACGCGCTATCGACTGCAAACTCGGTGTGCTTATGTCATACCGATGACCATACCATATCCTATCGTTAAAAATAAAAATGAACATTTTAAAACAATCTTTAACACGCTTTTGATAAACTCTCTCTGTTGTAGTCTTGTAACTCAATTGTAACCCACTTCCCAACGCGCTATCGACTGCAAACTCGGTGTGCTTATGTCATACCGATGACCATACCATATCCTATCGTTAAAAATAAAAATGAACATTTTAAAACAATCTTTAACACGCTTTTGATAAACTCTCTCTGTCTGTTGTAGTCTTGTAACTCAATTGTAACCCACTTCCCAACGCGCTATCGACTGCAAACTCGGTGTGCTTATGTCATACCGATGACCATACCATATCCTATCGTTAAAAATAAAAATGAACATTTTAAAACAATCTTTTACACGCTTTGGATGAACTCACTCTGTTGTATCAACAAGTCTTGCAACTCAATTGTAACCCACTTCCCAATGTGCCATCGACTGCAAACTCGGTGTGCTTATGTCATACCGATGACCATACCATATTCTATCGTTAAAAATAAAAATGAACATTTTAAAACAATCTTTTACATGCTTTAGATAAACTCTGTTGTATCAACAAGTCTTGTAACTCAATTGTAACCCACTTCCCAACGCGCTATCGACTGCAAACTCGGTGTGCTTATGTCATACCGATGACCATACCATATCCTATCGTTAAAAATAAAAATGAACATTTTAAAACAATCTTTTACACGCTTTGGATAAACTCACTCTGTTGTATCAACAAATCTTGTAACTCAATTGTAACCCACTTCCCAATGTGCTATCGACTGCAAACTCGGTGTGCTTATGTCATACCGATGACCATACCATATTCTATCGTTAAAAATAAAAATAAACATTTTTAAACAATCTTTAACACGCTTTTGATAAACTCTCTCTGTTGTAGTCTTGTAACTCAATTGTAACCCACTTCCCAACGCGCTATCGACTGCAAACTCGGTGTGCTTATGTCATACCGATGACCATACCATATCCTATCGTTAAAAATAAAAATGAACATTTTAAAACAATCTTTTACACGCTTTGGATAAACTCACTCTGTTGTATCAACAAATCTTGTAACTCAATTGTAACCCACTTCCCAACGTGCTATCGACTGCAAACTAGGTGTGCTTATGTCATACCGATGACCATACCATATCCTATCGTTAAAAATAAAAATGAACATTTTAAAACAATCTTTTACACGCTTTGGATAAACTCTGTCTGTTGTATCAACAAGTCTTGTAACTCAATTGTAACCCACTTCCCAACGCGCTATCGACTGCAAACTAGGTGTGCTTATGTCATACCGATGACCATACCATATCCTATCGTTAAAAATAAAAATGAACATTTTAAAACAATCTTTTACACGCTTTGGATAAACTCACTCTGTTGTATCAACAAGTCTTGTAACTCAATTGTAACCCACTTCCCAACGCGCTATCGACTGCAAACTCGGTGTGCTTATGTCATACCGATGACCATACCATATTCTATCGTTAAAAATAAAAATGAACATTTTTAAACAATCTTTAACACGCTTTGGATAAACTCACTCTGTTGTATCAACAAATCTTGTAACTCAATTGTAACCCACTTCCCAACGTGCTATCGACTGCAAACTCGGTGTGCTTATGTCATACCGATGACCATACCATATCCTATCGTTAAAAATAAAAATGAACATTTTAAAACAATCTTTTACACGCTTTGGATAAACTCACTCTGTTGTATCAACAAATCTTGTAACTCAATTGTAACCCACTTCCCAATGTGCTATCGACTGCAAACTCGGTGTGCTTATGTCATACCGATGACCATACCATATTCTATCGTTAAAAATAAAAATGAACATTTTAAAACAATCTTTTACACGCTTTAGATAAACTCTGTTGTATCAACAAGTCTTGTAACTCAATTGTAACCCACTTCCCAATGTGCTATCGACTGCAAACTCGGTGTGCTTATGTCATACCGATGACCGTACCATATCCTATAATTAAAAATAGAAATGAACTTTTTAAAACAATCTTTTACACGCTTTTTATTAACTCACTCTGTCTGTTGTTGCTGTATCTTCAAATCTTGTAACTCGATTTCAACCCACTTCCCAACGTCGTATTGACTGCAAACTGGGTGCAGTTACGTCATTCCGATGACGATACTATATATTCTATCATTAAAAAAAATAAAATAAAAATAAAATAATATATAAACGTTATTTTTTTACATGTTACGTTTCAACTTGAGTCTAATTGTTGACGCTCAACTGTAAATCACCGATGTCGCCTTGCGTTGTGGCGAGCTTCTGGGGGTCCACTTATTGGTGTCGTGGAGTTCTGACGTTACTACTAGTACCGTGTACGCTTTTCATAAAAGCGCGTTTATGAACAAAAGTTTTTTTTTTAAAATATATATTACTCATTAAGAGCAGAATGAGGTTTGGAAGGAGTGGCCGGTGAGGTTAATGGGACAGAGAGATGGGGTTTAAAAGGATAAAATGATGGAGTGTAAGGAGTGTCTATAAGCTGTTTCGTGAGCAGGTCTAGTGGCAAATTGAGCAACACGTAAAGTAACGAGGATTGTTGATGTTGTGGTCGTTGATAGTGATGATGTGGGTGTTGATGTGGATGTTGTGGTTGTTGTGGTTGTTGATCGTGATGTTATGGATGTTGTGGTCGGTGATGGTGATGATGTGGATGTTGTGGTTGTTGATGTGGATGTTGTGGTTGTTGATGGTGATGTTGTGGTTGTTGATGGTGATGATGTGGTTGTTGATGGTGATGATGTGGTTGTTGATGGTGATGATGTGGATGTTGATGGTGATGATGTGGATGTTTATGGTGATGATGTGGATGTTGATGGTGATGATGTGGATGTTGTGGTCGTTGATGGTGATGTTGTGGTTGTTGATGGTGATGATGTGGATGTTGTGGGTGTTGATGTGGATGTTGTGGGTGTTGATGGTGATGTTGTGGTTGTTGATGATGTGGATGTTGTGGTTGTTGATAGTGATGATGTGGATGGTGATGGTGTGGATGTTGTGGTTGTTGATCGTGATGTTATGGATGTTGTGGTCGGTGATGGTGATGATGTGGATGTTGTGGTTGTTGATGGTGATGTTGTGGTTGTTGATGGTGATGATGTGGTTGTTGATGGTGATGATGTGGTTGTTGATGGTGATGATGTGGTTGTTGATGGTGATGATGTGGTTGTTGATGGTGATGATGTGGATGTTGATGGTGATGATGTGGATGTTGTGGTCGTTGATGGTGATGTTGTGGTTGTTGATGGTGATGATGTGGATGTTGTGGGTGTTGATGGTGATGATGTGGATGTTGTGGGTGTTGATGTGGATGTTGTGGGTGTTGATGGTGATGTGGATGTTGTGGTTGTTGATGATGTGGATGTTGTGGTTGTTGATAGTGATGATGTGGTTGTTGATGGTGATGGTGTGGATGTTGTGGTTGTTGATCGTGATGTTATGGATGTTGTGGTCGGTGATGGTGATGATGTGGATGTTGTGGTTGTTGATGGTGATGATGTGGTTGTTGATGGTGATGATGTGGTTGTTGATGGTGATGATGTGGTTGTTGATGGTGATGATGTGGTTGTTGATGGTGATGATCTGGATGTTGTGGGTGTTGATGTGGATGTTGTGGGTGTTGATGGTGATGTGGATGTTGTGGTTGTTGATGATGTGGATGTTGTGGTTGTTGATAGTGATGATGTGGTTGTTGATGGTGATGGTGTGGATGTTGTGGTTGTTGATCGTGATGTTATGGATGTTGTGGTCGGTGATGGTGATGATGTGGATGTTGTGGTTGTTGATGGTGATGATGTGGTTGTTGATGGTGATGATGTGGTTGTTGATGGTGATGATGTGGTTGTTGATGGTGATGATGTGGTTGTTGATGGTGATGATGTGGATGTTGATGGTGATGATGTGGATGTTGTGGTCGTTGATGGTGATGTTGTGGTTGTTGATGGTGATGATGTGGATGTTGTGGGTGTTGATGGTGATGATGTGGATGTTGTGGGTGTTGATGTGGATGTTGTGGGTGTTGATGGTGATGTGGATGTTGTGGTTGTTGATGATGTGGATGTTGTGGTTGTTGATAGTGATGATGTGGTTGTTGATGGTGATGGTGTGGATGTTGTGGTTGTTGATCGTGATGTTATGGATGTTGTGGTCGGTGATGGTGATGATGTGGATGTTGTGGTTGTTGATGGTGATGATGTGGTTGTTGATGGTGATGATGTGGTTGTTGATGGTGATGATGTGGTTGTTGATGGTGATGATCTGGATGTTGTGGGTGTTGATGTGGATGTTGTGGGTGTTGATGGTGATGTGGATGTTGTGGTTGTTGATGATGTGGATGTTGTGGTTGTTGATAGTGATGATGTGGTTGTTGATGGTGATGGTGTGGATGTTGTGGTTGTTGATCGTGATGTTATGGATGTTGTGGTCGGTGATGGTGATGATGTGGATGTTGTGGTTGTTGATGGTGATGATGTGGTTGTTGATGGTGATGATGTGGTTGTTGATGGTGATGATGTGGTTGTTGATGGTGATGATGTGGTTGTTGATGGTGATGATGTGGATGTTGATGGTGATGATGTGGATGTTGTGGTCGTTGATGGTGATGTTGTGGTTGTTGATGGTGATAATGTGGATGTTGTGGGTGTTGATGGTGATGATGTGGATGTTGTGGGTGTTGATGTGGATGTTGTGGGTGTTGATGGTGATGTGGATGTTGTGGTCGTTGATGGTGATGATGTGGTCGTTGATGGTGATGATGTGGATGTTGTGGTTGTTGATGATGTGGATGTTGTGGTTGTTGATAGTGATGATGTGGTTGTTGATGGTGATGGTGTGGATGTTGTGGTTGTTGATGGTGATGTTGTGGATGTTGTGGTCGGTGATGGTGATGATGTGGATGTTGTGGTTGTTGATGGTGATGATGTGGTTGTTGATGGTGATGATGGTGATGATGTGGTTGTTGATGGTGATGATGTGGATGTTGTGGTTGTTGATGGTGATGATGTCGTTGTTGATGGTGATGATGTGGATATTGTGGTTGTTGATGGTGATGATGTGGTTGTTGATGGTGATGATGTGGATGTTGTGGTCGGTGATGGTGATGATGTGGATGTTGTGGTTGTTGATGGTGATGATATAGATGTTGTTGGTGATGATGTGGATGTTGTGGGTGGTGATGGTGATGATGTGGATGTTGTGGGTGGTGATGGTGATGATGTGGGTGTTGTGGTTGTTGATGGTGATGATGTGGATGTTGTGGTTGTTGATGGTGATGATGTGGATGTTGTGGTTGTTGATGGTGATGATGTGGATGTTGTGGTCGTTGATGGTGATGTGTATGTTGTGGTTGTTGATGGTGATGATGTGGATGTTGTGGTCGTTAATGGTGATGATGTGTTTTCTTGGTTCTTTCGGTAAAGTCACCACGTAGAAGGGAAACAAAATAAAAAGATAAAACAATAAAATTCTCACGACGTTTCGACCGCAACACAAGCAATCATCAGGTGTGAAAACCACAGCAAGGAAATTTTTTTAAAAGTGGTGTTTTTTAACGTTAGCACCACGGAGAGCGATTTTGCAGTTTGTTCAGATGGACGAGTCCATCTATGTTTGGAAAATAGGAGGGGGGAGACGAAAATAATGGATGCGGTCTGAAAGCCACCGTAAGCGTGAACAATCAATTAAGACCCGAAATGGTTTATCAAATCCTTCCAATGATTGCTAAGCCAGAATCCATCTTCTCGGTTGAATTTGTCTCTGTGTTTGTATATGTGGATAGCCTCATGAACGAATCTCTCATGGTAGCCGGATGGCTTGCAGATAACCTCTGTCTTGGAGAAGTCAATGTCATGTGAGCCTACTGAATTATAACAATGATCTGCCACGGCCGAGGTGTTGGTCCTACCGTGTTTAAGGTCTGCTTTGTGTTCACGAATGCGGTCCGAGACATGGCGTTTGGTTTCTCCAATGTAACTACTACCACAGAGGCAACTTAGTTTGTAGACACCAGGGTACTGTATGTCCGGAATCACATCTTTTACAGATGCAACCAGATCACGGATTTCATGTAATGCGTTGAATCGGACCTGGATTTTGTGTTTGTTCAAGATTTTGGAGATATTTTTTTGTGGTTGGTGATGATGTGGTTGTTGTGGTCGTTGATGGTGATGATATGGATGTTGTGCTTGATGATGATGATGTGGATGTTGTGGTCGTTGATGATATGGATGTTGTTGTGCTTGTTGATGGTGATGATGGTGTTGTGGTTGTTGTGCTTGTTGATGGTGATGATGGTGTTGTGGTTGTTGATGATGTGAATGTTGTGGTTGTTGATGATGATGATGTGGATGTTGTGCTTGTTGATGGTGATGATGGTGTTGTGGTTGTTGTTGATGGTGATGATGGTGTTGTGGCTGTTGATGATGTGAATGTTGTGCTTGTTGATGGTGATGATGATGGTGTTGTGGTTGTTGTGCTTGTTGATGGTGATGATGGTGTTGTGGTTGTTGATGATGTGAATGTTGTGGTTGATGATGGTGTTGTGGTTGTTGATGATGTGATGATGTAAATGCTGTGGTGTTTGATGTTGTTGTTGTTGACGACGACGCTGTGGTCGCTGTTGATGTTGTTGTTGTTGACGTTGCTGCTGCTGTGGTTGACGCCGATGTTGTTTATGTCGTTGTTGTTGTTAACAATGTTGACGTCCGTGTGTCCCCACCACAGTGCCTCTTCCCGCTGGACTCGCACGCCCTCTCCCACCTGATCTCCCCACGCGGCTGCGGCCTCGCCTCTCCACTGCTAGCCTGCCCCAGCCCCCCGCCGCCACGGCCTCCTCCCCCTGCTGACGGCGGCGATGGCGGAGATGGCGGCGATGGCGGCGGTGATGGGAGAGATGATGGGGGCGGTGGCGATGGCGGCGATGGGCCTCGGGGAGCCAAGAGACGCCGATGGGACGATGGCTGCTCCGTCGTCGTCGCCGCCGCTACCGCCCCGAGCCCCATCGCCCACGCACACGGTGAGGGATGTTGGCGGTGGATGGGGCCTTCACGGGAGGGTCCATCGCCAGCGACGTGAACCCCATCACGCCCGTCGCCACCGCCGCCATCATCTCATCACCACCGCCCCCATCACCACCGCCGCCATCATCATCTCTCCCATCACCACCGCCCCCATCATCTCTCTCATCACCACCACCCCCATCACCACCGCCGCCATCATCTCTCTCATCACCACCGCCCCCATCATCTCTCTCATCACCACCACCCCATCACCACCGCCGCCATCATCTCTCTCATCACCACCGCCCCCATCACCACCCCCATCACCTCCCCCATCACCACCCCCATCATCTCTCCCATCACCGCCCCCATCATCTCTCCCATCACCGCCCCCATCACCTCCCCCATCACCACCCCCATCATCTCTCTCATCACCGCCCCCATCACCGCCCCCATCATCTCTCTCATCACCTCCCCCATCACCACCCCCATCACCGCCCCCATCACCGCCCCCATCACCGCCCCCATCACCGCCCCCATCATCTCTCTCATCGCCACCGCCCCCAGGAGGAGGTGGAGGAGGTTGGTGGAGGAGGAGCAGGTGGAGGTGAAGCAGGTGGAGGAGGAGGAGGTGGTGGTGGAGGTGGAGGAGGAGGAGGTGGAGGAGGAGGATGAGGATGTGGTGGAGGATGTGGTGGAGGATGTGGTGGTGGAGGAGGTGGTGGAGGAGGTGGTGGTGGAGGAGGTGGTGGAGGTGGAGGTGGTGGAGGTGGAGGAGGTGGTGGAGGAGATGGAGTTGGTGGAGGTGGAGGAGGTGGTGGAGGAGATGGAGGTGGTGGAGGAGATGGAGGTGGTGGAGGAGAAGCAGGAAGTGGAGGAAGAGGTGGTGGAGATGGAGGTGGTCGTGGAGGATGAGGAGGAGGAGGAGGTGGAGGGAGTTGGACACACGTGGTGTAGTGTAGGACAGCAGAGCTCGGGCAGTCGTGGGGGTGGTTGATTGGGTGTCACCCCCCCAGGCCATTCAGTCATTCGCTCACTCACCCACTCATTCACTCACTCACTCAGTCATTCACTCACCCACTCACTCAGCCACCCGCCCACCCACTCACTCACCCGCTCACCCAATCACTCACCCACTCATTCACTCACCCACTCATTCACTCACCCACTCACTCACCCACCCACTCACTCACTCATCCACCCGCCCACCCACTCACTCACTCACCCGCTCACTCACCTACTCACTCACCCACTCACACAGCCACTCGCCCACCCACTCACTCACCCACTCACTCACTCACCCACTCACACAGCCACTCGCCCACCCACTCACTCACTCGCTCACCCGCCCACCCACTCACCCACTCACTCACCCACTCACCCACTCACTCACTCACCCACTCACCCACTAACCCACCCACCCACTCACCTACTCACTCGCCCACTCACTCACCCACCCACTCACTCACCCACCCACTCACCCACCCACTCACTCACCCACTCACCCACTCACACAGCCACTCGCCCACCCACTCACTCACACAGCCACTCACTCACCCGCCCACTCACTCACTCACCCACTCACCCACTCACTCACCCACCCACTCACGCACTCACCCACTCACCCACCCACCCACCCACTCACTCGCCCACTCACTCGCCCACTCACTCACCCACCCACTCACTCACCCACCCACTCACCCACTCACTCACCCACTCACCTTTACCCCGCGTCCGTTGGTTCGTGCCCCCCCCCCCTCGTGGTGCAGGTGGCTGGGAGGATTTGACGGGCGTCTGTGGGCACGCCGCTCAGCTCCCTGTCGGGCATCGTGCCAACAACCGGCTGGCGTCATCGGAGCTCGCCCCACGTGGTGGTGGTGGTGGTGGTGGCGGTGGTGGCGGTGGTGGTGGCGGTGGTGGCGGTGAAGACGATGGGAGGATGGGGGCGGTGATGGTGGCCTCATCCCGTGCCCGGTGGAGCTCCTCGCTACCTCCTCAACCGTCACTCACCTCACCTACCACTCGGCCACCTCCTCAACCGTCACTCACCTCACCTACCACTCGGCCACCTCCTCAATCGTCACTCGCCCCACCTACCACTCGGCCACCTCCTCAACCGTCACTCACCCCACCTACCACTCAGCCACCTCCTCAACCGTCACTCACCCCACCTACCACTCGGCCACCTCCTCAACCGTCACTCACCCCACCTACCACTCGGCCACCTCCTCAACCGTCACTCACCCCACCTACCACTCAGCTACCTCCTCAACCGTCACTCACCCCACCTACCACTCAGCCACCTCCTCAACCGTCACTCACCCCACCTACCACTCAGCCACCTCCTCAACTGTCACTCACCCCACCTACCACTCAGCCACCTCCTCAACTGTCACTCACCCCACCTACCACTCGGCCACCTCCTCAACCGTCACTCACCCCACCTACCACTCGGCCACCTCCTCAACCGTCACTCACCCCACCTACCACTCAGCCACCTCCTCAACCGTCAATCACCCCACCTACCACTCGGCTACCTCCTCCATCGTCACTCACCCCACCTACCACACAGCAACCTCCTCCATCGTCACTCACCCCACCTCCCACTCGGCCACCTCCTCAACCGTCACTCACCCCACCTACCACTCAGCCACCTCCTCAACTGTCAATCACCCCACCTACCACTCAGCCACCTCCTCAACCGTCACTCACCCCACCTACCACTCAGCTACCTCCTCAACCGTCACTCACCCCACCTACCACTCGGCCACCTCCTCAACCGTCACTCACCCCACCTACCACTCGGCCACCTCCTCAACCGTCACTCACCCCACCTACCACTCAGCCACCTCCTCAACCGTCACTCACCTCACCTACCACTCAGCCACCTCCTCAACCGTCACTCACCCCACCTACCACTCAGCCACCTCCTCAACCATCACTCACCCCACCTACCACTCAGCCACCTCCTCAACCGTCACTCACCCCACCTACCACTCAGCTACCTCCTCAACCGTCACTCACCCCACCTACCACTCGGCCACCTCCTCAACCGTCACTCACCCCACCTACCACTCAGCTACCTCCTCAACCGTCACTCACCCCACCTACCACTCGGCCACCTCCTCAACTGTCACTCACCCCACCTACCACTCGGCTACCTCCTCAACTGTCACTCACCCCACCTACCACTCAGCCACCTCCTCAACTGTCACTCGCCCCACCTACCACTCAGCTACCTCCTCAACTGTCACTCACCTCACCTACCACTCAGCAACCTCCTCAACCGTCACTCACCCCACCTACCACTCAGCTACCTCCTCAACTGTCACTCACCTCACCTACCACTCAGCAACCTCCTCAACCGTCACTCACCCCACCTACCACTCAGCCACCTCCTCAACTGTCACTCGCCCCACCTACCACTCAGCTACCTCCTCAACTGTCACTCACCCCACCTACCACTCAGCAACCTCCTCAACCGTCACTCACCCCACCTACCACTCAGCCACCTCCTCAACCATCACTCACCCCACCTACCACTCAGCAACCTCCTCCATCGTCACTCGCCTCACCTACCACTTGGCTACCTCCTCTACCGTCACTCACCCCACCTGCCACTCAGCCACCTCCTCAACCGTCACTCACCCCACCTCCCACTCAGCAACCTCCACCCACTGTGACACCACCTCTAGTTAATGGGCATGGAGCTAATTGGCGGATGGTTAGTGAGCAGCTGGTTAATGGGCTGGTCAGTCACAAGCAGCTTGTTAATGGGCATGGTGCTAATGGGCAGATGGTTAGTGAGCAGCTGGTTAATGGGCATGGAGCTAATGGGCAGCTGGTTAACGGGCATGGAGCTAATGGGCAGCTGGTTATCGGGCAGCTGGTTAATGGGCAGGTCAGTAACAAGCAGCTTGTTAATGGGCAGGTCAGTAACGGGCAGCTGGTTAATGGGCAGCTGGTTAATGGGCAGGTCAGTAACGGGCAGCTGGTTAATGGGCAGGTCAGTAACGGGCAGCTGGTTAATGGGCAGCTGGTTAATGGGCAGGTCAGTAACAGGCAGCTTGTTAATGGGCAGGTCAGTAACGGGCAGCTGGTTAATGGGCAGCTGGTTAATGGGCAGGTCAGTAACAGGCAGCTGGTTAATGGGCAGGTCAGTAACGGGCAGCTGGTTAATGGGCAGGTCAGTAACGGGCAGCTGGTTAATGGGCAGGTCAGTAACGGGCAGCTGGTTAATGGGCAGCTGGTTAATGGGCAGGTCAGTAACGGGCAGCTGGTTAATGGGCAGGTCAGTAGCGAGCAGCTGGTTAACGAGCAGCTGGTTAATGGGCAGCTGGTTAACGGGCATGGAGCTAATGGGCACCTGGTTAACGAGCAGCTTGTTAATGGGCAGCTGGTTAACGGGCATGGAGCTAATGGGCAGCTGGTTAATGGGCAGGTCAGTAACGGGCAGCTGGTTAATGGGCAGGTCAGTAGCGAGCAGCTGGTTAACGAGCAGCTGGTTAATGGGCAGCTGGTTAACGGGCATGGAGCTAATGGGCACCTGGTTAACGAGCAGCTGGTTAATGGGCAGCTGGTTAACGGGCATGGAGCTAATGGGCAGCTGGTTAATGGGCAGGTCAGTAATGAGCAGCTGGTTAATGGGCAGCTGGTTAATGGGCAGCTGGTGAACGAGCAGCTTGTTAATGGGCAGGTCGGTAGCGGGCAGCTGGTTAACGGGCAGCTGGTTAATGGGCAGCTGGTTAATGGGCAGCTGGTTAACGAGCAGCTTGTTAACGGGCAGGTCGGTAGCGGGCAGCTGGTTAACGGGCGGCGAGCGAACGGCCGTCTTGGTAACAGGCTCGCCGATGGGTATCCAGTTAGCGGGGGGCTGGTTAGCGGGGGGCTGGTTAGCGATGGCCTGATCGGCGTCGTTGGTGGAGGTGGTAGAAGGGGGGGAGGTGGTGGAGGAGGTGGTGGTGGACGAGGTGGTGGTGGACGAGGAGGTGGTGGACGAGGATCTCTGCCAGCTGTGGATGCACGCACCGCCCCCTGGTCCAACTCTCTGCTCCGTCGCTTCATTCATCCCTCCCGTTCGGGGTGGGCGGCGGACGGCAGAGGCCACCCCCCCACCTCGTCCGCCACCACCACCACCACCACCTCGTCGTCGTCGTCGTCGCCGCTGACAGGTCCCTTCGGCAACAGCGGCGCGGTGAAGTATGGCGCCTACCGGGCCAAGGGGCTTTCGGCTTCACCGATACCTCCGCCTGATCATCATCCACCTCATCAGACTCCTACTCATCCACCTCATCAGCTACCTACTCATCCACCTCATCAGACTCCTACTCACCCGCCGACTCGTCAGTCTACTCGTCAGTCTTCTCGCCCACCTCCTCATCATCCACCTCAGCCACCTACTCATCATCCACCTCATCAGCCACACCATCCTCCTGCCTCCCATCCACCTGCTCATCCACCAGCTCGCCCACCTACTCATCATCCACCTCATCAGCCACACCATCCTCCTGCCTCCCATCCACCAACACACCCACCTACTCACCATCCACCTCACCATCCACCTCATCATCCACCTCATCAGCCACACCATCCTCCTGCCTCCCATCCACCTGCTCATCCACCAACTCGCCCACCTACTCATCATCCACCTCATCAGCCACACCATCATGCCTCCCATCCACCAACTCGCCCACCTACTCACCATCCACCTCACCATCCACCTCATCATCCACCTCATCAGCCACACCATCCTGCCTCCCATCCACCAACTCGCCCACCAACTCACCATCCACCTACTCACCATCCACCTCACCATCCACCTCATCAACCCCACCCTCGTCTTCCGCGTCGTCGGCCTGTCGTGGGTTGGCCGTTTTCGCCGCCGCTGAATGGCAAGCGGCACGACGACAACGACGAGGAGGAGGAGGTGGAGGAGGAGGAGGTGAAGGTGGCGGCGGTGGCGGTGGAGGAGGAGGAGGAGGCGACGAAGACTCGAAGACTCCGCAAGATGCTCAGGCGGCTGCGGAGGAGGCGGCTGGAGGCGGAGTCCCTGGACGAGGTGGCGCCGCGAAGGCCGGTGGCTCCGTCGGTTCGCGCCGCCGCCACCGGGAGGAAGAGCGGCTCCGGCGGGTCGGCGCCCGTCGGTTCGGGCCGGCGGGCGGCGGCAGCGACGGAGGAGGAGCTCCGCGGCGATGGCGGAGGGCTCGACGCCGAGCTGCTGGCGCTGTGCGCGCGGCTCGCTGGCCCCGAGCCTCCGCCCACCGCCACCTCGGTGGGCGGGGTGGGCGGTGGGGGGGCGGCGGCGGCGACGGTGGGGGGCGACTCCCACGACCTCGACGACTTCCTCTTGGAGCTGCTGCACGGCGGCAACGCCGCCTCTGCGCCCGACGCTGCCGTGCCGGGGTCGGAGGTCGCCGCCTTTGGGGGTGGCGGAGGAGGCGGTGGAGGCGGTGGAGGCGGTGGAGGAGTTGGTGGAGGAGGAGGCGGAGGAGGCGGTGGAGTTGGTGGAGGAGGCGGTGGAGTTGGTGGAGGAGGCGGAGGAGGCGGTGGAGGAGGAGTTGGTGGAGGAGGCAGTGGAGGAGGCGGTGGAGTTGGTGGAGGAGGCGGCGGAGGAGGCGGTGGAGGAGGAGTTGGTGGAGGAGGCGGAGGAGGCGGTGGAGGAGGAGGAGTTGGTGGAGGAGGCGGAGGAGGCGGTGGAGTTGGTGGAGGAGGTGGACTGCCCGACGAGCTTTGCGGACCAACTCTTTGGGACGTCAGCCTTTGGGTGTGACGCTTCAGAGTCGGGGAATCTTTTATTTCCGCCCTGGTAACGCAACCGGACGATGACGATGACGATGATGGCGATGATGATGGTGATGATGATGGTGATGATGATGGTGATGATGATGGCGATGATGGCGATGTGGCCGGCGGCGGCGGGGGGTGTTAAAGATCCTCCGCGAACCCACGGCGAGGGTCGGTGGATCGCACGCGGATGGGCGGGGAGCGTGGGTTGGGGGGGGGGCGTGCGTGCGTGCGTGCGTGCGTTTGATTGAGGAGGGAGCCCGTGAGTGGGAAAACCTCCTCACCCCCTCCCCCCCCCCGGCTCTTGATGGGCGAGGAGCGGTACGGCAGCTGACAGCACTTTGCACCACACCACACCGCACCCCCAAAAACGCGGTGTTACGTTCGGGGAGAGGTGGCTGTCCTGTGGAGAGAAGCCCGGCTCCTGCCCTAGTAACGTGGAATGGCCCCTCCTCGTCCACGGGCCTGTGGTTCGGGCGGGCGGGGGTTGCGGGGTGCCCTGCCCCCTAGGTGTAAGCGCGAAGGGTCGTGGCGAATATGCGGACGGAGTTAGACCCTGTTGGCTTCACTATTTATCTCTTTAACCGGCCGTTTCTCACGCCGGTTCTTCGACGCCAAGTCGCTGTAGGTAGACAAAAGAATCCAATCGAACGACAGAAAACCGATATTAGCGGAGTAATGTGTTTGTGTGGTTTTTTTTTTTTGCGATTCCTCGTGTAAGGGAAAAAAAAAGGGTTCCAGTCGTTTTGGCGTTTTGACGTCTCGACACGGCCGTTTTAGTTGCCGGAAAGGAGTGATAATATTTAAAACGTCTTTCTTTTTTTTTTTAAAAACACACGCGAGCTTTATAATGAAACGTACGCCGTTGCTGGTAGTAACGGGAGATCTCCACGGCTCCAGGAAGTGGGGGGGCCCCCCCCCCCCCCCGAAGCTTGGCACAACGTAAGGGGACCGTGGCGATTCACAGCCGACGTTGGTTTGAGCGTGGACCGTTAGACTCGAGCCGAAACGTAAAAATATGAAAGAAAAAAAAGTGTGAAAGTGTTTAGTTTTTTTTATGATAGAATATAGTATTGTCATCAGTTTGACATAGGTATAGCAAGTTTGCAGTCGAGAGCACATTGGGAAGTGGGTTACAATTCGGTTACAAGATTTGAGGATACTACAACAGACGGAGTGAGTTAAATGAAAGCGTGTAAGAAGACTAGTTTATAACAACAACAGTGAGTTAAATCAAAGTGTATAAGAAGACTAGTTTATAACAACAACAGACAGTGAGTTAAATCAAAGTGTGTAAGAAGACTAGTTTATAACAACATTGAGTTAAATCAAAGTGTGTAAGAAGACTAGTTTATAACAACAACAGAGTTAAATGAAAGCGTGTAAGAAGGCTAGTTTATAACAACAACAGACAGTGAGTTAAATCAAAGTGTGTAAGAAGACTAGTTTTTAACAACAACAGAGTTAAATGAAAGCGTGTAAGAAGGCTAGTTTATAACAACAACACACAGAGTGACTTAAATGAAAGCGTGTAAGAAGACTAGTTTATAACAACAGCACAGAGTGACTTAAATGAAAGCGTGTAAGAAGGCTAGTGTATAATGAAAGCGTGTACAAATGGGGGAGAAACCCCTTCTCGTAGTTTTGTGTCCGCAACGCAAGCAATCGCCATCAGGTGGAACGCCGTGATCTGCCAGTTTATTTCTACCTACGCGATGACTTTGCCGACAGAACCAAATTTGCTACGGATCCCAGCAGTCACGGCAGCTTCAGTTAAAAATTGACGCTCTTGATTTTCATCAAATGCATTGTGCTTTGAAGCTGATTGGTCCTCACCGGAGACGGCTTTCTTTTGAGCCTCGTCTCAAAACGGTGTTGTAGGCCGGAGGGGGAGACGCCTTAGAACAATGAAGATGATTAACTTGCCGTTATTTTTATTATTTTTTTTGCCAGTTATGGGCCCCTCTCTTCTCCCCCCCCCCCCCCGCACGGAGAGCTGTTTAGCGTTCTATTATTTATTCTTCGGAAGCCGCTACCTGGCCCATCGTAGTCACTTGCGGAAATTCATAGCGGCGATCGGATTCTCTGTAAACGCGCGGGTGGTGGTGGTGGTGCTGTTGATTCTGAATGTGTCTACCACGTAGGAGAGTGAGAGAGAGAGACGCAGACTTCAAATATACAGCGGCAGCAGGCGGCGTCCGGGGTCAGGATGGAACCCACGATCTCCTGTATACCAGGCGAGGGAGTTAACATTTCCAAGCCAGTTTAACACGTAGGCTTTCGCGACCAATGGCATCCTTAATAGAGGTTTTTTTTGGGTACATCACGTCAATATGTCCGTATAGTAGTGTATAGTCTAGGTTACAGTGTAGTATACTAGTACAGCACTAATGTGTTGTGTAGTGTATAGTGTAGGTTACAGTGTAGTATACTAGTACAGCACTAATGTGTTGTGTATAGTGTAGGTTACAGTGTAGTAGACTAGTACAGCACTAATGTGTAGTGTATAGTGTAGTGTAGGTTAGTGTAGTAGACTAGTACAGCACTAATGTGTAGTGTATAGTGTATGGTAGTGTAGTGTACAGTGTAGTATACTAGTACAGCACTAATGTGTAGTGTAGTCTAGTCTATAGTGCAGTGTATAGTGTAGGTTACAGTGTAGTGTACTAGTACAGCACTAATGTGTAGTGTATAGTGTAGTGTATGGTAGTGTAGTGTACAGTGTAGTATACTAGTACAGCACTAATGTGTAGTGTAGTCTAGTCTATAGTGCAGTGTATAGTGTAGGTTACAGTGTAGTATACTAGTACAGCACTAATGTGTTGTGTAGTAGTGTAGGTTACAGTGTAGTATACTAGTACAGCACTAATGTGTAGTGTATAGTGTATGGTAGTGTAGTGTACAGTGTAGTATACTAGTACAGCACTAATGTGTAGTGTAGTCTATAGTGTAGGTTACAGTGTAGTATACTAGTACAGCACTAATGTGTAGTGTAGTCTAGTCTATAGTGTAGTGTATGGTAGTGTACAGTGTAGTGTATAGTAGTGTAGTGTATAGTGTAGGTTATAGTGTAGTAGACTAGTACAGCACTAATATGTAGTGTATTGTGTAGGTTATAGTGTAGTATACTAGTACAGCACTAATGTGTAGTGTATAGTGTAGGTTACAGTGTAGTATACTTGTACAGCACTAATATGTAGTGTAGTCTATGGTGTAGTGTATGGTAGTGTAGTGTACAGTGTAGTAGACTAGTACAGCACTAATGTGTAGTGTATAGTGTAGTGTATGGTAGTGTAGTGTACAGTGTAGTGGACTAGTACAGCGCGCCGGTACGTGCGAGAGCGAAGCCACAACATTTACAAACCGAGTAACGTGACGTTTCGCCAGTGATTGCAACCGGCTTCATCAGGTGACAGCCAGATCTTATACGGAGGCGTAGATGTGTTGACCACCCTTCTGCGCTCTTGACCGTGACGATGACGATGAGAGAGACACGCAAACGCCACCGGGCTGTGTTGTTGATGGGAACCCCGTGGCTTCTTAATACGTTGGTTGGATGGGCACTTGTAAAGTCTTAAGACTCGCGATGCCGGGCACGGATTTGTGTTTAACCGCGGTGTTTAATTTGCGGTACTTTGGGGTGCTTGATGGCCAAACCCACCTCGCGTCGTTTTTTTGTTGTTGTTGTTGTATCGCTGAATAAAATGCGTCGAATCAAAATTGGGGTGGGGGGTACTGGACTCTCTCTGGGCGCCGTGGAAGGATTTGCATTATCTCTCGTATCTGTATTCGTAAAAGGAGGGGGTGTGTGTGTGTGTGTGTTGCGTGCCCTGTGTACAGGGGGCTTCCGAGCAAATGTGAACACTTCTGAGAACTTGCAACAACCACCTGGGGAAGGATTCCAGGGCGTAGCCGTTGAGAACCGGGGCGAACGAGCGTGCGGGGCTCTTTGACTTTTTGAGGCCATTAACGGTTCCGTTTGTTATCGTGTTCGCAGCGTGTGTCGCTTCTCCGTTGTTTTTTTCCGTAGTGCCCCGTGTACAAGTGCTGACGACTTTTTTTTGTCGAAGGACTCCCCCCCCCCCCCCCCCCGTATATATGCTCAGCTCTTTTGGTAAAGTCACGTCGAAGGGAAACAATAAAATAATAAAATATTAATTATATGCCTAGTTCTTTCGGTAAAGTCACGTCGAAGGGAAACAATAAAATAATAAAATATTAATTATATGCTTAGTTCTTTCGGTAAAGTCACGTCGAAGGGAAATAATAAAATATTAATTATATGCTTAGTTCTTTCGGTAAAGTCACGTCGAAGGGAAATAATAAAATATTAATTATATGCTTAGTTCTTTCGGTAAAGTCACGTCGAAGGGAAACAATAAAATAATAAAATATTAATTATATGCTTAGTTCTTTCGGTAAAGTCACGTCGAAGGGAAATAATAAAATATTAATTATATGCTTAGTTCTTTCGGTAAAGTCACGTCGAAGGGAAACAATAAAATAATAAAATATTAATTATATGCCTAGTTCTTTCGGTAAAGTCACGTCGAAGGGAAACAATAAAATAATAAAATATTAATTATATGCTTAGTTCTTTCGGTAAAGTCACGTCGAAGGGAAATAATAAAATATTAATTATATGCTTAGTTCTTTCGGTAAAGTCACGTCGAAGGGAAATAATAAAATATTAATTATATGCTTAGTTCTTTCGGTAAAGTCACGTCGAAGGGAAACAATAAAATAATAAAATATTAATTATATGCTTAGTTCTTTCGGTAAAGTCACGTCGAAGGGAAATAATAAAATATTAATTATATGCTTAGTTCTTTCGGTAAAGTCACGTCGAAGGGAAACAATAAAATAATAAAATATTAATTATATGCCTAGTTCTTTCGGTAAAGTCACGTCGAAGGGAAACAATAAAATAATAAAATATTAATTATATGCTTAGGTCTTTCGGTAAAGTCACGTCGAAGGGAAACATAAAATAATAAAATAGTAATTATATGCCTAGTTCTTTCGGTAAAGTCACGTTGAAGGGAAACAATAAAATAATAAAATATTAATTATATGCTCAGCTCTTTCGGTAAAGTCACGTCGAAGGGAAACAATAAAATAATAAAATATTAATTATATGCTTAGCTCTTTCAGTAAAGTCACGTCGAAGGGAAACAATAAAATAATAAAATATTAATTATATGCCTAGTTCTTTCGGTAAAGTCACGTTGAAAGGGAAACAACAAAATAATATATATTTTATTATTTTGTATTTTATTATTTTGTTGTTTCCCTTCAACGTGACTTTACCGAAAGAGCTAAGAATATGAATTACTGCAGTCACGAAAGCTTTAAATCAAAAAATGTAAATTGTTTTTATATATATTTTTATTGTTTCCCTTCGACGTGACTTTACCGAAAGAGCTAAGAATATATATTGTTTTATATATATATTATTGTTTCCCTTCGATGTGACTTTACCGAAAGAGCTAAGAATATATATTGTTTTATATATATTTTATTATTTTATTGTTTCCCTTCGACGTGACTTTACCGAAAGAGCTAAGAACATGAATTACCGCAGTCACGAAAGCTTTAGATCAAGACCCCCGTATGGTTGCGCATGGGGGTGTGTTGTAGTGTTTTGCAGTGTGGTGGTACAGTGCAGAGTGTACAGTTGTGCTTTAAAAAAAAAAACAACACAAAAACGTCAGAACCGCTGAGAATTTGCAACAACGCCCACGGGGAAATGCGCCACGTCCGGGGGGGGGTGGTGCCTCTGTAGGGACCGCCCGGAGGAAGATCCCAAGGGCCGTAAGCGGCGACGGACCGCCGGCGACGGACCACCGCCGGCGACGTCTTCTCGGCAGTTGCGGCCCGGAATTCCTCTGCCGAGCAGAGGCGATGCCAAACGGGGGCGGGGGGGGGGGTGGGTGGTGAGGGTGAGGCCTAACCAGGACCGCGCCAAGGATTAAGATCCCGAAAAGCGAGTGGCCAAATCGCCGGTGCTGCCGGACGTTTCGGTAATTGCTCGCGGCCCTCCCGGCTGCTTGGAAGAACAGCCCCCCCCCCCCCAAACTCGGCTTTTAAGTTGCCCCTTCGACTCTGTGCCAATCGGAGCGTCCGGTGTATGCTACTCGAGCGACGGGGGGGGGGGGGGGGGGGGGGCACAGGTTTATCTCGGCACCTGCAGGGCCGCGGAACAACATCGTTTCGGGGGGGGCGGGGGGACGGACGAGCGTGACGATGCCCAATGAGAAAAAGGAGCTTCCGGAGCACCGGATCGCACGCTCTGCAGGAGCCTTGGCCACCGCTGGGGATTTGAGGCAAACGCTGCCAATTCCGAGCGGAAATTCCCGACCGACGAAATGGAGGCCCCGTTCAGAGGGGGGGGGGGGGGGGGGGGACGGCCTTGTCTCTGACGTTCGGAACTTTAGTCTGACCACAAACCCTGCGGGCAACTCTCAGAACCCCAATGGAAAGCACCCAGCTGGTGCTGGTGCAAGTGGACGGGGCGACGGTTCAAGCCGGCTGTGGCCACCGTCGTTCAAACGGAATCATTCCTTGAGAGTGTTCCCCCCCCCCAAAAAAAAAACGCTCGGTCACTTTCAGGTTAGGCCGCGGAACCGTGAGCGGCTCGGCTGGCTGCGTGCAGGGGCAGGCCTCGCAGCTAGAAAACGGTGCAGCGAGCGGTATCAAACGACGCGCAGAGATAAGGGAGAATGAAATGACGTTCTTTCTTATTTTCTACGTGACTTTAGGAATAGGTTTTTACCCCCCCCCCCTTTTAACTGGCACAAAAAAAACTGACACCCTTTTATTCAAGGCATCATGTTTGCAATAACCACAACACAAGCGGTCGAAATGCAAACAAAAACGACAACTCTGATGAGTAATATATATGCACCGTCCTTGCATTTGATTGGTCCACACCCGAGACGGCTTTTCTTAGAGCCCTTTAGTCTCAGATACGTGACTTTACCGGAAAAAAAAAACCAACAACAAAGAGTAATTCCTGCAGTGACGAAAGCGCCAAATCAAGGTCGACGCGTAATGAGATTCGTTGGGTCGCTTCGCGTGGGTGGTAGACGTCCCGTAAGCCTCCACCGCCGGACACGGCCAGCAAGGTTTGGCACGTAACACGCGCCCTCCTTCCCTCTCGTGGCGCTTGCGGCTTCCACAGCGGCCAACAAGGGGGGGCTCTAGACGCGTGCGAGGGGCTGGTAACACCCCCCCCCCTCCCCCACACCTTCAACTAATTACCACTAAACCACGAAAACAAAGTATTTAGTTAAGACAGGTTCTTTGTAAGCCATCTGGCTACCATGAGAGATTCGTTCATGAGGCTATCCACATATACAAGCACGGAGACAATTTCAACCGAGAAGATGGATTCTGGCTTAGCAATCATTGGAAAGATTTGATGAACCATTTCAGGTCTTAATTGATTGTTCATGCTTACAGTGCCTTTCAGACAGCATACATTAAAAAAACAAATTTTCGTCTCCCCCCTCCTTTTCAGAACATAGATGGACTAGTCCTTCTAAATAATCTGCCAAATCGCTGCGCGTGGCGCTAACGTGTTTTAATAAATAAATAAAGACGGCGTTTGAAAATAAATAAATTTATGCGAACCAACACACCTGAAGACGACCGTTTGAGTTATGGTCGAAACGTCGTGAGAATTTTTTTATTGTTTTATATATTTTATTATTTTATTGTTTCCCTTCAACGTGACTTTACCGAAAGAACTAAGAATATGAATTACTGCAGTCACGAAAGCTTTAAATCAAAATTTATCCAACTAAGCTTATGCAGAAAGCCATGGGCGGGGACAGGCGGGCGTCTGATGTCTCCTGGCCAAATCCCATTTTTTGCGGAGCCAGGAGATTGAATCCTCACCCTCGGGGCTCCTCCAGAAGCAGCGAAAAGCCACTGCGGGTGGCCACGTGGAATGTTCGAACGCTCACTGCGGAGGAGAGGCTGCCGCTCCTCTGTCGGGAGCTGGACCGGTACCGCCTGCATCTCTGTGGCATTCAGTATATCCGGTGGACCGGCTCTGGCTCCTGCCGCCATGAGGGGTGGACAGTCCTCTACTTGGGGCAGGGAGTGGATCTTCTTTTGAACAAAATAATGAAGGGAGCGTGGCGGTGAGGGAAGCTGTAAGCCCCAGGCTACTTTGGGCTCTCCTTCCCATCAACCAGAGGCGAGGAGTGGTGGTCGTGGTTACTTATGCCTCCACCGACGAACATCAGTGGAGGGATGCAGGCAAAGTCGATGAGTCAGATGCCTTCTATGACCTGTCACAGGTGGCCCCTCGGGATAGTCATCCTGTTGGGTGTCTTTAATGCATGAGTTGGTCATGATGCTAACACCTGGTCTGGAGTGATTGGAAGGCATGGTCCAGATCAGCTCAATAACATTCGGAGGCTGCTAGATTTTTGTGCAGCCCATGGGCTTGTAATTACCAACACGCTTTTCCAGCATCAGTGCATCCACACAACATCATGGATGCACACCGGGTCCAAGCAAGAACATCTGCTGGACTACAGTGTGACAGAACAGCGGATGCGGGCCCATGTCCTTGACACCAGGACCTACCGTGGAGCTGATCTGCCCACTGACCATCGACTTTTCATCTGTAAGATGACCCTGCCGTTCTTCCACTCCGGTGGTGGGTGTACACCCAGGGCCTCATTCATACCCATGGTGGCTTGATCTCGGCTAGCTGATGAAAGTTGCAAGCGAGAATTTCATCATCGCTTGCAGCTGGGGTTGGCATCCTCCCCACTCCTGATGTTGAGGGGAAATGGGCGAGGTTCAGGACTGTGGCTCATGCAGCTGCAATGGCTGCTTTGGGTACGCGGTCCAGACCTCCCCATATACCCTGACTGACAGAGGAGGTGTTCAGGCTGGCTGAGAAAAAGCGACAGGCCCACTCTCTTTGTCGGCAGTATCCCACGTCAGAATAAGGAGGCTTCCCGCAGCCTTCGCTCGGCGGTTCAGAGAACCGTGAGGCGTTGCAAGGATGGGTGGTGGTCGTGGGTTGCTGAATAGATGGAATCTGCCTCAGTGGCCTGTGATCACAAGTCATTCTTTAATTCCATTTTTTAAAAAAAGTTTCTTGCAGTGCCACACCTATTACCATCGTGAGGGGAAAGAACGGTGATCCAATCTCTGACCCCCAGGAACAGGTGTGCAGATTTGCTGAGCATTTCTGAGGTCTTGGGGGAGGGGAAAATCCCCTGCTGAGGCTGCGGTGCCTCAAATATTGGAAGAAGTTGTTACCCCCTGTGAGTGGCTAGCTGAGGTGCCATTTGCTGAGGAAGTACTGAAGGCCAGGAAAGGTACCGGATAGAGATGATCTCCCAAGCGAAATGCTGAGGGAGGGTGGCGTTTGTGCACAGACTGCCCTACATGACATCATAACAACTGTCTGGGCCACTGGACGGGTTCCGTAGGATTGGAAGGATGCCCTGGTGGTCCCTCTCTTTAAGAAGGGGGACCGCACAAACTGTAACAACTACAGGGGCATCTCACTCAGTGTGCCGGGAAAGGTCCTGGCAATAATTATTCAACATCGCCTTGCCGGGCACTCTGAGGAGAGGCTTGCAGAACCCCAATGTGGTTTCAGGAAAGGGCGGACCTGCACAGATGCCATGTTTTCTGTCTGTTCGCTACAGCAGAGGTGGAGGTAATTTTAACAAGACCTACATCTCTGCTTTATTGACCTGGTCAAGGCCTATGATACCATCAGTAGGACCTTCATGATGGTGAGCGGGCCCGGGTAAAACTACGTGGCCGGGAATCAGAACCATTCCCTGTACACCTTGGGGTGCGACAGGGATGTCCTCTGGCTCCCACATTATTTAACATTTCTTTCGACAACGTAGTTCGTGAAGCCTTCGATGACTGTACCGGAGGAATTTCCATTGGTACAGACACAATGGGAGGCTGATCGATGACCGGGTGCGGTCAAGGGATGGCTCCTTACTGGTCAACCATGTTATGTATGCCGATGATCTGGTGATTGCTGTTCACTCAGAGGAGGAGTTGGAGGCGCTGCTGCTGAACCTGGAGCTCACCAAAACTAAGCACCTGCCTGGGTATTTTGTACCAACAACTCCCAATCAGTGATGGGGCAGTTGTGAAGAGAGTGGAGAGTTTCCCATACCTGAGCAGTGTGCTTATGACCGGCTCTGGTTTGACAGCAGAGGTCTCACTCCGAATCAGTCGAGCGGCAATATCTTTTCATCGGTTGCGTAACGCTGTGTGGAAGCTACCTGGTCTGTCGCTCCGCACTAAGCTTCAGGGCTTCTCGGCCACGGTCATTCCCTCCCTTCTCTACGCTTGCGAAACGTGGACCCCCCTAATGGAACATCTTCGCCGGTTAGAAACATTTAGGCTGGCCTGCCTATGATCCATCCTGGGTTTAACCAGGCTGGATTGTGTGAGGAGCTTACAAAATTGTGTGAGGAGCTTACAAATCCTTGAAAGAGCTGGACAAAGTCCCATCGGTGAGCTCCTCCGGCTGGGCCGTGTAGCCCGCATGCCCAGCCACCGCATGCCGAAACAGCTTTTGTTCGGCCGGATCGAGGGGGCTAAGCGGGCGCGGCACGGGCTAGAGAAGAGATGGAGTGATGTGGTACAGGAGGACGTGAAGCTGAGTGGACTTGCCGATGACTGGTACCAGAGGTGTCAAGATCAGCCTCTGTGGAGGAGGCTCGTGAAGGACGCTATTGAGCAGTTGGAGGCAGTCGCCCTCCAACAACAACGGAGGGCGGTGGAGCGACGCTCACTACAACGAGCGGAGCGCCGGGCGGCTAAAACACAGCAAGTTGGCACAGTAGGGGGCAGACATCTCAGTCAACCCACGGCACCTGCTGGGTCTGCCCCGTGGCCTGCCAGCAGGCGTTCGACACTTCACGGGGCCTCAACGTGCACATAGCCTGGCACAGGCGTCGTGGTGATGTCACAACCACTTGGTGGCGAATGGCAGTTGTTTTTGAGCGAGTGGGTGAGCGAGTGGTTGAGTTGGTGAGCGAGTGGATGCGCGAGTGAATAGGTGAGCGAGTAGGTGAGCTGGTAAGCGAGTGGGTGATTTGGTGAGCAAGTGGGTGAGCGAGTGGGTGAGCTGGTACGCGACTGGGTGAGCGAGTGGGTGAGTTGGTCAGCGAGTGGGTGAGTTGGTGAGCGAGCAGATGAGTTGGTGAGCGACTGCGTGAGTTGGTGAACGAGCGGGTGAGTTGGTGAGCGAGCGGTTGAGTTGGTGAGCGAGCGGGTGAGTTGGTGAGCGAGTGGATGAGTTGGTGAGCGAGCGAGTGAGTGAGTTGGTGAGCGAGTGGATGGGTTGGTGAGCGAGCAGGTGAGCGAGTTAGTTGGTGAGCGGGTGAGTGGTGAGCGAGTGAGTTGGTGAGCGAGCGGGTGAGCGAGCGGGTGAGTTGGTGAGCGAGGAGCGACGCTCACAACAACGAGCGGAGCGCCGGGCAGCTAAAACACAGCAAGTTGGCACAGTAGGGGGCAGACATCTCAGTCAGTCAACCCATGGCACCTGCTGGGTCTGCCCCGTGACCTGCCCGCAGGCGTTCGACACTTCACGTGGCCTCAACGTGCACATAGCCTGGCACAAGCGCCGTGGTAACGTCACCGCCACTTGGTGGCGAATGGCGGTTGTTGAGCGAGTTGGTGAGCGAGTCGATGAGTGAATAGGTGAGCGAGTGGGTGAGTTGGTAAGCGAGTGGGTGAGTTGGTGGACGAGTGGATGAGTTGGTGAGCGGCTGGGTGAGTTGGTGAGCGAGTGGATGAGTTGGTGAACGAGCGGGTGATTTGGTGAGCGAGTTGGTCAGCAGGTGAGTTGGTAAGCGAGTGGGTGAGTTGGTCAGCGAGTGGGTAAGCGAGTAGGTGAGCTGGTAAGTGACTGGGTGAGTTGGTCAGCGAGTGGGTGAGTTGGTGAGCGAGCGGGTGAGTTGGTGAGCGAGCGGATGAGTGGGTGAGCGAGTGAGTTGGTGAGCGACTGGGTGAGTTGGTGAGCGAGTGGGTGAGCGAGCGGGTGAGTTGGTGAGCGACTGGGTGAGTTGGTGAGCGAATGGGTGAGCGAGCGGGTGAGTGGGTGAGCAAGTGGGTGAGCGAGCGGGTGAGTGGGTGAGCGAGCGAGTGAGCGAGTGGGTGAGCGAGCGGGTGAGCGAGTGGGTGAGTGGGTGAGCGAGCGGGTGAGCGAGCGGGCGAGCGAGCGGGTGAGCGAGCGGGTGAGCGATTGGGTGAGCGAGCGGGTGAGCGATTGGGTGAGCGAGCGGGTGAGCGAGCGGGTGAGCTACTGGGTGAGTTGGTGAGCGACAGGGTGATTTGGTGAGCGACTGGATTAGTTAGTGAGCGAGCGGGTGAGCGAGCGGGTGAGCGGGCGGGTGAGCGGGTGGGCGGGCAAGCGGGTGAGCGAGCGGGTGAGCGGGCGGGTGAGCGAGCGGGTGAGCGGGCGGGTGAGTTGGTGAGCGACTGGGTGAGTTGGTGAGCGAGCGGGTGAGCGATCGGGTGAGCGAGCGGGTGAGCGAGCGGGTGAGTAGGTGAGCGACTGGGTGAGTTGGTGAGCGAGCGGGTGAGCGAGCCTGCACCTGCCGCTTTCCCTACACGTCGGCGCTCGATCTCCCGGGTTGGATTTCCACCACTTGTAACACATGCAAACCGTTTATCAATAATTTGATCACTCATCACACGTGAGCAATCAATAAAAATATATATATGTACCCTCGTCACGGCCGTGTGGCTAAACGCGCAGAGAAATCTTCATTTCTGCTGGACCATCAGAATCTTGCCGTCCATAAATGACGTCACGCGATTTTGGAATATTTTTACCCCCCCCCTTGGTCACATGACGTCACAAAAAGTCAGACCGCCCCCTCTCAAATATGACGTCACAAAGCTCTGCCCCCACCACCCACCCCCCCCCCCACAAAAAAATATAAAACATGCTTAAAATCGCTTTAAACTATCGTCATTGTACTCATTGTAAAAAAAACACCAAATAGCACCAAATACACCTGATGAAGGTCGCTTGTGTTGCGGTCGAAACGTCGTGGTTGATTTATTTTAATATAATTTCGCTGCATACGTACGTGACTTTACCGACAAAAAAAAATCAATAGTGAGTAATTTATGCAGTCAGTAAAAGCTTTAATTCTTTACCACAGTCAATGTGGTTGCGTGTTTAACGTGGCGCTTACAACTCTGACGTCGTAGGAGAAAACATTTATATATTTTAAAAAAAACGTCTAATTAATTAAGTGGAAACGTGCCGTCTTTATTTTTTTATTTAAAGTTGCGCGTTTTTTTACGTGACGTCACATTTCTCAAACTGGAGGAATCCGATGAGCTATGAAGCTCTTTTGCTTAAATGCACGGCAGGGGGCGCTTTCCGAAAACGTTAGAGCAACAAAAACGCAGTTAGAAATCTTCCAGGAGTCTGCAGCAATCTTCCAGAAGTCTATAGAGATCTCCCAGGAATCTCTAGCGATCTTCCAGGAGTCTGTAGAGATCTTCCAGGAGTCTGTAGAGATCTTCCCTGAGTCTGCAGCGATCTTCCAGGGGTCTGTAGAGATCTTCCCTGAGTCTGCAGCGATCTTCCAGGAATCTGTAGAGATCTTCCAGGAATCTGTAGCGATCTTCCCGGAGTCTGTAGAGATCTTCCAGGAGTCTGTAGCGATCTTCCAGGAGTCTGTAGCGATCTTCCAGGAATCTGCAGAGATCTTCCAGGAATCTCTAGCGATCTTCCAGGAGTCTGTAGCGATCTTCCAGGAATCTGCAGCGATCTTCCAGGAATCTCTAGCGATCTTCCAGGAGTCTGTAGAGATCTTCCAGGAATCTGTAGAGATCTTCCAGGAATTTCTAGCGATCTTCCAGGAGTCTGTAGCGATCTTCCAGGAGTCTGTAGCGAGCTTCCAGGAATCTGCAGAGATCTTCCAGGAATCTCTAGCGATCTTCCAGGAATCTCTAGCGATCTTCCAGGAGTCTGTAGAGATCTTCCAGGAATCTGCAGAGATCTTCCAGGAATCTCTAGCGATCTTCCAGGAATCTCTAGCGATCTTCCAGGAGTCTGTAGAGATCTTCCAGGAATCTGCAGAGATCTTCCAGGAATCTGTAGCGATCTTCCAGTAATCTGTAGAGATCTTCCAGGAATCTCTAGCGATCTTCCAGGAATCTCTAGCGATCTTCCAGGAGTCTGTAGAGATCTTCCAGGAATCTGCAGAGATCTTCCAGGAATCTCTAGCGATCTTCCAGGAATCTCTAGCGATCTTCCAGGAGTCTGTAGAGATCTTCCAGTAATCTGCAGAGATCTTCCAGGAATCTGTAGCGATCTTCCAGTAATCTGTAGAGATCTTCCAGGAATCTCTAGCGATCTTCCAGGAGTCTGTAGAGATCTTCCAGGAATCTGTAGCGATCTTCCAGGAATCTGCAGCGATCTTCCAGGAATCTCTAGCGATCTTCCAGGAATCTCTAGCGATCTTGCAGGAATCTGCAGAGATCTTCCAGGAATCTCTAGCGATCTTCCAGGAATCTCTAGCGATCTTGCAGGAATCTGCAGCGATCTTGCAGGAATCTGCAGCAATCTTCCAGGAATCTGCAGCGATCTTCCAGGAATCTGCAGCGATCTTCCAGGAATCTGCAGATCCCTATCGGAGATCGGTGGACGCCCCGTGGCGCGTGCCGGCTCGGCCAATCACCACTCGAGCTCCACGTAGCGCCTCATGATTGGCGGCAGCTGCGTGTGGAGGAGGCGCCCGCCCGTCACGTGACGGCGGAGGGCGATGCGCGCGCTGCGCGCGAGGGAGCGCGGTTCCTCTACGGGGGCGGGGGCAAGGGAGGGGGCGGGGGCAAAGGGAGTGGGCGGGGGCAAAGGGAGTGGGCGGGGGAAAAGAGAGTGGGCGGGGGCAAAGGGAGGGGGAGGGGGCGGGGCAAAGGAAGAGGGCGGGGCAAAGGGAGGGGTAAACAGGCGCGGGACTTTGTGTGAATCCGCGTCCGCTCACTGGAACTTGTTTCGCGTAGCCACCAGCCGAATGACGCCAAACTATGAGAAGGAGTTTCCTGCTTTTTATAACACGATTTTATTTAACTCACTCTTTCTCTGTCGTTGTTGTTGTTGTAGTATCCTCAAGTCTTGTAACTCAATTGTAACCCACTTCCCAATGCGCTATCGGCTGTAAACTTGCTATACCGATGTCATACTGATGACAATACTATCATAAAAATTAAAAGCTATACGTTTTAAAATATTTTTGTTTATAAATGTTACGTTTCGAGCTTATGTCATACCGATGGCCGTACCATATTCTATCGTTAAAAATAAAATAAAATAAAAAAATTTAAACAATTTCTGTTAATTGTTACGTTTTGGCTAGGGTCTAATTGTCTAACGCTCCAACTGACGTTGGCTGTGATTGGCCACGGTGTCCCTGACGTCACAGGCAAGCTGCGGTGCGTTGCCATGACTACGCGTTCGGTACATTTCATTAAAGCGTGGGGTTTTTTAAATAAAATAAATAAAGTTATTTTAAATATTTCTTCTAGATTTGAAGTTTTCGTGACGGCAAGGATCCATACCACCACCTTTGGTTATTTCGGTAAAGTCACGTGGGATGTAGTAGTGTAGTAGTGTAGTGTATAGTGTATAGTAGTGTAGTGTATAGTAGTGTAGTGTATAGTAGTGTAGTGTATAGTAGTGTATAGTGTAGTGTATAGTAGTGTATAGTGTAGTGTATAGTAGTGTAGTGTATAGTAGTGTAGTGTATAGTAGTGTATAGTGTAGTGTATAGTAGTGTAGTGTATAGTAGTGTAGTGTATAGTAGTGTAGTGTATAGTGTATAGTAGTGTAGTGTATAGTAGTGTAGTGTATAGTAGTGTAGTGTATAGTAGTGTATAGTGTAGTGTATAGTAGTGTATAGTGTAGTGTATAGTAGTGTAGTGTATAGTAGTGTAGTGTATAGTAGTGTATAGTGTAGTGTATAGTAGTGTAGTGTATAGTAGTGTAGTGTATAGTAGTGTAGTGTATAGTGTATAGTAGTGTAGTGTATAGTAGTGTAGTGTATAGTGTATAGTAGTGTAGTGTATAGTGTAGTGTATAGTGTATAGTAGTGTAGTGTATAGTAGTGTAGTGTATAGTAGTGTAGTGTATAGTGTATAGTAGTGTAGTGTATAGTAGTGTAGTGTATAGTAGTGTAGTGTATAGTAGTGTAGTGTATAGTAGTGTAGTGTATAGTAGTGTAGTGTATAGTAGTGTAGTGTATAGTGTAGTGTATAGTGTATAGTAGTGTGTAGTGTATAGTAGTGTAGTGTATAGTAGTGTATAGTGTAGTGTATAGTAGTGTAGTGTATAGTGTAGTGTATAGTAGTGTAGTGTATAGTGTAGTGTATAGTAGTGTAGTGTATAGTGTAGTGTATAGTGTAGTGTATAGTGTAGTGTATAGTGTATAGTAGTGTAGTGTATAGTAGTGTGTAGTGTATAGTAGTGTAGTGTATAGTAGTGTGTAGTGTATAGTAGTGTAGTGTATAGTAGTGTATAGTAGTGTGGTGTATAGTAGTGTATAGTGTAGTGTATAGTAGTGTAGTGTATAGTAGTGTAGTGTATAGTGTAGTGTATAGTGTAGTGTATAGTGTAGTGTATAGTGTAGTGTATAGTGTATAGTAGTGTAGTGTATAGTAGTGTGTAGTGTATAGTAGTGTAGTGTATAGTAGTGTATAGTAGTGTGGTGTATAGTAGTGTATAGTGTAGTGTATAGTAGTGTAGTGTATAGTAGTGTGTAGTGTTTAGTAGTGTAGTGTATAGTAGTGTAGTGTATAGTAGTGTGGTGTATAGTAGTGTATAGTGTAGTGTATAGTAGTGTAGTGTATAGTAGTGTAGTGTATAGAAGTGTAGTGCATAGTAGTGTAGTGTATAGTAGTGTAGTGTATAGTGTAGTGTATAGTAGTGTAGTGTATAGTAGTGTAGTGTATAGTGTAGTGTTTAGTGTAGTGTATAGTGTGGTGTATAGTTGTATAGTAGTGTAGTGTATAGTGTAGTGTATAGTGTAGTGTATAGTGTAGTGTATAGTGTAGTGTATAGTGTAGTGTATAGTGTAGTGTAGTGTATAGTGTAGTGTATAGTAGTGTATAGTGTAATGTATAGTAGTGTAGTGTATAGTGTAGTGTATAGTGTAGTGTAGCGTATAGTGTAGTGTATAGTAGTGTAGTGTATAGTAGTGTAGTGTATAGTCTAGTGTATAGTGTAGTGTATAGTTGTATAGTAGTGTATAGTGTTGTGTATAGTAGTGTATAGTGTAGTGTATAGTAGTGTAGTGTATAGAACTCTAGTGTATAGTAGTGTATAGTAGTGTAGTGTATAGTGTAGTGTATAGTGTAGTGTATAGTGTAGTGTATAGTAGTGTAGTGTATAGTGTAGTGTATAGTAGTGTAGTGTATAGAAGTGTAGTGCATAGTAGTGTAGTGTATAGAAGTGTAGTGTATAGTGTAGTGTATAGTAGTGTAGTGTATAGTAGTGTAGTGTATAGTAGTGTAGTATATAGTGTAGTGTTTAGTGTAGTGTATAGTGTGGTGTATAGTTGTATAGTAGTGTAGTGTATAGTAGTATAGTGTAGTGTATAGTAGTGTAGTGTATAGTGTAGTGTATAGTAGTGTAGTGTATAGTGTAGTGTATAGTGTAGTGTATAGTGTAGTGTATAGTAGTGTATAGTGTAGTGTAGTGTATAGTGTAGTGTATAGTAGTGTAGTGTATAGTAGTGTAGTGTATAGTGTAGTGTATGGTAGTGTAGTGTATAGTTGTGTAGTGTATAGTAGTGTAGTGTATAGTGTAATGTATAGTAGTGTAGTGTATAGTTGTGTATCGTAGTGTGTAGTGTAGTGTATAGTAGTGTAGTGTATAGTCTAGTGTATAGTATATAGCAGTGTAGTGTATAGTAGTGTGTAGTGTAGTGTATAGTAGTGTATAGTGTAGTGTATAGGGTAGTGTATAGTAGTGTAGTGTATAGTGTACTGTATAGTGTATAGTGTAGTGTATAGTAGTGTATAGTGTAATGTATAGTAGTGTAGTGTATAGTGTAGTGTATAGTGTAGTGTAGCGTATAGTGTAGTGTATATTAGTGTAGTGTATAGTGTAGTGTATAGTTGTATAGTAGTGTATAGTGTTGTGTATAGTAGTGTATAGTGTAGTGTATAGTAGTGTAGTGTATAGAACTCTAGTGTATAGTAGTGTATAGTAGTGTATAGTAGTGTAGTGTATAGTAGTGTAGTGTATAGAAGTGTAGTGCATAGTAGTGTAGTGTATAGTAGTGTAGTGTATAGTGTAGTGTATAGTAGTGTAGTGTATAGTGTAGTGTATAGTAGTGTAGTGTATAGTAGTGTAGTGTATAGTGTAGTGTTTAGTGTAGTGTATAGTGTGGTGTATAGTTGTATAGTAGTGTAGTGTATAGTAGTATAGTGTAGTGTATAGTAGTGTAGTGTATAGTGTAGTGTATAGTAGTGTAGTGTATAGTGTAGTGTATAGTGTAGTGTATAGTAGTGTATAGTGTAGTGTAGTGTATAGTGTAGTGTATAGTAGTGTATAGTGTAATGTATAGTAGTGTAGTGTATAGTGTAGTGTATAGTGTAGTGTAGCGTATAGTGTAGTGTATAGTAGTGTAGTGTATAGTGTAGTGTATAGTAGTGTAGTGTATAGTAGTGTAGTGTATAGTGTAGTGTATAGTGTAGTGTATAGTGTAGTGTATAGTGTAGTGTATAGTTGTATAGTAGTGTATAGTGTTGTGTATAGTAGTGTATAGTGTAGTGTATAGTAGTGTAGTGTATAGAACTCTAGTGTATAGTAGTGTATAGCAGTGTATAGTAGTGTAGTGTATAGTGTAGTGTATAGTGTAGTGTATAGTAGTGTAGTGTATAGTGTAGTGTATAGTAGTGTAGTGTATAGAAGTGTAGTGCATAGTAGTGTAGTGTATAGTAGTGTAGTGTATAGTGTAGTGTATAGTAGTGTAGTGTATAGTAGTGTCGTGTATAGTAGTGTAGTGTATAGTGTAGTGTATAGTAGTGTCGTGTATAGTAGTGTAGTGTTTAGTGTAGTGTATAGTGTGGTGTATAGTTGTATAGTAGTGTAGTGTATAGTAGTATAGTGTAGTGTATAGTAGTGTAGTGTATAGTGTAGTGTATAGTAGTGTAGTGTATAGTGTAGTGTATAGTAGTGTATAGTGTAGTGTATAGTGTAGTGTAGTGTATAGTAGTGTAGTGTATAGTGTAGTGTATGGTAGTGTAGTGTATAGTAGTGTAGTGTATAGTAGTGTAGTGTATAGTGTAATGTATAGTAGTGTAGTGTATAGTTGTGTATCGTAGTGTGTAGTGTAGTGTATAGTAGTGTAGTGTATAGTGTAGTGTATAGTATATAGCAGTGTAGTGTATAGTAGTGTGTAGTGTAGTGTATAGTAGTGTATAGTGTAGTGTATAGGGTAGTGTATAGTAGTGTAGTGTATAGTGTACTGTATAGTGCATAGTGTAGTGTATAGTCGTCTAGTGTATAGTAGTGTAGTGTATAGTAGTATATAGTAGTGTATAATGTATAGTAGTGTATAGTAGTATATAATGTATAGTAGTGTATAGTAGTATATAGTAGTGTATAATGTATAGTCGTGTATAGTAGTATATAGTAGTGTATAATGTATAGTAGTGTATAGTAGTATATAGTAGTGTATAATGTATAGTAGTGTATAGTAGTATATAGTAGTGTATAATGTATATTATATAGTAGTGTATAATGTATAGTAGTGTGTAGTAGTATATAGTAGTATATAGTAGTGTATAATGTATAGTAGTGTATAGTGTGTGGTATATAGCGGTGTAGTGTATAGTAGTGTGTAATGCATAGTAATATATAGTAGTGTATAATGTAATGTAGTGTATAGTAGTATATAGTAGTGTATAATGTATAGTAGTGTATGATGTAGTGTAGTGTATAGTAGTGTATAATGTTTAGTAGTGTATAGTAGTATATAGTAGTGTATAATGTATAGTAGTGTATAGTAGTATATAGTAGTGTATAATGTATATTATATAGTAGTGTATAATGTATAGTAGTGTAGTATATAGCAGTGTAGTGTAAAGTAGTGTATAATGTATAGTAGTGTATAATATAGTGTAGTGTATAGTAGTATATAGTAGTGTTTAATGTAGTGTATAGTAGTATATAGTAGTGTATAATGTATAGTAGTGTAGTGTACTATATAGTAGTGTATAATGTGGTGTAGTATATAGTAGTGTATAATGTTTAGTAGTGTATAGTAGTATATAGTAGTGTATGATGTATAGTAGTGTATAATGTATAGTAGTATATAGTAGTGTATAATGTATAGTAGTATATAGTAGTGTATAATGTATAGTAGTATATAGTAGTGTATAATGTATAGTAGTATATAGTAGTGTATGATGTATAGTAGTATATAGTAGTGTATAATGTATAGTAGTATATAGTAGTGTATAATGTATAGTAGTATATAGCAGTGTATAATGTATAGTAGTGTATAGTAGTGTATAATGTATAGGAGTATATAGTAGTGTATAGTAGTATATAGTAGTGGATAATGTATAGTAGTATATAGTAGTGTATAATGTATAGTAGTATATAGTAGTGTATAATGTATACTAGTATATAGTAGTGTATAATGTATACTAGTATATAATGTATAGTAGTATATAGCAGTGTATAATGTATAGTAGTGTATAGTAGTGTATAATGTATAGTAGTGTATAGTAGTTTATAGTAGTGTATAATGTATAGTAGTATACAGTAGTGTATAATGTATAGTAGTATATAGTAGTATAATGTATACTAGTATATAGTAGTGTAATAATGTATAGTAGTGTATAATGTATAGTAGTGTATAATGTATAGTAGTATATAGTAGTGTATAATGTATAGTAGTATAATGTTTACTAGTATATAGTAGTGTAATAATGTATAGTAGTGTATAATGTATAGTAGTGTATAATGTATAGTAGTGTATAGTGTATATAGTAGTGTATAATGTATAGTAGTGTATAGTAGTGTTAAATGTATAGTAGTGTATAGTGTATATACTAGTGTATAATGTAAAGTAGTATAAATTAGTGTAATAATGTATAGTAGTATATAGTAGTGTATAATGTATAGTGGTGTATAGTAGTGTATAATGTATAGTAGTATATAGTAGTGTATAATGTATAGTGGTGTATAGTAGTATATAGTAGTGTATAATGTAAAGTAGTATAATTTAGTGCAATAATGTATATTATTGTATTCTACTATCTCACACCGTTGGAGCCCTGACCTGGCCACCGAAAGTCAAGATAAATTTGCACCGCCTCCTGCCCAATCCACGACATCCACCCTGGACTCACATCCCGCAAACCCAGACAGTCCCCAGCACGGAGCTCCTCCTCTCAGCCCACCCCCCCCGCCCCCCCCCCCCCCCCCCCATTCGCTTTCTCACCTCGAGCCCTCAGGATGAGCTCCGCCGTGAGGCCCCGTGGCCTCCCAGTCTCGTCCAGGAGGCTGGCCAGACGGACGAGGTATGGGTTCGCGCCCGCGTCCAGCAGCAGCTGCGCTACCGCCAGGGCAGCCTCTGCCCGCTCCGCCCCATCGCCATCGCCGCCGCCGCTGCTGCCCCCGGGGCTGCCCCCGGGGCTGACCCCGGGGCTGCGGCAGTAGCGGCGAACCAGCGTCTCGAGGCAGGAGCAGCAGTAGCTGCCCGGGTCACGTGACCCGCTGGCCGCCGCCGCCGCCGCTGCTGCTATTGTTGCTGGGTCGTATGGGTTAGGTGGTGGTGGTGGAGGTGGTGGAGGTGGTGGAGGTGGTGGAGGTGGTGGAGGTGGAACACCTGGGTCGTTTGGGACAGGTGGTGGTGGAGGTGTAAGGGATAGATGAGATGGAGGAGGTGGAGATGGATGAGATGGAGGAGATGGATGAGATGATGGAAGAAGAGGTGGTGGATGAGATGATGGAGGAAGAGGTGGAGGTGGTGGATGAGATGATGGAGGAGGTGGAGGAGGAGGTGGTTGAGATGATGGAGGAGGTGGTGGATGAGATGATGGAGGAGGTGGAGGTGGATGAAATGATGGAGGAGGTGGTGGTTGAGATGATGGAGGAGGTGGAGGAGGAGGTGGTTGAGATGATGGAGGAGGTGGAGGATGATGTGGTTGAGATGATGGAGGAGGTGGAGGAGGAGGTGGACGAGATGATGGAGGAGGAGGTGGTTGAGATGATGGAGGAGGTGGGGGAGGAGGTGGTTGAGATGATGGAGGAGGTGGAGGAGGAGGTGGTTGAGATGACGGAGGAGGTGGAGGAGGAGGTGGTTGAGATGATGGAGGAAGAGGTGGCGGTGGTGGATGAGATGATGGAGGTGGAGGTTGAGATGATGGAGGAGGTGGAGGAGGAGTTGGTTGAGATGATGGAGAAGGAGGTTGAGATGATGGAGGAGGTGGAGGAGGTTGAGATGATGGAGGAGGTGGAGGAGGTTGAGATGATGGAGGAGGTGGAGGAGGTGGAGGAGGAGGTGGTTGAGATGATGGAGGAGGTGGAGGTGGAGGAGGTTGAGATGATGGAGGAGGTGGAGGAGGTGGAGGAGGTGGAGGAGGAGGTGGAGGTGGAGGAGGAGGTGGTTGAGATGATGGAGGAGGTGGAGGTGGAGGAGGTTGAGATGATGGAGGAGGTGGAGGAGGTTGAGATGATGGAGGAGGTGGAGGAGGTGGAGGAGGAGGTGGTTGAGATGATGGAGGAGGTGGAGGAGGTTGAGATGATGGAGGAGGTGGAGGAGGTTGAGATGATGGAGGAGGTGGAGGAGGTGGAGGAGGTGGAGGTGGTTGAGATGATGGAGGAGGTGGAGGAGGTTGAGATGATGGAGGAGGTGGAGGTGGTTGAGATGATGGAGGAGGTGGAGGTGGTTGAGATGATGGAGGAGGTGGAGGAGGTTGAGATGATGGAGGAGGTGGAGGAGGTGGAGGAGGTGGAGGAGGAGGTGGTTGAGATGATGGAGAAGGAGGTTGAGATGATGGAGGAGGTGGAGGAGGTGGAGGAGGTGTTTGATGAGGTGGTGACCCACGATCGACATGTGGCGTGACCCTCGCCCAGGTGCCGTTGTAGTCTGGGTCAGCGCCCCCCTGCAGCAGAAGGCGAACCAACTCCACGTGGGCCTGCATCACGGCCAGGTAGAGGGGGCCTGGGGGGGGGGGGTGGTGGTAGTGGTGATGGGGGTGGTGGGGGTGGTGATGGGGGTGGTGGTGGTGGTGGTATCACTGAGCCAAGAACACATTGCATACCCATCATCATCACCAACGTCTACTACGACCAGCATCTCCACCACCACCCCATCACCACCGCCATCACCAACATCACCATCTTCTACCACTACCATCTCCACCACCACCACCACCATCATCTCCATCACCACCACCATCATCTCCACCAACACCACCGCCATCACCAACATCACCATCTCTACCACCACCATCTCCACCACCATCTCCACCACCACCACCACCATCACCACCATCATCTCCATCACCACCACCACCATCTCCACCATCTCCACCACCACCATCACCACCATCATCTCCATCACCACCACCATCATCTCCACCACCACGACCACCACCATCATCTCCACCATCTCCACCACCACCATCATCTCCATCACCACCACCATCATCTCCACCAACACCACCATCTCCACCATCTCCACCATCACCACTATCTCCACCATCACCATCTCCACCACCATCTCCACCACCACCATCTCCACCACCACCATCTCTACCACCACCATCTCCATCACCATCACCACAACCATCTCCACCACCACCATCTGCACCACCACCATCTCTACCACCACCATCTCCATCATCACCACCACCATCACCACCACCACCATCTCCACCACCACCATCTCCACCACCACCATCTCCACTACCACCATCTCTACCACCACCATCTCCATCATCTCCACCACTACCATCTCCATCACCACCACCATCTTCACCACCACCATCTCCACCACCACCATCTCTACCACCACCATCTCCATCATCACCACCACCATCTCCACCACCACCATCTCCACCACCACCATCTCCACCACCATCACCACCACCATCTCCACCACCACCATCTCTACCACCACTATCTCCATCATCTCCACCACCACCACCACCATCTCCATCACCACCACCACCATCTCCACCACCACCATCTCCATCATCACCACCACCACCATCTCCATCACCACCCCCACCACCATCTCCACCACCACCATCTCCATCATCACCACCACCACCATCTACACCACCTTCCACTAGCTCCATCAGCCATACGAACGAAGAGTCAAGAGGCAGAATCACCAATGAATTCCCACAGAGTCCCATACAAAGTCCGAGTCCAATATAGAGCCCCATGTAGAGTCAGAGTCCCATAGGGTCACAGAGAGAGAGAGTCTCACACAGTCCCATATAAAGTCCCATATCGAGTCAGAGTCCCATATAGAGTCCCATACAGTCCCATATAGAGTCCCATTCGCCACTAAGTGGCGGTGACATCACCACGACGCTTGTGCCAGGCAATGTGCACCTTGAGGCCACGTGAAGTGTCGAACGCCCGCTGGCAGGAGGTCACGGGGCAGACCCAGCAGGTGCCACGGGTCGACTGACTGAGATGACTGAGATGACTGGCTGATGCACCACCTGTGCCCCCTACTGTGCCAACCTGCAGTGCTTTAGCCACCCGGCGCTCCGCTCGTTGTTGTGAGCGTCGCTCCATTGTAGTTGGAGTGTGACTGCCTCCAACTGCCCAGTAGCATCCTTCACGAGCCTCCTCCACAGAGGCCGATTTTGACACCGCTGGTACCAGTCATCGGCAAGTCCACTCAGCTCCACGTCCTCCTGTACCACATCACTCCATCTCTTCTCTAGCCCGTGCCGTGCCCGTTTCGCCCCTTCTATCCGGCCGAACAAAAGCTGTTCCAGCATGCGGTGGCTGGGCATGCGAGCTACATGACTCAAACAACGCAGCCTTGCCTGCCGGAGGAGCTCACCGATGGGACTTGTTAGCTCCTCACACAATCCATCCTGGTTAAACCCAGGATGGATTGTAGGCAGGCCAGCCTAAATGTTTCCAATCGTCGAAGATGCTCCATTAGGGGGGTCCATGTTTTGCAAGCGTAGAGAAAGGAGGGAATGACCATGGTCGAGAAGACTTGAAGCTTCGTGCGGAGCGACAGACCACGTAGCTTCAACACAGCGTTACGCAACCGATGAAAAGATAATGCCGCTCCACTGATTCTGAGTGAGACCTCTGCTGTCAAACCGAAGCCAGTCATGAGCACACTGCCCAGGTATGGGAAACTCTCCACTCTCTCCACAACTGCCGCATCACCGATTGGGAGTTGTGGGGGTGGAGTGTCCGATGGTACAAAATACCCAGGCAGGTGCTTAGTTTTGGTGGGGCTGATGGTAAGGCCCCATCTCTTAGTGGCACACTCCAGTCTCAGCAGCAGCGTCTCCAACTCCTCCTCTGAATGAGCAGCTATTACCAAATCATCCGCATACATAACGTGGTTGAGCAATAGGGAGCCATCCCTTGACCGCACCCGGGTATCGATCAGCCTCCCATTGTATCTGTACCAGATGGAAATTCCTCTGGTACAGTCATCAAAGGCTTAATGAACTACGTGGTCAAAAAAGATGTTAAATAATGTGGGAGCCAGAGGACATCCCTGTCGCACCCCAAGGTGTACAAGGAATGGCTCGGACTCCCGGCCACGTAGTTTTACCCGGGCCCGCTCACCATCATGAAGGTCCTTAACGATCATGAGCAGAGGGTCAGGGACTCCGAAAGCATGAAGAACAACCCAGAGCCCAGGCCTACTGATGCTATCATAGGCCTTGACCAGGTCAATAAAGCAGAGATGTAGGTCTTGTTGGAATTCCCTACGCCTTTGCTTTAGCAGACGGACAGAAAATATGGCATCTGTGCAGGACCGCCCTTTCCTGAAACCGCATTTGGGGCTCCGCAAGCCTCTCCTCAGCGTGCCTGGCAAGGCGATGTTGAATAATCCTTGCCAGGACCTTTCCTGGCACACTGAGGAGTGAGTTGCCCCTGTAGTTGTTACAGTCTGTGCGGTCCCCCTTCTTAAAGAGGGGGACCACCAGGGCATCCTTCCAATCCTGCGGAACCCGTCCAGTGGTCCAGACCGTTGTTATGATGTCATGTAGGGCAGTCTGTGCACAAACGCCAGCCTCCCTCAGCATTTCGCTTGGGAGATCATCTCTGCCCGGTGCCTTTCCCGGTCTCTGGATCGCCTCGAGTACTTCCTCAACGGATGGCACCTCAGCCAGCCACTCACGGCGGGTGACTCCTTCATCCAATATTTGACGCACCGCAGCCTGAGCAGGGTCATCTCCACCCTTTGGTTCTTTCCGTAAAGTCATCACGTCGGTAGGAAAAGAAAATCAATTAGGTCACGTGACGTTTCGATCGCAGCACAAGCGACCGTCATCAGGTGTAACAGACACAGCAGGAGAACTGCTGACATAGGAGAAAGAGCTGCTGCTGCTGCTGCCAACAGGTGTTTACAGTAAAACTTTGTGGATTGCGAGTAACTTGGCCTGCGAGTGTTTTGCAAGACGAGCAAAAAAAAATGTTCGAGTAAATATTAACTTGACAAACGAGCGAGGGGTCCTTGGCAATACGAGCAGTTGACGTGTACACGCTTTGTACTGCCGAGCATCACGTGATCACGCAGCTGATGTAACGAGCGCTTTGATATACGAGTGCGCTTTGGTTTACAGACACCTTTCCGGAACGGATTATTGCTCGCAAATCCCAGGATTTTTTTTTTTTACCGTACATCAGATTTTTGGGTGGGCTCAACCCAAGGGTAAGCGGGCGGAGCCAGTGAAGGAATTTGTACGTCAATGTGAATGTGAGAGATTAGCGTGTCCTAGATTTGAAGCGTGTCTTACGTGGGAAGGGTCCCCCCAGCCACAGGATGTGGCTGGGGGAATCCTCCTGTGGCTGGGCTGCCTCACGGATACTTAGCCTGGTGATGTACCCGGAGAGTGGGAAATAACAGCTGAAACAGGCAGGTGGGATGGAAGCATCACAGCCGGTGAAGACTTTTACTTGGTTCATAACGTCCTTCCAATGATTGCTCAGTTTGTATCCATCTCCCCACGGTTGACGTTATGTCTATGTTTATACATCTCCGGATGGCATCGTGAGCAAACCTTTGATAGTTGCCCGAAGGTTTGCAGAGCATTCTAGATTTGAAGCTTTCGTCACTGCAAGGATTCATAAGGTCACGTGGGTAAGAACTAAATCAAATAAATGACATTTTAAGCGTTTGTGCTTTCGTTACGTTGTCCCCACCTGAAGAAGGGCGCTTGTGTTGCGCCCGAAACGTCGTGATTTAATTTAGTTTTAATGTATGTTATTTATTTATTTACCTACGTGACTTTACCGGAAAAAAAACACAAAGAGTTTGGCTTTATTTTGGTGATTTCTAAAACGTTTTTTGGTTTGGCCATGTTTTTGTTTATTGTAGTTAGACTGATGGAGTTAATCTTAGTTATCTTGTGGTTGTTGTTGTTATTCTTAGCTCTTTCGGTAAAGTCACGTTGAAGGGAAACAATAAAATAATAAAATATATATAAAACGCTTGTGAGAATTTTTATTGTTTTATATATATTTTATTATTTTATTGTTTCCCTTCAACGTGACTTTACCGAAAGAGCTAAGAATATGAATTACTGCAGTCACGAAAGCTTTAAATCAAAATTTAGTTGTTGTTGTTGTTGTTTGACTTGCATCCCACTGGGATTTTTTGCACCACACAGCCTTGGTGTACACGGTGCTATTTCAGGAATATTTTGATGTTTTTCTTTTTCCCCTGGATTTTCTGTTTGCACAGTCACACACTCACACACACACACAAAGTAGTCACTTTAAGATGTTGTTCTTGTTCGTGTTTTAGTTTTGTTTGTTTGTTGCGTTTTGCACCCGATTCAAGAGCCGAATGGCTCACAGGGCTACACCAACAATAAATGCAACTACGGAACTCTGAAACTATGAACTGTTATACGTACAAATTCCTTCTTTAACTCCACACACTTACCCTTGGGTGAGGCAGCTCAGGCACAGGATGATTCCCACCATCTCCGGTGGCTGGGAACTATCTCACGTTGACGCGCCGATCTCTCACATTGACGTACACATTCCTTCTCTAGCTCGGCACCACTTACCCCCCTTGGGTTAAGCCCACCAAAAATCCGACGTAAACTCTTGTTGGCAGCAGCAGCAGCAGTAGCAGCTCTTTCTCCTATGTCAGCAGTTCTCCTGCTGTGTCTGTTCCACCTGATGGCGGTCGCTTGTGTTGCGATCGAAACGTCGTCGTGATTTCTTTTACGTTCTACCAACGTGATGACTTTACCGAAAGAAGCAAAGACTGGGGATCCCTGCAGTCACGAAAACTTCAAGGCTAGATTAGGGTCACACCCACTTTGTCCCCACGATGTTTTCCACGTCGAGGGATTTCCCCTCCCCCAGGACTTCACAGAAATGCTCAGCGAATCTGCAAGCCTGTTCCTGGGGGTCGGAGATTGGATCACCGTTTTTTTTCCCCTAATGATGGTAATAGGAGTGGCGCTGCAGGTTACTTTTTTGATGGAGTTAAATAGGGATTTGTGATCACGGGCCAATGAAGCAGACTCCATCTCCTCAGCAACCCGCGACCACCACCCATCCTTGCAGCGCCTCACGGCTCTCTGAACCTACGAGCGAAGGCTGCGGTAAGCCTCCTCATTCTCCGACGTGGGATGCTGTAGACGATTAGAGTGGGCCTGTCGCTTTTTCTCAACCATCCTGAACACCTCCTCTGTCAGCCAGGATCTCTAGGGAGTTCTGGACCGCGTACCCAAAACAGCCATTGCAGCTGCATGAGTGACAGTCCTAAACCTCGCCCATTTACCCTCGACATCAGGAGGAGTCGGGGGCGATGCCAATCCCAGCCGCAAGCGATGATGAAATTCTCGCTTGCAACTTTCATCAGATAACTGAGACCAGGCCACTTTAGGTTGAAATGGGGTCCTGGGTGTACACCCACCACCGGAGTGGAAGAATGGCAGGCGCATCTTACAGATGACAAGTCGATGGTCAGAGGTCAGATCAGCTCCACGGTAGGTCCTGGTGTCAAGGACATGGGCCCGCATCTGCTGTTCTGTCACTATGTAGTCCAGCAGATGTTCTTGCTTGGACCCGGCATGCATCCATGATGTTGTGTGGATGCGCCAATGCCAGAACAGCGTGTTGGTAATTACAAGCCCATGGGCTGCACAACAATCTAGCAGCCTCCTACCGTTGTTATTGAGCTGATCTGGCCCATGCCTTCCAATCACTCCAGACCAGGTGCCAGTATCATGACCAACTCAGGCATTGAAGTCACCCAACAAGATAACTCTATCCCGAGGGGCCACTTTAGCCAGCACCTGTGACATGAGGTCATAGAAGGCATCTGACTCACTCGCCTTGCCTGCATCCCTCCATGGATGTTCGTCTTCGGTGGGGGCATAAGTAACCACGACCACCACTCCTCACCTTCGGTTGATGGGACGGCGAGCCCAAAGTTGCCTGGGGCTTACAGCTTCCCACACTTCACTGCCACACTCCCACGCCCCCTTCATTCTTTCGTTTTGAAGAAGAGCCGCTCCCTGTTGTTAGGTAGTCTCCTGCCCCGGGTAGAGGACTGTCCACCCCTCATGGCGGCAGGAGCCAGAGCCAGTCCACCGGACCTCCTGAATGCCACAGAGATCCAAGCGGTACTGGTCCAGCTCCCGAGAGAGGAGCGGCAGCCTCTCCTCCGCGGTGAGCGTTCGAACATTCCACGTGGCCACCCGTAGTGGCTTTTCGTTGTTTCTGGAGGAGTCCCGATGGTAACAAATCAATCTCCTGGCTCCGCCAAAATGGGGTTTGGCCAGGAGACGTAATAGACACCTGTCCCCCCCCCGGAGGGTGGAGGAGCGACGCTCACAACAACGAGCGGAGTGCCGGGCGGCTAAGGCACAGCAGGTTGGCACAGTAGGGGGCACAGGTGGTGCAACAGCCAGTAGTCATCTCAGTCAGTCGACCCGTGGCACCTGCTGGTTTCTGCCCCGTGACCTCCTGCCCAGCGGGCGTTCGACGCCTTCACGTGGCCTTCGGCACAAGCTTCAAGCTCATTAATTAGATTTATTAATTCTACGCGGTTTAGCGGTAGCTGATTCAAGGTGGAGGGCCGCCGTGGTGGTCACAGACGCCATGACGGGAACGGCCACTCGGAATTGTCCCTCCACCAAACCCCACTCGCCCCACCGCCCGCGACGGCGTTGCCCGACCTGGACTACCGCCCGCCCACCCACCAGACAGCTGCCCACCCGGGCCACCGACCCTGCCCCGAGCGTCCGCGCTGCCCCCGGCCGCCAGCAGCTCCCGCGCGAGATCGGCGCGGCCGTCGCGCGCGGCTTGCGCCAGTGGCGAGCAGGCGCAGAGCGGGCTCCCGGAGGGCCTGGCGCCCGCCGCCAGGAGGGCGCGGACGCACGGAGCGTGGCCCCCCCACACGGCCACCCACAGCGGCGTCTGAGACTTGAGGTCAGGGCGGTCGGGGTCGGCACCGCTGGAGAGGAGCAGCTGGGGGGGGGGAATTGGTGGTGGTGGGGGGAATTGGTGGGGGGGGAGAGGGGTGGGGGGGAGAGTGAGTGAGTGAGTGTGGGGAGTGGTGGTGGTGGTGGTGCGGTTGCCGTGTCTGAGACTTCATGGAGTTGGAGCAGCTGTATCGTCACCACCACCACCAGCACCGCCTTCGTAACCGCTACCCCCAACAACAACAACAACAAGAACAACAACAACCGCCCTTCGCCACTAAGTGGCGGTGACGTCACCACGACGCTTGTGCCAGGCTATGTGCACCTTGAGGCCACGTGAAGTGTCGAACGCCCGCTGGGCAGGAGGTCACGGGGCAGACCCAGCAGGTGCCACGGGTCGACTGACTGAGATGAGTGGCTGATGCACCACCTGTGCCCCCTACTGTGCCAACCTGCTGTGCCTTAGCCACCCGGCGCTCCGCTCGTTGTTGTGAGCGTCGCTCCTCCGCCCTCCGTTGTTGTTGGAGGGCGACTGCCTCCAACTGCCCAGTAGCGTCCTTCACGAGCCTCCTCCACAGAGGCCGATCTTGACACCGCTGGTACCAGTCATCGGCAAGTCCACTCAGCTCCACGTCCTCCTGTACCACATCACTCCATCTCTTCTCTAGCCCGTGCCGCGCCCGTTTAGCCCCCTCGATCCGGCCGAACAAAAGCTGTTTCGGCATGCGGTGGCTGGGCATGCGGGCTACATGACCCAGCCAACGCAGTCTAGCCTGCTGTAGCTTATGAGAGTGGGCCTGTCGCTTTTTCTCAGCCAGTTTGAACACCTCTGTCAGCCAGGGTCTCTGTGGAGGTCTGGACCGCGTACCCAAAGCAGCCATTGCAGCTGCCTGAGTCAAAGCCCTAAACCTCGCCCATTTACCCTCGACATCAGGAGAAGTGGGGGACGATGCCAACCCCAGCCGCAAGCGATGATGAAATTCTCGCTTGCAACTTTCATCAGCGAGCTGAGACCAGGCCACCTTAGGTTTGAATAGGGTCCTGGGTGTACACCCACCACCGGAGTGGAAGAATGGCAGGCGCATCTTACAGATGACAAGTCGATGGTCAGAGGGCAGATCAGCTCCACGTTAGGTCCTGGTGTCAAGGATATGGGCCCGCATCTGCTGGTCCGTCACTATGTAATCCAGCAGATGTTCTTGCTTGGACTCGGCGTGCATCCATGATGTTGTGTGGATGCGCCGATGCCAGAACAGCGTGTTGGTAATTACAAGCCCATGGGCTGCACAAAAATCTAGCAGCCTCCTGCCTTTGTTATTCAGCTGATCTGGCCCATGCCTTCTAATCACTCCAGACCAGGTGCCAGCATCATGACCATCTCAGGCATTGAAGTCACCCAACAAGATAACTCTATCCCAAGGGGCCAGTTTAGCCAGCATCTGACTCATCGGCTTTGCCTGCATCCCTCCACCGATGTTCGTCTTCGGTGGGGGCATAAGTAACCACGACCACCACTCCTCGCCTCTGACTGATGGGAAGACGAGCCCAAAGTAGCCTGGGGCTTACAGCTTCCCACACCTCACCGCCACGCTCCCACACCCCCTTCATTCTTTAATTCCGAAGAAAAGCCACTCCCTGTTGTTTGGCAGTCTGCTGCCCCTAGTAGAGAACTGTCCACCCCTCATGGTGGCAGGAGCCAGAACCGGTCCACTGGACCTTCTGAATGCCACAGAGATCCAGGCGGTACCGGTCCAGCTCCCGACAGAGGAGCGGCAGCTTCTCCTCCGCGGTGAGCGTTCGAACATTCCACGTGTCCAACCGAATTGGCTTTTCGTTGTTTCTGGAGGAGCCCCGAGGGTGGAGATTCAATCTCCTGGCTCCGCCAATTGAGGTTTGGCCAGGAGACGTCGTAGATGCCTGTCACCCCGGGGGCCTCCCGCACAAGCTCGATAGAAGTTTTATTTCGTGGTTTAGCGGTAATTCATTGAAGGTGGAGGGGGTTACCAGCCCCTCGCACCCGTCCAGAGCCCACGTTTGGCCGCTGTGGCGGTCACAGACGCCATGAGGGGTTAAAGGCCACTCGGAATTGGCCCTCCCCCCCCGTGACAGCTATGCCCGTCCGCTGACCAATGAGGAGGTAGGGGGTTGTTTTGCCGCTACCACCACCACCACCACCACCGCCACCCTCCCGACCCACCTGGACGCTCTCCAGGTCCCCCCTGGCTGCGACCACGCGCAGTGGCGGGCACGGGACCCCCCAGCCACACAGCGCGTCCACGTGACGGAGCACCGCGGGCCGGCAAAGCAGGGCCCGGAGCGCCCCCACGTCGCCTCGGCCCACGGCCTCGCGCAGGACCCGCGCGGCCTGTAGAGACACACGGGGGGAGGGGGGGGGGTCCCATAGAGTCACATAGGGGGGTCCCATAGAGTCACGTATAGAGTCACATATAGAGTCACACATAGAGTCATATATAGAGTCACATATAGAGTCACATAGAGTCACATATAGAGTCACACATAGAGTCACATAGAGTCATATAGAGTCACATAGGGGGGTCCCATAGAGTCACATATAGAGTCACATATAGAGTCACACATAGAGTCTTATATAGAGTCACATACAGAGTCACATATAGAGTCACATATAGAGTCACACACAGAGTCACATATAGAGTCACATATAGAGTCACATATAGAGTCACATATAGAGTCAGACATAGAGTCACATATAGAGTCACATATAGAGTCACATATAGAGTCACATATAGAGTCACATGTAGAGTCTTATATAGAGTCACGTATAGAGTCACATATAGAGTCACATATAGAGTCACATATAGAGTCACATATAGAGTCACATGTAGAGTCACATATAGAGTCATATATAGAGTCCCATATAGAGTCACATATAGAGTCACATACAGAGTCACATATAGAGTCACATATAGAGTCACATGTAGAGTCACATATAGAGTCCCATATAGAGTCACATATAGAGTCCTATATAGAGTCACACATAGAGTCACATATAGAGTCACATGTAGAGTCACATATAGAGTCACATGTAGAGTCACATATAGAGTCACATAGAGTCACATATAGAGTCACATATAGAGTCACATGTAGAGTCACATATAGAGTCCCATATAGAGTCACATATAGAGTCACATATAGATTCACACATAGAGTCACATATAGAGTCACATATAGAGTCACACATAGAGTCACATAGAGTCACATATAGAGTCACATATAGAGTCACATATAGAGTCACATATAGAGTCACACATAGAGTCACATAGAGTCACATATAGAGTCACATATAGAGTCACATATAGAGTCACATACAGAGTCACATAGAGTCCCATATAGAGTCACATAGAGTCACATATAGAGTCACATAGAGTCATATAGAGTCCCATAGAGTCCCATATAGAGTCACATATAGATTCACATATAGAGTCCCATATAGATTCACATATATAGTCACACAGGGTCCCATAGAGTCCCATAAACTTCCATATAGAGTCCCATAGAGTCCCATACAGAGTCACATATAGAGTCACATATAGAGTCACATATATAGTCACATAGAGTCCCATAGATATAGAGTCACATTGACTCACGCACCTCTCTCTCCTCCACCTCCTCCTCGTCCTCCACCTCCTCCACCTCCTCCACCTCCTCCACCTCGTCGCCACCGTGACGAGGTTGGCCGTGGCCGTGCGATCTGTGGGGCCTGGCGGGCAGCGCCAGGCAGAAGTACATCTTCATGTCCATCGCTCGCTCGGCTGACGAGGTGGCCGTCCACTCGTGGTGCATTCTGTGAAGAGGTGGGGGTGGTGGTGGGGGTGGTGGGGGTGGTGGTGGTGGTAGGGGTGGGGGTGGTGGTGGTGGGGGTGGTGGTGGTGGTGGTGGGGGTGGTGGTGGTGGTGGTGGAGGTGGTGGTGGTGGGGGTGGTGGTGGTGGTGGGGGTGGTGGTGGGGGTGGGGGTGGTGGTGGGGGTGGGGGTGGTGGTAGGGGTGGGGGTGGTGGTGGTGGGGGTGGTGGTGGTGGTGGTGGGGTGGTGGTGGTGGTGGTGGTGGGGGTGGTGGTGGTGGTGGTGGTGGGGGTGGTGGTGGGGGTGGTGGTGGTGGTGGTGGTGGGGGTGGTGGTGGTGGGGGTGGTGGTGGTGGTGGTGGTGGGGGTGGTGGTGGTGGGGGTGGGGGTGGGGGTGGTGGTGGTGGTGGGGGTGGTAGTGGTAGTGGTGGGGGGTGGTGGTGGTGGTTGTGGTGGGGGTGGTGGTGATGGTGGTGGTGGTGGTGGGGGTGGTGGTGGTGGGGGTGGTGGTGGTGGTGGTGGGGGTGGTGGTGGTGGTGGTGGTGGTGGGGGGTGGTGGTGGGGGTGATGGTGGGGGTGGTGGTGGGGGTGGTGGTGGGGGTGGGGGTGGTGGTGGTGGTGGGGGTGGTGGTGGGGGTGGTGGTGGGGGTGGTGGTGGTGGTCGGGGTGGTGATGGTGGCGGTGGTGATTGTGGTGGTGATGATGGTGGTGACCGTGATGGTGGTGGTGATGATGGTGATGATGGTGGTGATGATGGTGACGGTGATGATGGTGGTGATGGTGGTGATTAGTCGAACGTATGATTAGCCACCGTGATGATGATGATGAGAGAGACGCAGACTCCAAATCTACAGCAGCAGCAGGCATCGTCAGTGTCGGGATAGAACCCACGACTTCCTGCGTAACCAGGCGAGGTAGTCAACATCTCTCAGGGTCCAGGATAGAACCCACGAACTCCTGTGTACCAGGCGAGGTAGTCAACATCTCTCAGGGTCTGGGATTGAACCCACTACCTCCTGTGTACCAGGCGAGGTAGTCAACATCTATCAGTGTCTGGGAGAGAACCCACGACCTCCTGCGTTCCAGGCGAGGTAGTCAACATCTCTCAGGGTCTGCAATTGAACCCACGACCTCCTGCGTACCAGGCGAGGTAGTCAACATCTATCAGTGTCTGGGATTGAACCCACGACTTCCTGCGTATCAGGCGATGTAGTCAACATCCTTCAGTTTCTGGGATTGAACCCACGACCTCCTGCGTACCAGGCGAGGTAGTCAACATCTCTCAGTGTCTGGGATCGAACCCACGACCTCCTGTGTTCCAGGCGAGGTAGTCAACATCTCTCAGTGTCTGGGATTGAACCCACGACCTCCTGTGTACCAGGCGAGGTAGTCAACATCTCTCAGTGTCTGGGATTGAACCCACGACCTCCTGTGTGCCAGGGTGGTGAGATGTTAACTACCTCGCCTGGTATGCAGTAGGAACATTCTCATACCCATCATCATCATCAGTATCATCATATCTGGCCTGATATGTCCATCATAAGCGTCATCGACATCATTACAAACATCATCGCTATAGCATCATTGCTGAGTTATCCTCAAATCATCATCATGACCACCACCATCATCACCACCACCACCATCTCCACTACCATCACCACCACCACCAACATCATCACCACAACCACCTCCACTATCATGACCAAGACAAAGTTCCCCCGTGTAGCCTCTAGCAGGCTGTAGGGCAGTGGTTCGATCGAACCCCAGGGGTTCGGTGAGTCGATCTCAGGGGTTCGGCAGAGCCCCCGCCACGGAGGTCCGGACACACTTGAATTATTGTGTAAATTTGTGATGACACACACGGCCCGCTTGGCCATCACTGGCTGCAGATGATCATGCTACACTGCTTGGCCAATCAGCGCTGCGGGGAATTTAGTGCGTACTCAGTAGTCAACGTGTGACTGTTGTTGTCGTACGTCGTGTGATTTCTTTAATATTTTATCCATACTAACTATGTCGGGCAAAAGAAGAAAGTGGTCGGACGAATATGTACAACATTGATTCTCATGTATCATGGAACGTGATGGGAGTGAGCGTCCTATCTGCATGATTTGCAACGCCAAGTTGAGCAACTCTAGTCTTGCACCGGCAAAACTAAAGGAACACTTCTTGAAGCTGCATGGAGACGGGGAATACAAGAACACAACACTTGCTGAATTCAGGGTGAAGAGAGCCAGATTCGATGAAAGGGCCACTCTGCCTGCTCTTGGATTTGTACCTGTTAACAAACCGATCCTGACAGCATCGTACGAAGTTGCTTACCTGATCGCAAAGCAGGGCAAGCCACACACCATTGGTGAAACACTTGTGAAACCAGCTGCATTAAAGATGGCGAATCTGATACTCGGAACAGCGGCCGAAGGTAAATTATCCCAAATTCCCCTTTCAAATGACACCGTCAGTGACAGAATAGAAGACATGAGTAAAGACATCTTGGCTCAAGTAGTCGCGGATCTGATTTCAAGCCCGGCAAAATTCAGCCTTCAACTCGACGAAACCACAGACGTTTCTGATCTAAGCCAGCTTGCTGTTTTTGTACGCTATGTGAAAGACGACATGATAAAAGAAGAGTTTTTATTTTGTAAGCCTCTTACAACAACAACGAAGGCAGCCGATGTGAAGAAGCTTGTGGATGACTTCTTCAGAGACAACAATCTTTCATGGGATATGGTTTCTGCAGTTTGTATGGACGGAGCTCCAGTCATGCTGGGAAGAAAGTCTGGTTTTGGTGCGCTAGTAAAGGCCGATGCACCACACATCATTGTGACGCATTGTATTCTGCACAGGCATGCGTTGGCAACAAAAACCTTACCCTCAAAAATGGCAGAAGTATTAAAAACTGTGGTGGAATGTGTGAACTATGTGCGAAAAAGTGCTCTGAGGCACCGCATCTTCAGTGAGCTGTGTAAAGAAATGGGCTCTGAATTTGAGGTACTTCTGCTCCATTCTAATATTCGGTGGTTATCCCGGGGACAGGTGCTGAATCGTGTTTTTGCCATGCGTGTGGAATTAGCCCTGTTTTTGCAAGAGCACCAACACTGCCATGCAGATTGCTTCAAAAATCCTGACTTCATTCTCATTTTAGCGTACATGGCTGATATATTCGCAGCTCTCAATCATCTCAATCAGCAGATGCAGGGTGGTGGAGTCAATATCATGGAAGCGGAAGAACACCTGAAGGCTTTTCAAAAAAAGCTACCGTTATGGAAACGACGAACAGAGAACAATAACTTCACAAACTTCCCGCTTCTGGACGACTGTGCAAGTAAGATCGAAGATGTGTCTGGAATCGGAGATATTTCTGTATCCACGGAACTGAAGCAAACAATTGCCACGCACTTAGATGAGCTTGCAAAGTCTCTCGACGGATATTTCCCTACAAGAGAGTCATATCCAGAATGGGTGAGACAGCCGTTCACGTTTGCTGTTGAAACAGCAGATGTCAATGATGAATTCCTCGACGAAATCATTGAAATTCAGCAGAGCCAGGTTCAACAGCAACTCTTCAGAACAACAACGCTCTCAACGTTTTGGTGTCGACAAATGAACAAGTATCCAGTTATTGCTATGAAAGCCCTGGATTTTTTTATACCATTTGTTACAACATATCTTTGTGAGCAATCCTTTTCGAGGATGCTGGACATAAAAACGAAGAAAAGGAACAGACTTTGCTGTGAAAATGACATGAGAGTGGCACTTGCCAAGGTGAAGCCACGCATATCTGAACTGATCTCTCAAAGGCAACAGCAGAAGTCACATTGATTTCCAGGTATGTAATTTGTTGTGAGTTTATGCATTGTGTTGGTTTTATTCTTTGAACAAGGTAATGTTCATGCACGGCTCATTTTGTGTACCAGTAAAAAACATATCTATGTCTTGAATTTGAAAAAAATCACATTTTATTTTTCACTAAAGAGGGGTTCGGTGAATGCGCATATGAAACTGGTGGGGTTCGGTACCTCCAACAAGGTTAAGAACCACTGCTGTAGGGGCAAGTGCTGTTGGTAGTAGCGAGTAGCAGCAGCAGTGTCTATGAAGGTAGACACAGACAAAGGTCCCCCGTGTAGCCTCTAGCAGGCTGTAGGGGCAAGTGCTGTTGGTAGTAGCGAGTAGCAGCAGCAGTCTATGAAGGTAGACACAGACAAATGTCCCCCGTGTAGCCTCTAGCAGGCTGTAGGAGCAAGTGCTGTTAGTAGCAGCAGCAGCAGCGCTACCTATGAAGGCTACCGGCACTGTGGCACACACAGAGGGGGTGGGTGGCCAGCACCACCACCACTACACCAGCTACTCGTTTGAGGCTGAGTCGACCTAGGGGAGGCCCAGGACCGGTTCAGAGAATCGTCACCGGTGGTTTTGGCCGTGAGCGGGAATCGAACTCCCGTTGCCGGGTTCGTAGCGCAGCGCTAACCGCTGCACCACCGCTCCTCCACTCCTATCATGACCACCACAACTAACACCACCACTAACACCACCACTAACACCACCACCGCTAACACCACCACTAACACCACCACCACTAACACCACCACTAACACCACTACCACCACCACTAACACCACCACTAACACCACTACCACCACCACTAACACCACCACTAACACCACCACTACCACCACAACTAACACCACCACTAACACCACCACCACTAACACCACCACTAACACCACCACCACCACTAACACCACCACCACTAACACCACCACCACCACTAACACCACCACTAACACCACCACCACCACTAACACCACCACTAACACCACCACCACTAACACCACCACCACTAACACCACCACTAACACCACTAACACCACCACTAACACCATCACCACTAACACCACCACTAACACCACCACTAACACCACCACTAACACCACCACCACCACCACTACACCACCACCACCACTAACACCACTAACACCACCACCACTAACACCACCACTAACACCACCACCACCACTAACACCACTAACACCACCACCACTAACACCACCACCACTAACACCACCACTACTAACACCACCACTAACACTACCACCACCAACACCACCACTAACACCACCACTAACACCACCACCACTAACACCACTGACACCACCACCACTAACACCACCACCACTAACACCACCACCACTAACACCACCACTAACACCACCACCACTAACACCACCACCACCACTAACACCACCACCACTAACACCACCACTAACACCACCACTAACACCACCACCACTAACACCACCACCACTAACACCACCACCACTAACACCACCACTAACACCACTACCACCACCACTAACACCACCACCACTAACACCACCACTAACACCACCACCACCACTAACACCACCACCACTAACACCACCACCACTAACACCACCACCACTAACACCCCACCACTAACACCACCACCACTAACTCACCACCACCACTAACCACCACCACCACTAACAACCACCGCTAACACCACTACACCACCACACCACCCAACCACCACCACCACCACTAACACCACCACCACTAACACCACCACCACCACTACACCACCACTAACACCATCACCACTACCCACCACTAACACCACACAACCACCACTAACACCACCACCACTAACACCACCACCACCACCACTAACACCACCACTAACACCACTAACACCACCACCACCACTAACACCACCCCTAGCACCACTAACACCACCACCACCAACACCACCACCACCACTAACACCACCACACCCACCACCAACACCACCACCACCACCACCACTAACACCACCACTAACACCACCACACTAACACCACCACTAAACCACCACTAACACCACTACACCACCACTAACACCATCACCACTAACACCACCACCACTAACACCACCACCACCACTAACACCACCCAACACCACTAACACCACCACCACCACCACTAACACCACCACCACTAACACCACCACTATTAACACACACCACTAACACCACCACCACTAACACCACCACCACCACCACTAACACCACCACCACCACCACTAACACCACCACCACTAACACCACCACTAACACCACCACCACTAACACCACCACTAACACCACTAACACCACCACTAACACCATCACCACTAACACCACCACCACTAACACCACCACCACCACTAACACCACCACTAACACCACTAACACCACCACCACCACTAACACCACCACCACTAACACCACCACCACTAACACCACCACCACCACTAACACCACCACTAGCACCACTAACACCACCACCACCACCACCACTAACACCACCACCACTAACACCACCACTAACACCACCACCACTAACACCACCACTAACACCACTAACACCACCACTAACACCATCACCACTAACACCACCACCACTAACACCACCACCACCACTAACACCACCACTAACACCACTAACACCACCACCACCACCACTAACACCACCACCACTAACACCACCACTAACACCACTAACACCACCACCACCACTAACACCACCACCACCACCTAACACCACCACCACCACCACTAACACCACCACCACTAACACCACCACCACCATCATCATCAGTTTAGTCGCTCTCACTGGGGAGCTCACATGCCCTCACCAGTAACACTCACCAGTAACACTCACCTGTAACACTCACCTGTAACACTCACCAGTAACACTCACCAGTAACACTCACCAGTAACACTCACCAGTAACACTCACCAGTAACACTCACCTGTAACACTCACCAGTAACACTCACCAGTAACACTCACCAGTAACACTCACCTGTAACACTCACCAGTAACACTCACCAGTAAACACTCACCAGTAACACTCACCTGTAACACTCACCAGTAACACTCACCTGTAACACTCACCAGTAACACTCACTCACCAGTAACACTCACCAGTAACACTCACCAGTAACACTCACCAGTAACACTCACCAGTAACACTCACCAGTAACACTCACTCACCAGTAACACTCACCTGTAACACTCACCTGTAACACTCACCAGTAACACTCACCTGTAACACTCAACAGTAACACTCACCAGTAACACTCACCTGTAACACTCACCAGTAACACTCACCAGTAACACTCACCAGTAACACTCACCAGTAACACTCACCAGTAACACTCACCTGTAACACTCACCTGTAACACTCACCAGTAACACTCACCAGTAACACTCACCAGTAACACTCACCTGTAACACTCACCAGTAACACTCACCAGTAACACTCACCAGTAACACTCACCAGTAACACTCACTCACCAGTAACACTCACCAGTAACACTCACCAGTAACACTCACTCACCAGTAACACTCACCAGTAACACTCACCAGTAACACTCACCTGTAACACTCACTCACCAGTAACACTCACCAGTAACCTCACCAGTAACACTCACCAGTAACACTCACTCACCAGTAACACTCACCAGTAACACTCACTCACCTGTAACACTCACCAGTAACACTCACTCACCAGTAACACTCACCTGTAACACTCACCTGTAACACTCACCAGTAACACTCACTCACCAGTAACACTCACCAGTAACACTCACCAGTAACACTCACTCACCAGTAACACTCACTCACCAGTAACACTCACCAGTAACACTCACTCACCAGTAACACTCACCAGTAACACTCACCTGTAACACTCACCAGTAACACTCACCAGTAACACTCACCTGTAACACTCACTCACCAGTAACACTCACCAGTAACACTCACCAGTAACACTCACCTGTAACACTCACTCACCAGTAACACTCACCAGTAACACTCACCAGTAACACTCACCTGTAACACTCACCAGTAACACTCACCTGTAACACTCACCTGTAACACTCACCAGTAACACTCACCAGTAACACTCACCAGTAACACTCACCAGTAACACTCACCTGTAACACTCACTCACCAGTAACACTCACCAGTAACACTCACCTGTAACACTCACCAGTAACACTCACCAGTAACACTCACCTGTAACACTCACCAGTAACACTCACCAGTAACACTCACTCACCTGTAACACTCACCAGTAACACTCACTCACCTGTAACACTCACCAGTAACACTCACCAGTAACACTCACCTGTAACACTCACCAGTAACACTCACCAGTAACACTCACTCACCAGTAACACTCACCAGTAACACTCACCTGTAACACTCACCAGTAACACTCACCAGTAACACTCACCAGTAACACTCACCTGTAACACTCACCAGTAACACTCACTCACCAGTAACACTCACCAGTAACACTCACCAGTAACACTCACCAGTAACACTCACCAGTAACACTCACCAGTAACACTCACCAGTAACACTCACCAGTAACACTCACCAGTAACACTCACCAGTAACACTCACCAGTAACACTCACCAGTAACACTCACCAGTAACACTCACTCACCAGTAACACTCACCAGTAACACTCACCTGTAACACTCACCAGTAACACTCACCAGTAACACTCACTCACCTGTAACACTCACTCACCAGTAACACTCACCTGTAACACTCACCAGTAACACTCACCAGTAACACTCACTCACCTGTAACACTCACTCACCAGTAACACTCACCAGCCCTCTCCACTCTGAGTGCTACTCGCGACGAACAGCACTTTCCCCAACGGCCTGGTGAAGCCTACACGGAGTGGCTTTGTCTTTGTGTGTGAGAGTGTGTGAGCGAGTGTGAGTGAGTGAGAGGGAGTGTGTGTGAGTGTGTGTGAGTGAGTGTGTGAGTGTGTGAGCGAGTGTGAGTGAGTGAGTGAGAGGGAGTGTGTGTGAGTGAGTGTGTATGAGAGAGTGTGAGTGAGTGAGTGTGAGTGAGTGTGTGAGTGAGTGAGTGTGAGAGTGTGTGAGCGAGTGTGAGTGAGTGAGAGGGAGTGTGTGTGAGTGTGTGAGTGAGTGTGTGAGTGTGTGTGAGTGTGTGAGTGAGTGTGTGAGCGAGTGTGAGTGAGTGAGAGGGAGTGTGTGTGAGTGTGTGAGTGTGTGTGTGAGTGTGTGAGTGAGTGTGAGTGTGTGAGTGAGTGTGTGAGCGAGTGTGAGTGAGTGAGAGGGAGTGTGTGTGAGTGTGTGAGTGAGTGAGTGTGTGAGTGAGTGTGTGGGTGAGTGAGTGTGTGAGTGAGTGTGTGAGTGAGTGAGTGTGAGTGAATGAGTGTGTGTGTGAGTGTGTGAGTGTGTGTGTGAGTGTGTGAGTGAGTGTGTGAGTGAGTGTGTGAGTGTGTGAGTGAGTGTGAGTGTGTGAGTGAGTGTGTGAGTGTGTGAGTGAGTGTGTGAGTGAGTGAGTGTGAGTGAATGAGTGAGTGTGTGAGCGAGTGTGAGTGAGTGAGAGGGAGTGTGTGTGAGTGTGTGAGTGAGTGAGTGTGTGAGTGAGTGTGTGGGTGAGTGAGTGTGTGAGTGAGTGTGTGAGTGAGTGAGTGTGAGTGAATGAGTGTGTGTGTGAGTGTGTGAGTGTGTGTGTGAGTGTGTGAGTGAGTGTGTGAGTGAGTGTGTGAGTGAGTGTGAGTGAGTGAGTGTGTGAGTGTGTGAGTGAGTGTGTGAGTGAGTGTGTGAGTGAGTGAGTGTGAGTGAATGAGTGTGTGAGTGAGTGTGTGAGTGTGTGAGTGAGTGTGTGAGTGAGTGAGTGTGAGTGAGTGAGTGTGTGAGTGTGTGAGTGAGTGTGTGAGTGAGTGTGTGAGTGAGTGAGTGCGTGAGTGAGTGTGTGAGTGAGTGTGTGAGTGAGTGTGAGTGAATGAGTGTGTGAGTGAGTGTGTGAGTGAGTGGGTGTGAGTGTGTGAGTGAGTGTGAGAGTGTGTGTGAGTGAGTGTGAGAGTGTGAGTGAGTGAGTGTGAGTGTATGAGTGAGTGTGTGAGTGAGTGTGTGAGTATGAGAGAGTGTGAGTGAGTGTGAGTGAGTGAGTGTGTGAGTGAGTGTGTGAGTATGAGAGAGTGTGAGTGAGTGTGTGAGTGTGTGAGTGAGTGAGTGTGTGAGTGAGTGAGTGTTTGAGTGTGTGAGTGAGTGTGTGAGTGTGTGAGTGTGAGTGAGTGAGAGGGAGTGTGAGTGAGTGAGTAAGAGGGAGTGTGTGTGAGTGTGTGAGTGAGTGTGTGTGTGAGTGAGTGTGAGTGATTGTGTGAGTGTGTGAGAGGATGTGAGTGTGCGAGTGAGTGAGTGTGTGAGTGAGTGTGTGAGTGAGAATGTGAGTGAGAGAGTGAGTGAGAATGCGAATGAGCGAGTGAGAGAGTGAGTGAATGTGAGTATGAGAGAGTGTGAGTGTTTGAAGGAGTTTGGAGTGAGTGTGTGAGTGAGAATGTGAGTGAGAGAGTGAGTGAGAATGCGAATGAGTGAGTGAGTGAATGTGAGTATGAGAGAGTGTGAGTGTTTGAAGGAGTTTGGAGTGAGTGTGTGAGTGAGAATGCGAGTGGGAGAGTGTGAGTGGAGAGTTTAAAGAGAGTGGAGAGTTTAAAGAGACAGAGAGGGAGACCGATAGTCTATTAATAGGGCCATGTGGATAGCCCAACTCGCCAGCTATATTTAACTGACACACACACATAGCCAAATACATACACTCACACAGATATACATATACATAGCCATATATACATACACATATATACATACACATATATACACAAAAGATAAAGGTTCCCCGTGTAGCCTTAACAGGCTGTAGGGGCAAGTGCTGTTGGTAGTAGCGAGTAGCAGCAGCAGTGTCTATGAAGGTAGACACAGACAAAGGCTACCGGCACTGTGGCACACACAGAGGGGGTGGTGTTGGTGGTGGTGTTGGTGGTGCTGGTTTTGGTGGTGGTGGTGTTGGTGGTGGTGTTGGTGGTGGTGTTGGTGATGTTGTTGGTGTTGGTGGTGGTGTTGGTGGTGGAGGTGGTGTTGATGGTGTTGTTGGTGTTGGTGGTGGTGTTGGTGGTGGTGGTGTTGTTGTTGGTGGTGGTGTTGTTGTTGGTGTTGGTGGTGGTGGTGTTGTTGGTGTTGTTGTTGGTGGTGGTGGTGTTGTTGTTGTTGTTGGTGGTGGTGGTGTTGGTGTTGGTGCTGGTGTTGGTGGTGGTGTTGTTGTTGTTGGTGGTGGTGGTGTTGGTGTTGGCGCTGGTGTTGGTGGTGGTGGTGTTGGTGGTGTTGTTGGTGTTGGTGGTGTTGTTGTTGTTGGTGGTGGTGTTGGTGTTGGTGCTGGTGTTGGTGGTGGTGGTGTTGGTGGTTGGTGTTGGTGGTGGTGTTGGTGGTGGTGTTGTTGTTGGTGGTGGTGTTGTTGTTGGTGGTGTTGTTGGTGTTGTTGGTGGTGTTGTTGGTGGTGGTGGTGGTGTTGTTGTTGTTGGTGGTGGTGTTGGTGTTGGTGCTGGTGTTGGTGGTGGTGGTGTTGGTGGTTGGTGTTGGTGGTGGTGTTGGTGGTGGTGTTGTTGTTGGTGGTGGTGGTGGTGTTGTTGTTGGTGGTGTTGTTGGTGTTGTTGGTGGTGTTGGTGGTGTTGGTGTTGTTGGTGTTGTTGGTGGTGTTGGTTGTGTTGGTGTTGGTGGTGTTGTTGGTGGTGTTGGTGGTGCTGGTGTTGTTAGTGGTGGTGGTGTTGTTGGTGGCCATGAGCGGGAATCGAACTCGGTTCTCTGACCCAGTAGAGCGCGCTAACCACTGCACCACCGCTCCCCACTGTTTCTCTGTGTCTCCCCCTGTCTCCCAGTGTCTCCCCCTGTCTCCCAGTGTCTCCCCCCTGTCTCCCAGTGTCTCCCCCTTGTCTCCCAGTGTCTCCCCCTTGTCTCCCAGTGTCTTCCCCCTGTCTCCCAGTGTCTCCCCCCTGTCTCTCAGTGTCTCCCCCCTGTCTCCCAGTGTCTCCCTCCTGTCTCTCAGTCCCTCCCCCCTGTCTCCCAGTGTCTCCCCCTGTCTCCCAGTGTCTCCCCCCTGTCTCCCAGTGTCTCCCCCCTGTCTCCCAGTGTCTCCCCGCTGTCTCTCAGTGTCTCCCCCTGTCTCCCAGTGTCTCCCCCTGTCTCCCAGTGTCTCCCCCCTGTCTCCCAGTGTCTCCCCCTTGTCTCCCAGTGTCTCCCCCTGTCTCCCAGTGTCTCCCCCTGACTCTCAGTGTCTCCCCCTGTCTCCCAGTGTCTCTCCCCTGTCTCTCAGTGTCTCCCTCCTGTCTCCCAGTGTCTCCCCCCTGTCTCCCAGTGTCTCCCCCCTGTCTCCCAGTGTCTCCCCCCTGTCTCCCAGTGTCTCCCCCCTGTCTCCCAGTGTCTCCCCCTGTCTCCCAGTGTCTCTCCCCTGTCTCTCAGTCCCTCCGCTCTGTCTCCCAGTGTCTCCCCCCTGTCTCCCAGTCCCTCCCCCCTGTCTCCCAGTGTCTCCCCCTGTCTCCCAGTGTCTCCCCCCTGTCTCCCAGTGTCTCCCCCCTGTCTCCCAGTGTCTCCCCGCTGTCTCTCAGTGTCTCCCCCTGTCTCCCAGTGTCTCCCCCTGTCTCCCAGTGTCTCCCCCCTGTCTCCCAGTGTCTCCCCCTTGTCTCCCAGTGTCTCCCCCTGTCTCCCAGTGTCTCCCCCTGACTCTCAGTGTCTCCCCCTGTCTCCCAGTGTCTCTCCCCTGTCTCTCAGTGTCTCCCTCCTGTCTCCCAGTGTCTCCCCCCTGTCTCCCAGTGTCTCCCCCCTGTCTCCCAGTGTCTCCCCCCTGTCTCCCAGTGTCTCCCCCTGTCTCCCAGTGTCTCTCCCCTGTCTCTCAGTCCCTCCGCCCTGTCTCCCAGTGTCTCCCCCTGTCTCCCAGTGTCTCCCCCTGTCTCCCAGTGTCTCCCCCTGTCTCCCAGTGTCTCCCCTCTGTGTCTCAGTGTCTCCCCCCTGTCTCCCAGTGTCTCGCCCCTGTCTCTCAGTGTCTCCCCCCTGTCTCCCAGTGTCTCCCCCTGTCTCCCAGTGTCTCCCCCTGTCTCCCAGTGTCTCCTCCCTGTCTCCCAGTGTCTCCCCCCTGTCTCGCAGTCCCTCCCCCTTGTCTCCCAGTGTCTCCCCCCTGTCTCCCAGTGTCTCCCCCCTGTCTCCCAGTGTCTCCCCCCTGTCTCTCAGTGTCTCCCCCCTGTCTCCCAGTGTCTCCCCCCTGTCTCTCAGTGTCTCCCCCCCTGTCTCCAAGTCCCTCCCCCCTGTCTCCCAGTGTCTCCCCGCTGTCTCTCAGTGTCTCCCCCTGTCTCCCAGTGTCTCCCCCTGTCTCCCAGTGTCTCCCCCTGTCTCCCAGTGTCTCCCCCCTGTCTCCCAGTGTCTCCCCCTGTCTCTCAGTCCCCCCCCCCCCTGTCTCCCAGTGTCTCCCCCCTGTCTCCCAGTGTCTCCCCCCTGTCTCCCAGTGTCTCCCCTTGTCTCCCAGTGTCTCCCCTTGTCTCCCAGTGTCTCCCCCCTGTCTCCCATTGTCCCCCCCTGTCTCTCAGTGTCTCCCCCCTGTCTCCCAGTGTCTCCCCCTGTCTCCCAGTGTCTCCCCCTGTCTCCCAGTGTCTCCCCCTGTCTCCCAGTGTCTCCCCCCTGTCTCCCAGTGTCTCCCCCTGTCTCTCAGTCCCCCCCCCCTGTCTCCCAGTGTCTCCCCCCTGTCTCCCAGTGTCTCCCCCCTGTCTCCCAGTGTCTCCCCTTGTCTCCCAGTGTCTCCCCTTGTCTCCCAGTGTCTCCCCCCTGTCTCCCATTGTCCCCCCCTGTCTCTCAGTGTCTCCCCCCTGTCTCCCAGTGTCTCTCCCCTGTCTCCCAGTGTCTCCCCCCTGTCTCCCAGTGTCTCACCCCTGTCTCCCAGTGTCTCCCCCTGTCTCCCAGTGTCTCCCCCCTGTCTCCCAGTGTCTCCCCCCTGTCTCCGAGTGTCTCTCCCCTGTCTCTCAGTGTCTCCCTCCTGTCTCTCAGTCCCTCCCCCCTGTCTCCCAGTGTCTCACCCCTGTCTCCCAGTGTCTCCCTCCTGTCTCTCAGTCCCTCCCCCCTGTCTCCCAGTGTCTCCCCCCTGTCTCCCAGTGTCTCCCCCCTGTCTCCCAGTGTCTCCCCCTGTCTCCCAGTGTCTCTCCCCTGTCTCTCAGTCCCTCCGCCCTGTCTCCCAGTGTCTCCCCCCTGTCTCCCAGTGTCTCCCCCTGTCTCCCAGTGTCTCCCCTCTGTGTCTCAGTGTCTCCCCCCTGTCTCCCAGTGTCTCGCCCCTGTCTCTCAGTGTCTCCCCCCTGTCTCCCAGTGTCTCCCCCTGTCTCCCAGTGTCTCCCCCTGTCTCCCAGTGTCTCCCCCCTGTCTCCCAGTGTCTCCCCCCTGTCTCCCAGTGTCTCCCCCCTGTCTCTCAGTGTCTCCCCCCTGTCTCCCAGTGTCTCCCCCCTGTCTCTCAGTGTCTCCCCCCCTGTCTCCAAGTCCCTCCCCCCTGTCTCCCAGTGTCTCCCCCCTGTCTCCCAGTGTCTCCCCCCTGTCTCCCAGTGTCTCCCCCCTGTCTCCCAGTGTCTCCCCCTTGTCTCCCAGTGTCTCCCCCCTGTCTCCCAGTGTCTCACCCCTGTCTCCCAGTGTCTCCCCCTTGTCTCCCAGTGTCTCCCCCCTGTCTCTCTGTGTCACCCCCCTGTCTCCCAGTGTCCCCCCCCCTGTCTCCCAGTGTCTCACCCCTGTCTCTCAGTGTCTCCCCCCTGTCTCCCAGTGTCTCCCCCTGTCTCCCAGTGTCTCCCCCCTGTCTCCCAGTGTCTCCCCCCTGTCTCGCAGTCCCTCCCCCTTGTCTCCCAGTGTCTCCCCCCTGTCTCCCAGTGTCTCCCCCTGTCTCCCAGTGTCTCCCCCCTGTCTCTCAGTGTCTCCCCCCTGTCTCCCAGTGTCTCTCCCCTGTCTCTCAGTGTCTCCCCCCCTGTCTCCAAGTCCCTCCCCCCTGTCTCCCAGAGTCTCCCCCTGTCTCCCAGTGTCTCCCCCCTGTCTCCCAGTGTCTCCCAGTGTCTCCCCCCTGTCTCCCAGTGTTTCCCCCTGTCTCCCAGTGTCTCCCCCTGACTCTCAGTGTCTCCCCCTGTCTCCCAGTGTCTCCCCCCTGTCTCCCAGTGTCTCCCCCTGTCTCCCAGTGTCTCCCCTCTGTGTCTCAGTGTCTCCGCCCTGTCTCCCAGTGTCTCCCCCTGTCCCCCAGTGTCTCCCCCCTGTCTCTCAGTGTCTCCCCCCTGTCTCCCAGTGTCTCCCCCCCTGTCTCCCAGTGTCTCCCCCTGTCTCCCAGTGTCTCCGCCCTCTCTCCCAGTGTCTCCCCCTGTCCCCCAGTGTCTCCCCCTGTCTCCCAGTGTCTCCCCCCCCTGTCTCCCAGTGTCTCCCCCCTGTCTCCCAGTGTCTCCCCCCTGTCTCCCAGTGTCTCCCCCCTGTCTCCCAGTGTCTCCCCCCTGTCTCCCAGTGTCTCCCCTCTGTGTCTCAGTGTCTCCCCCCTGTCTCCCAGTGTCTCCCCCTGTCTCTCTGTGTCTCCCCCTGTCTCCCAGTGTCTCCCCCTGTCTCCCAGTGTCTCCCCCCTGTCTCCCAGTGTCTCCCCCCTGTCTCCCAGTGTCTCCCCCCTGTCTCCCAGTGTCTCCCCCCTGTCTCCCAGTGTCTCCCCCCTGTCTCACAGTGTCTCCCCCCCTGTCTCCCAGTGTCTCCCCACTGTCTCCGAATGTCTCCCCCCTGTCTCCCAGTGTCTCCCCCTGTCTCCCAGTGTCTCCCCCCTGTCTCGCAGTCCCTCCCCCCTGTCTCCCAGTGTCTCCCCCCTGTCTCCCAGTGTCTCCCCCCTGTCTCCCAGTGTCTCCCCCCCTGTCTCCCAGTGTCTCCCCCCTGTCTCCCAGTCCCTCCCCCTGTCTCCCAGTGTCTCCCCCCTGTCTCCCAGTGTCTCCCCCCCTGTCTCCCAGTGTCTCCCCCCTGTCTCCCAGTCCCTCCCCCTGTCTCCCAGTGTCTCCCCCCTGTCTCCCAGTGTCTCCCCCCTGTCTCCCAGTGTCCCCCCCCTGTCTCCCAGTGTCTCCCCTTGTCTCCCAGTGTCTCCCCCCTGTCTCCCAGTGTCTCCCCCCTGTCTCCCAGTGTCTCCCCCTGTCTCTCCAGTGTCTCCCCCCTGTCTCCCAGTGTCTCCCCCCTTTCTCCCAGTGTCTCCCCCCTGTCTCCCAGGGTCTCCCCCTGTCTCCCAGTGTCTCACCCCTATCTCCCAGTCCCTCCCCCCCTGTCTCCCAGTGTCTCCCCCCTGTCTCCCAGTGTCTCCCCCCTGTCTCTCAGTATCTCCCCCCTGTCTCCCAGTGTCTCCCCCTGTCTCCCAATGTCTCCCCCCTGTCTCCCAGTGTCTCCCCCCAGTCTCCCAGTGTCTCCCCCCTGTCTCCCAGTGTCTCCCCCCTGTCTCCCAGTGTCTCCCCCCTGTCTCACAGTGTCTCCCCCCCTGTCTCCCAGTGTCTCTCCCCTGCCTCCCAGTGTCTCCCCCCTGTCTCCCAGTGTCTCCCCCCTGTCTCCCAGTGTCTCCCCCCTGTCTCCCAGTGTCTCCCCCTGTCTCCCAGTGTCTACCCCCTGTCCCCCAGTGTCTCCCCCCTGTCTCCCAGTGTCTCCCCCCCCCCCCGTCTCCCAGTGTCTCCCCCTGTCTCCCAGTGTCTGCCCCTGTCTCCCAGTGTCTACCCCCTGTCCCCCAGTGTCTCCCCCCTGTCTCCCAGTGTCTCCCCCCCCCCGTCTCCCAGTGTCTCCCCCCTGTCTCCCAGTGTCTCCCCCCCCTGTCTCCCAGTGTCTTCCCCCTGTCTCCCAGTGTCTCCCCCTGTCTCCCAGTGTCTCCCCCCTGTCTCCCAGTGTCTCCCCCTGACTCCCAGTGTCTCCCCCCTGTCTCCCAGTGTCTCCCCCCTGTCTCCCAGTGTCTCCCAGTGTCTCCCCCCTGTCTCCCAGTGTCTCCCCCCCTGTCTCCCAGTGTCTCCCCCCTGTCTCCCAGTGTCTCTCCCCTGTCTCTCAATGTCTCCCCCCTGTCTCCCAATGTCTCCCCCCCCCCTGTCTCTCAGTGTCTCCCCCTGTCTCCCAGTGTCTCCCCCCTGTCTCCCAGTGTCTCCCCCCTGTCTCCCAGTGTCTCCCCCCTGTCTCCCAGTGTCTCCCCCTGTCTCCCAGTGTCTCCCCCCCCTGTCTCCCAGTGTCTCCCCCCTGTCTCCCAGTGTCTCCCCCTGTCTCTCAGTGTCTCCCCCCTGTCTCCCAGTGTCTCCCCCCTGTCTCCCAGTGTCTCTCCCCTGTCTCTCAATGTCTCCCCCCTGTCTCGCAATGTCTCCCCCCCCCTGTCTCTCAGTGTCTCCCCCTGTCTCCCAGTTCCTCCCCCCTGTCTCCCAGTGTCTCCACAGCTGACACCACCACCACCACCCACCCCCCTCCTCCTCCACTCGACATTCCTCCGTGTCCCTTTAAAAATAAAATAAAATCGCGTGGCTCCCCTACAGCGCCCAGCGTCTGGCCTGCCCTGTGGAATGACTGACATTGCAGGGTGGTTGACCCCCACTGAACACTTGCCACCCACCAATATTTAAAAACGCTCAAAATGCTCCCCACCCCCGCCAATATATTGCTATATATTTTTTTAAAATATATATATTTTGCTGTGCTATGTAAATAAAAATAACAATTTCCTAAACCTTGGTCACAATATCGGCACTTGTCTTCATATAAATCGATGCATTGGATTTCTGTTCGAATGATTCTGCTCAAAGGTTTGTCGTTTTTTCTCCCTAATCTCTGCCGTTTGCATAAAACGAAACGAGAAAACGTAAAAATGTAATTGCAATACACTCTTAGACATTATTGTAAAGAAATATTTAATGAATAGTCCATTCCGGGTGTGAGTGAATTTTAAATATTTAATTGCGGGAAATTAGTTCTAAATTTGAGGCTTTCGTGACTGCAAGGATTCATACTCTTTGTTTTTTTGTCGGTAAAGTCACGTAGGTAAAATAAAACTTAAAATAAAGACTCCTCACTCCGTGGGTGTGGCCAATGAGTGGCACAGAGACGCGGAGAGACACACAGAGACCCACAGAGATACATAGAGATACATAGAGACCCACAGAGATACACAGAGACCCACAGAGATACATAGAGACCCACAGAGATACATAGAGACCCACAGAGACCCACAGAGACCCACAGAGATACACAGAGACCCACAGAGATACATAGAGACCCACAGAGACACACAGAGACCCACAGAGATACACAGAGACCCACAGAGACCCACAGAGATACACAGAGACCCACTGAGATACATAGAGGCCCACAGAGATACATAGAGACCCGCAGAGATACATAGAGAGACATAGAGATACATAGAGACCCACAGAGATACATAGAGAAATAGAGACACGTAGAGACACATAGAGACCCATAGAGATACATAGAGAGACCCACAGAGATACACAGAGACCCACAGAGATACATAGAGACCCACGGAGATACATAGAGAAACAGAGACACGTAGAGACACATAGAGACCCATAGAGATACATAGAGATACATAGAGACCCACAGAGATACACAGAGACCCACAGAGATACATAGAGACCCACAGAGATACATAGAGAAACAGAGACACGTAGAGACACATAGAGCCCCATAGAGATACATAGAGATACACAGAGACCCACAGAGATACACAGAGACCCACAGAGATACATAGAGACCCACAGAGATACATAGAGAAACAGAGACACGTAGAGACACATAGAGACCCATAGAGATACATAGAGATACATAGAGACCCACAGAGATACATAGAGATACATAGAGACCCATAAAGATACATAGAGATACATAGAGACCCACAGAGATACACAGAGACCCACAGAGATACATAGAGACCCACAGAGATACATAGAGACCCACAGAGATACATAGAGACACATAGAGATACATAGAGACCCATAGAGACACAGAGATACATAGAGATACATAGAGACCCACAGAGATACATAGAGACACAGGGACACGTAGAGACACATAGAGACCCATAGAGATACATAGAGACCTACAGAGATACATAGAGACCCGCAGAGATACATAAAGACCGGCAGAGATACTTAGAGACACACAGAGATACATAGAGACCCAAAGAGACACAGAGACACGTAGAGACACATAGAGATACATAGAGACCCATAGAGACATAGAGACACGTAGAAACACATAGAGACCCATAGAGATACATGTAGATACATAGAGACCCACAGAGATACATAGAGACCCACAGACATACATAGAGACCCATAGAGATACATAGAGACCCACAGATACATAGAGACACACAGAGATACATAGAGACCCGCAGAGATAAATAGAGACACATAGAGATACATAGAGACACATAGAGGCACAGAGACACGTAGAGACCCATAGAGATACATAGAGATCCATAGAGACCCAGAGACATGTAGAAACACATAGAGACCCATAGAGATACATAGAGATACATAGGGACCCACAGAGACACATAGAGACCCACAGAGATACATAGAGACCCACAGAGATACATAGAGACACACAGAGATACATAAATACCCCATAGAGATACATAGAGACCCACAGATATACATAGAGACCCACAGAGATACATAAAAACGCACAGAGATACATAGATACCCCATAGAGATACATAGAGATCCACAGAGACACATAGAGACCCGCAGAGATACATAGAGACCCACAGAGATACATAGAGACCCGCAGCAATACATAGAGACACAGAGACACATAGAGACCCATAGAGATACATAGAGAACCACAGAGATACGTAGAGACCCACAGAGATACATAGAGACCCATAGAGATACATAGAGACCCATAGAGATACATAGAGATACACAGACCCAGATAGATACACAGACCCATATAGATACATAGAGAACCATAGAGATACATTGAGACTCTACACAGAGATACATAGAGACACATAGAGATACACGCAAACCCATAGAGACACATAGAGACACAGAGACCCGCAGAGATACATAGAGACTCTACACAGAGATACATAGAGACCCACAGAGATACGTAGAGACACACAGACCGATCGAGATACATAGAGACCCATAGAGATACATAGACACCCATATAGTTACTTAAAGACGCAGAGACATGTCGAGACACGTGCAATACATAGAGACCCACAGAGATACATAGAGACTCTACACAGAGGTACATAGAGACCCATAGAGATACATAGAGACCCACAGTTATACACATAGACTCACAGAGATACATAGAGACGCGTAGACCCATAGAGACACATAGAGACCCATAGAGATACATAGATACATAGAGATACATAGATACCCACAGAGATACATAGAGACTCTACACAGAGGTACATAGAGATACATAGAGATCTTGAGTAGTCAACTTCCATTGTTCCCACGATGTCCATCTTGAGTAGACAACTTCCATTGTTCCCACGATGTCCATCTTGAGTAGACAACTTCCATTGTTCTCACGCTGTAGATCTTGAGTAGACAACTTCCATTGTTCCCACGATGTCCATCTTGAGTAGACAACTTCCATTGTTCCGACGATGTCCATCTTGAGTAGACAACTTCCATTGTTCCCACGCTGTCCATCTTGAGTAGACAACTTCCATTGTTCTCACGATGTCCATCTTGGGTAGACAACTTCCATTGTTCCCACGATGTAGATCTTGAGTAGTCAACTTCCATTGTTCCCATGCTGTAGATCTTGAGTAGACAACTTCCATTGTTCCCACGATGTCCATCTTGAGTAGACAACTTCCATTGTTCCCACGATGTCCATCTTGAGTAGTCAACTTCCATTGTTCCTACGATGTCCATCTTGAGTAGTCAACTTCCATTGTTCTCACGCTGTAGATCTTGAGTAGACAACTTCCATTGTTCCCACGATGTCTATCTTGAGTAGACAACTTCCATTGTTCCCACGATGTCCATCTTGAGTAGACAACTTCCATTGTTCCCACGCTGTAGATCTTGAGTAGACAACTTCCATTGTTCCCACGATGTCCATCTTGAGTAGACAACTTCCATTGTCCTCACGATGTCCATCTTGAGTAGACAACTTCCATTGTTCTCACGATGTCCATCTTGAGTAGTCAACTTCCATTGTTCCTACGATGTCCATCTTGAGTAGTCAACTTCCATTGTTCCTACGATGTCCATCTTGAGTAGACAACTTCCATTGTTCTCACGATGTCCATCTTGAGTAGACAACTTCCATTGTTCTCACGATGTCCATCTTGAGTAGACAACTTCCATTGTTCCCACGATGTCCATCTTGAGTAGACAACTTCCATTGTTCCCACGATGTCCATCTTGAGTAGACAACTTCCATTGTTCCCACGATGTCCATCTTGAGTAGACAACTTCCATTGTTCCCACGATGTCCATCTCGAGTAGACAACTTCCATTGTTCCCACGATGTCCATCTTGAGTAGACAACTTCCATTGTTCCCACGATGTCCATCTTGAGTAGACAACTTCCATTGTTCCCACGATATCCATCTTGAGTAGACAACTTCCATTGTTCCTACGATGTCCATCTTGAGTAGTCAACTTCCATTGTTCTCACGCTGTAGATCTTGAGTAGACAACTTCCATTGTTCCCACGATGTCTATCTTGAGTAGACAACTTCCATTGTTCCCACGATGTCCATCTTGAGTAGACAACTTCCATTGTTCCCACGCTGTAGATCTTGAGTAGACAACTTCCATTGTTCCCACGATGTCCATCTTGAGTAGACAACTTCCATTGTCCTCACGATGTCCATCTTGAGTAGACAACTTCCATTGTTCTCACGATGTCCATCTTGAGTAGTCAACTTCCATTGTTCCTACGATGTCCATCTTGAGTAGACAACTTCCATTGTTCTCACGATGTCCATCTTGAGTAGTCAACTTCCATTGTTCCTACGATGTCCATCTTGAGTAGTCAACTTCCATTGTTCCTACGATGTCCATCTTGAGTAGACAACTTCCATTGTTCTCACGATGTCCATCTTGAGTAGACAACTTCCATTGTTCTCACGATGTCCATCTTGAGTAGACAACTTCCATTGTTCCCACGATGTCCATCTTGAGTAGACAACTTCCATTGTTCCCACGATGTCCATCTTGAGTAGACAACTTCCATTGTTCCCACGATGTCCATCTTGAGTAGACAACTTCCATTGTTCCCACGATGTAGATCTTGAGTAGACAACTTCCATTGTTCCCACGATGTCCATCTTGAGTAGACAACTTCCATTGTTCCCACGATGTCCATCTTGAGTAGACAACTTCCATTGTTCGCACGATGTCCATCTTGAGTAGACAACTTCCATTGTTCCCACGATGTTAACCACCTCGCCTGGTGTGCAGGAGGTAGTGGGTCCGACCCCAACCCTGACGACGCCTGCTGCTGTATATTTGGAGTCTGTCTCTCTCTAATCATCATCATCATCACCACGGTGGCTCGGAGATGTTGACTACCTCGCCAAGTGCACATGAGGTCGTGGATATCGTCATCGCCTCTAGAGGCTCCGCCTACCGAACTCTTTGCCCCGCCCCCCACCCCTACACCTCCCACCACCCTCACCCCTCCCCTCCCCCCACCCCCACCACCACTTCCCCTCCCTCACCCCCTCCCCTCATCTTCAAGATGGCGGACTTCGACACCATCTATGAGGATGACGAGGAGGAGGAGGAGGATGATGAGGAACGTCTGGCTGAGGAGAATCTCATCCGATACGCGCCCGATCCCGTGGTCGTACGCGGCTCCGGCCACATCACCGTGTAAGTGGACGACGACGAGCGATGGCGAGCGGCGGAGAGCCGCCGAGAGCCGGGGCCTTTGAAGTAGGCCGCAACTGCCGCCTCGGCCCTCGCCTGACTTCCGGAGCCTCTCGTCGGGCAGGCGGAGCAGGCGAGGCCGAGGCTGCTGGGGAGGGTTAGGCCGCCGCTCTTTCTCTCTGTGTTATCGTTTCGTTATTTAGTTTTATTAGTTATCGCGCGGTATTTTATATTGTAGTTTGTCACGGCGGCGGCGGGAGAGTTTGTGTGCGAGGTTGTTTAAATTTGAGAAGTGGGGTGGTGTGTGTTGGCGTTGTGAGGAGGTTGTTTTGGTTAACGTATGTTGTGTGTGTTGGTTAACGTGTGTTGTGTGTGTGTGTTGGTTAACGTGTGTTGTGTGTGTTGGTTAATGTGTGTTGTGTGTGTGGTTAATGTGTGTTGTGTGTGTGGTTAACGTGTGTTGTGTGTGTGTTGGTTAACGTGTGTTGTGTGTGTGTGTGTTGGTTAACGTGTGTTGTGTGTGTGTGTGGTTAACGTGTGTTGTGTGTGTGTTGGTTAACGTGTGTTGTGTGTGTGTGTGTGTGTTGGTTAACGTGTGTTGTGTGTGTGTTGGTTAATGTGTGTTGTGTGTGTGGTTAATGTGTGTTGTGTGTTGGTTAACGTGTGTTGTGTGTGTTGTGTGTTGGTTAACGTGTGTTGTGTGTGTTGTGTGTGGTTAACGTGTGTTGTGTGTGTGTTGGTTAACGTATGTTGTGTTTGTGTTGGTTAACGTGTGGTGTGTGTGTGTTGGTTAACGTGTGTTGTGTGTGTGTGTTGGTTAACGTGTGTTGTGTGTGTGTTGGTTAACGTGTGTTGTGTGTGTGTGTTGGTTAACGTGTGTTGTGTGTGTGTTGGTTAACGTGTGTTGTGTGTGTGTTGAGTGTGTGTGTGTGTTGGTTAACGTGTGTTGTGTGTGTGTTGAGTGTGTGTGTGTGTTGGTTAACGTGTGTTGAGTGTGTTGTGTGTTGGTTAACGTGTGTTGTGTGTGTTGTGTGTTGGTTAACGTGTGTTGTGTTGTGTTGTGTGTTGGTTAACGTGTGTTGTGTGTGGTTAACGTGTGTTGTGTGTGTGTTGGTTAACGTGTGTTGTGTGTGTGTTGGTTAACGTGTGTTGTGTGTGTGTGTGTTGGTTAACGTGTGTGTGTTGGTTAACGTGTGTTGTGTGTGTGTTGGTTAACGTGTGTTGTGTGTGTTGGTTAACGTGTGTTGTGTGTGTGTTGGTTAACGTGTGTTGTGTGTGTGTTGGTTAACGTGTGTTGTGTGTGTGTGTTGGTTAACGTGTGTTGTGTGTGTTGTGTGTGGTTAACGTGTGTTGTGTGTGTTGGTTGACGTGTGTGTTGTGTGTGGTTAACGTGTGTTGTGTGTTGTGTGTGGTTAACGTGTGTTGTGTGTGTGTGTTGGTTAACGTGTGTTGTGTGTGTGTGTTGGTTAACGTGTGTTGTGTGTGTGTGTGTGTTGGTTAACGTGTGTTGTGTGTGTGTGGTTAACGTGTGGTGTGTGTGTGTGTTGGTTAACGTGTGTTGTGTGTGTGTGTGTTGGTGAACGTGTGTTGTGTGTGTGTTGGTTAACGTGTGTTGTGTGTGTGTGTGTTGGTTAACGTGTGTGTGTTGGTTAACGTGTGTTGTGTGTGTGTTGGTTAACGTGTGTTGTGTGTGTGTTGGTTAACGTGTGTTGTGTGTGTGTGTTGGTTAACGTGTGTTGTGTGTGTGTGTTGGTTAACGTGTGTTGTGTGTGTGTTGGTTAACGTGTGTTGTGTGTGTGTTGGTTAACGTGTGTTGTGTGTGTGTTGGTTAACGTGTGTTGTGTGTGTGTTGGTTAACGTGTGTTGTGTGTGTGTTGGTTAACGTGTGTTGTGTGTGTGTGTGTTGGTTAACGTGTGTGTGTTGGTTAACGTGTGTTGTGTGTGTGTGTTGGTTAACGTGTGTTGTGTGTGTTGGTTAACGTGTGTTGTGTGTGTGTGTTGGTTAACGTGTGTTGTGTGTGTGTGGTTAACGTGTGGTGTGTGTGTGTTGGTTAACGTGTGGTGTGTGTGTGTTGGTTAACGTGTGGTGTGTGTGTGTTGGTTAACGTGTGTTGTGTGTGTGTGTTGGTGAACGTGTGTTGTGTGTGTGTGTGTTGGTTAACGTGTGTTGTGTTGTGTGTGTGTTGGTTAACGTGTGTTGTGTGTGTGTGTTGGTTAACGTGTGTTGTGTGTGTGTGTTGGTTAACGTGTGTTGTGTGTGTTGTGTGTTGGTTGACGTGTGTGTTGTGTGTGGTTAACGTGTGTTGTGTGTGGTTAACGTGTGTTGTGTGTGTGTTGGTTAACGTGTGTTGTGTGTGTGTGTTGGTTAACGTGTGTTGTGTGTGTGTGTTGGTTAACGTGTGTTGTGTGTGTTGGTTAACGTGTGTTGTGTGTGTGTTGGTTAACGTGTGTTGTGTGTGTGTTGGTTAACGTGTGTTGTGTGTGTGTTGGTTAACGTGTGTTGTGTGTGTTGGTTAACGTGTGTTGTGTGTGTGTGTTGGTTAACGTGTGTTTGTGTGTGTGTGTGTTGGTTAACGTGTGTTTGTGTGTGTGTGTTGGTTAACGTGTGTTGTGTGTGTTGGTTAACGTGTGTTGTGTGTGTGTGTGTGTTGGTTAACGTGTGTTGTATGTGTTGGTTAACGTGTGTTGTGTGTGTTGGTTAACGTGTGTTGTGTGTGTGTTGGTTAACGTGTGTTGTGTGTGTGTGTTGGTTAACGTGTGTTGTGTGTGTGTTGGTTAACGTGTGTTGTGTGTGTGTGTTGGTTAACGTGTGTGTGTTGGTTAACGTGTGTGTGTGTGTTGGTTAACGTGTGTTGTGTGTGTGTGGTTAACGTGTGTTGTGTGTGTGTTGGTTAACGTGTGTTGTGTGTGTGTTGGTTAACGTGTGTTGTGTGTGTGTGTTGGTTAACGTGTGTTTTGTGTGTGTGTGTTGGTTAACGTGTGTTGTGTGTGTGTTGGTTAACGTGTGTTGTGTGTGTGTGTGTTGGTTAACGTATGTTGTGTGTGTGTTGGTTAACGTATGTTGTGTGTGTGTTGGTTAACGTGTGTTGTGTGTGTGTGTTGGTTAACGTGTGTTGTGTGTGTGTGTGTTGGTTAACGTGTGTTGTGTGTGTGTGTTGGTTAACGTGTGTTGTGTGTGTGTTGGTTAACGTGTGTTGTGTGTGTGTGTATGTTGGTTAACGTGCGTTGTGTGTGTGTGTTGGTTGACGTGTGTGTTGATTAACGTGTGTTGTGTGTGTGGTTAACGTGTGTTGTGTATGTGTTGGTTAACGTGTGTTGTGTGTGTGTGGTTGACGTGTGTTGTGTGTGTGTTGTGTGTGTGTGGTTAACGTGTGTTGTGTGTGTGTTGGTTGACGTGTGTTGTGTGTGTGTTGGTTAACGTGTGTTGTGTGTGTGTGTTGGTTAACGTGTGTTGTGTGTGTGTGTTGGTTAACGTGTGTTGTGTGTGTGTGGTTAACGTGTGTTGTGTGTTTGGTTAACGTGTGTTGTGTGTGTGGTTAACGTGTGTTGTGTGTGTGGTTAACGTGTGTTGGTTAACGTGTGTTGTGTGTATGGTTAACGTGTGTTGTGTGTATGTGTGGTTAACGTGTGTTGTGTGTATGTGTGGTTAACGTATGTGTTGTGTGTGTATGTGTGGTTAACGTGTGTGTTGTGTGTGTGTGTGTGGTTAACGTGTGTTGTGTGTGTGTGTTGGTTAACGTGTGTTGTGTGTTGGTTAACGTGTGTTGTGTGTGTGTTGGTTAACGTGTGTTGTGTGTGTGTTGGTTAACGTGTGTTGTGTGTGTGTTGGTTAACGTGTGTTGTGTGTGTGTGTTGGTTAACGTGTGTTGTGTGTGTTGGTTAACGTGTATGTTGTATGTGTTGGTTAACGTGTGTGTTGTATGTGTTGGTTAACGTGTGTGTTGTATGTGTTGGTTAACGTGTGTTGTGTGTGTGTGTGTTGGTTAACGTGTGTTGTGTGTGTTGGTTAACGTGTGTTGTGTGTGTGTGTTGGTTAACGTGTGTTGTGTGTGTGTTGGTTAACGTGTGTTGTGTGTGTGTGTTGGTTAACGTGTGTTGTGTGTGTGTGTTGGTTAACGTGTGTTGTGTGTGTTGGTTAACGTGTGTGTTGTATGTGTTGTTTAACGTGTTTTGTGTGTGTGTGTTGGTTAACGTGTGTTGTGTGTGTGTGTGTGGTTAACGTGTGTTGTGTGTGTGTGTTGGTTAACGTGTGTTGTGTGTGTGTGTTGGTTAACGTGTGTTGTGTGTGTGTTGGTTAACGTGTGTTGTGTGTGTGTGTTGGTTAACGTGTGTTGTGTATGTGTTGTGTGTGTGTGTTGGTTAACGTGTGTTGTGTGTGTGTGTTGGTTAACGTGTGTTGTGTGTGTGTTGGTTAACGTGTGTTGTGTGTGTATGTTGGTTAACGTGTGTTGTGTGTGTGTGGTTAACGTGTGTTGTGTGTGTGTGTTGGTTAACGTGTGTTGTGTGTGTGTTGGTTAACGTGTGTTGTGTGTGTGTGTTGGTTAACGTGTGTTGTGTGTGTGTGTTGGTTAACGTGTGTTGTGTGTGTGTGGTTAACGCGTGTTGTGTGTGTGTGTGGTTAACGCGTGTTGTGTGTGTGTTGGTTAACGTGTGTTGTGTGTGTGTGTTGGTTAACGTGTGTTGTGTGTGTGTGTTGGTTAACGTGTGTTGTGTGTTGTGTGTTGGTTAACGTGTGTTGTGTGTGTTGGTTAACGTGTGTTGTGTGTGTGTTGGTTAATGTGTGTTGTGTGTGTGTGTTGGTTAATGCGTGTTGTGTGTGTGTGTGGTTAACGCGTGTTGTGTGTGTGTGTTGGTTAACGTGTGTTGTGTGTGTTGTGTGTGTTGGTTAACGTGTGTGTTGTGTGTGTGTGGTTGACGTGTTGTGTTGTGTGTGGTTAACGTGTGTGTTGTGTGTGTGTGTGTGGTTGACGTGTGTTGTGTGTGTGTGTTGGTTAACGTGTGTTGTGTGTGTGTGGTTAACGTGTGTTGTGTGTGTGTGTATGTTGGTTAACGTGCGTTGTGTGTGTGTGTTGGTTGACGTGTGTGTTGATTAACGTGTGTTGTGTGTGTGGTTAACGTGTGTTGTGTATGTGTTGGTTAACGTGTGTTGTGTGTGTGTGTGGTTGACGTGTGTTGTGTGTGTGTTGTGTGTGTGTGGTTAACGTGTGTTGTGTGTGTGTTGGTTGACGTGTGTTGTGTGTGTTGGTTAACGTGTGTTGTGTGTGTGTGTTGGTTAACGTGTGTTGTGTGTGTGTGGTTAACGTGTGTTGTGTGTGTGTGTTGGTTAACGTGTGTTGTGTGTGTGGTTAACGTGTGTTGTGTGTGTGGTTAACGTGTGTTGGTTAACGTGTGTTGTGTGTATGGTTAACGTGTGTTGTGTGTATGTGTGGTTAACGTGTGTTGTGTGTATGTGTGGTTAACGTATGTGTTGTGTGTGTATGTGTGGTTAACGTGTGTGTTGTGTGTGTGTGTGTGGTTAACGTGTGTTGTGTGTGTGTGTGTTGGTTAACGTGTGTTGTGTGTTGGTTAACGTGTGTTGTGTGTGTGTTGGTTAACGTGTGTTGTGTGTGTGTTGGTTAACGTGTGTTGTGTGTGTGTTGGTTAACGTGTGTTGTGTGTGTGTGTTGGTTAACGTGTGTTGTGTGTGTTGGTTAACGTGTATGTTGTATGTGTTGGTTAACGTGTGTGTTGTATGTGTTGGTTAACGTGTGTGTTGTATGTGTTGGTTAACGTGTGTTGTGTGTGTGTGTGTTGGTTAACGTGTGTTGTGTGTGTTGGTTAACGTGTGTTGTGTGTGTGTGTTGGTTAACGTGTGTTGTGTGTGTGTTGGTTAACGTGTGTTGTGTGTGTGTGTTGGTTAACGTGTGTTGTGTGTGTGTGTTGGTTAACGTGTGTTGTGTGTGTGTTGGTTAACGTGTGTGTTGTATGTGTTGTTTAACGTGTTTTGTGTGTGTGTGTTGGTTAACGTGTGTTGTGTGTGTGTGTGTGTGGTTAACGTGTGTTGTGTGTGTGTGTTGGTTAACGTGTGTTGTGTGTGTGTGTTGGTTAACGTGTGTTGTGTGTGTGTTGGTTAACGTGTGTTGTGTGTGTGTTGGTTAACGTGTGTTGTGTATGTGTTGTGTGTGTGTGTTGGTTAACGTGTGTTGTGTGTGTGTGTTGGTTAACGTGTGTTGTGTGTGTGTTGGTTAACGTGTGTTGTGTGTGTGTGTTGGTTAACGTGTGTTGTGTGTGTGTGGTTAACGTGTGTTGTGTGTGTGTGGTTAACGTGTGTTGTGTGTGTGTGTTGGTTAACGTGTGTTGTGTGTGTGTTGGTTAACGTGTGTTGTGTGTGTTGGTTAACGTGTGTTGTGTGTGTGTGTGTTGGTTAACGTGTGTTGTGTGTGTGTGTGTTGGTTAACGTGTGTTGTGTGTTGGTTAACGTGTGTTGTGTGTGTGTGTGTTGGTTAACGTGTGTTGTGTGTGTTGGTTAACGTGTGTTGTGTGTGTGTTGGTTAACGTGTGTTGTGTGTGTTGGTTAACGTGTGTTGTGTGTGTGTGTTGGTTAACGTGTGTTGTGTGTGTTGTGTGTTGGTTGACGTGTGTGTTGTGTGTGGTTAACGTGTGTTGTGTGTGGTTAACGTGTGTTGTGTGTGTGTTGGTTAACGTGTGTTGTGTGTGTGTGTTGGTTAACGTGTGTTGTGTGTGTGTGTTGGTTAACGTGTGTTGTGTGTGTTGGTTAACGTGTGTTGTGTGTGTGTTGGTTAACGTGTGTTGTGTGTGTGTTGGTTAACGTGTGTTGTGTGTGTGTTGGTTAACGTGTGTTGTGTGTGTTGGTTAACGTGTGTTGTGTGTGTGTGTTGGTTAACGTGTGTTTGTGTGTGTGTGTGTTGGTTAACGTGTGTTTGTGTGTGTGTGTTGGTTAACGTGTGTTGTGTGTGTTGGTTAACGTGTGTTGTGTGTGTGTGTGTGTTGGTTAACGTGTGTTGTATGTGTTGGTTAACGTGTGTTGTGTGTGTTGGTTAACGTGTGTTGTGTGTGTGTTGGTTAACGTGTGTTGTGTGTGTGTGTTGGTTAACGTGTGTTGTGTGTGTGTTGGTTAACGTGTGTTGTGTGTGTGTTGGTTAACGTGTGTTGTGTGTGTGTGTTGGTTAACGTGTGTGTGTTGGTTAACGTGTGTGTGTGTTGGTTAACGTGTGTTGTGTGTGTGTGGTTAACGTGTGTTGTGTGTGTGTTGGTTAACGTGTGTTGTGTGTGTGTTGGTTAACGTGTGTTGTGTGTGTGTGTTGGTTAACGTGTGTTGTGTGTGTGTGTTGGTTAACGTGTGTTGTGTGTGTGTTGGTTAACGTGTGTTGTGTGTGTGTGTGTTGGTTAACGTATGTTGTGTGTGTGTTGGTTAACGTATGTTGTGTGTGTGTTGGTTAACGTGTGTTGTGTGTGTGTGTTGGTTAACGTGTGTTGTGTGTGTGTGTGTTGGTTAACGTGTGTTGTGTGTGTGTGTTGGTTAACGTGTGTTGTGTGTGTGTTGGTTAACGTGTGTTGTGTGTGTGTGTATGTTGGTTAACGTGCGTTGTGTGTGTGTGTTGGTTGACGTGTGTGTTGATTAACGTGTGTTGTGTGTGTGGTTACCGTGTGTTGTGTATGTGTTGGTTAACGTGTGTTGTGTGTGTGTGGTTGACGTGTGTTGTGTGTGTGTTGTGTGTGTGTGGTTAACGTGTGTTGTGTGTGTGTTGGTTGACGTGTGTTGTGTGTGTGTTGGTTAACGTGTGTTGTGTGTGTGTGTTGGTTAACGTGTGTTGTGTGTGTGTGGTTAACGTGTGTTGTGTGTGTGTGTTGGTTAACGTGTGTTGTGTGTGTGGTTAACGTGTGTTGTGTGTGTGGTTAACGTGTGTTGGTTAACGTGTGTTGTGTGTATGGTTAACGTGTGTTGTGTGTATGTGTGGTTAACGTGTGTTGTGTGTATGTGTGGTTAACGTATGTGTTGTGTGTGTATGTGTGGTTAACGTGTGTGTTGTGTGTGTGTGTGTGGTTAACGTGTGTTGTGTGTGTGTGTGTTGGTTAACGTGTGTTGTGTGTTGGTTAACGTGTGTTGTGTGTGTGTTGGTTAACGTGTGTTGTGTGTGTGTTGGTTAACGTGTGTTGTGTGTGTGTTGGTTAACGTGTGTTGTGTGTGTGTGTTGGTTAACGTGTGTTGTGTGTGTTGGTTAACGTGTATGTTGTATGTGTTGGTTAACGTGTGTGTTGTATGTGTTGGTTAACGTGTGTGTTGTATGTGTTGGTTAACGTGTGTTGTGTGTGTGTGTGTTGGTTAACGTGTGTTGTGTGTGTTGGTTAACGTGTGTTGTGTGTGTGTGTTGGTTAACGTGTGTTGTGTGTGTGTTGGTTAACGTGTGTTGTGTGTGTGTGTTGGTTAACGTGTGTTGTGTGTGTTGGTTAACGTGTGTGTTGTATGTGTTGTTTAACGTGTTTTGTGTGTGTGTGTTGGTTAACGTGTGTTGTGTGTGTGTGTGTGGTTAACGTGTGTTGTGTGTGTGTGTTGGTTAACGTGTGTTGTGTGTGTGTGTTGGTTAACGTGTGTTGTGTGTGTGTTGGTTAACGTGTGTTGTGTGTGTGTGTTGGTTAACGTGTGTTGTGTATGTGTTGTGTGTGTGTGTTGGTTAACGTGTGTTGTGTGTGTGTGTTGGTTAACGTGTGTTGTGTGTGTGTTGGTTAACGTGTGTTGTGTGTGTATGTTGGTTAACGTGTGTTGTGTGTGTGTGGTTAACGTGTGTTGTGTGTGTGTGTTGGTTAACGTGTGTTGTGTGTGTGTTGGTTAACGTGTGTTGTGTGTGTGTGTTGGTTAACGTGTGTTGTGTGTGTGTGTTGGTTAACGTGTGTTGTGTGTGTGTGGTTAACGCGTGTTGTGTGTGTGTGTGGTTAACGCGTGTTGTGTGTGTGTTGGTTAACGTGTGTTGTGTGTGTGTGTTGGTTAACGTGTGTTGTGTGTGTGTGTTGGTTAACGTGTGTTGTGTGTTGGTTAACGTGTGTTGTGTGTGTTGGTTAACGTGTGTTGTGTGTGTGTTGGTTAATGTGTGTTGTGTGTGTGTGTTGGTTAATGCGTGTTGTGTGTGTGTGTGGTTAACGCGTGTTGTGTGTGTGTGTTGGTTAACGTGTGTTGTGTGTGTTGTGTGTGTTGGTTAACGTGTGTGTTGTGTGTGTGTGGTTGACGTGTTGTGTTGTGTGTGGTTAACGTGTGTGTTGTGTGTGTGTGTGTGGTTGACGTGTGTTGTGTGTGTGTGTTGGTTAACGTGTGTTGTGTGTGTGTGGTTAACGTGTGTTGTGTGTGTGTATGTTGGTTAACGTGCGTTGTGTGTGTGTGTTGGTTGACGTGTGTGTTGATTAACGTGTGTTGTGTGTGTGGTTAACGTGTGTTGTGTATGTGTTGGTTAACGTGTGTTGTGTGTGTGTGTGGTTGACGTGTGTTGTGTGTGTGTTGTGTGTGTGTGGTTAACGTGTGTTGTGTGTGTGTTGGTTGACGTGTGTTGTGTGTGTGTTGGTTAACGTGTGTTGTGTGTGTGTGTTGGTTAACGTGTGTTGTGTGTGTGTGGTTAACGTGTGTTGTGTGTGTGTGTTGGTTAACGTGTGTTGTGTGTGTGTGTGGTTAACGTGTGTTGTGTGTGTGGTTAACGTGTGTTGGTTAACGTGTGTTGTGTGTATGGTTAACGTGTGTTGTGTGTATGTGTGGTTAACGTGTGTTGTGTGTATGTGTGGTTAACGTATGTGTTGTGTGTGTATGTGTGGTTAACGTGTGTGTTGTGTGTGTGTGTGTGGTTAACGTGTGTTGTGTGTGTGTGTGTTGGTTAACGTGTGTTGTGTGTTGGTTAACGTGTGTTGTGTGTGTGTTGGTTAACGTGTGTTGTGTGTGTGTTGGTTAACGTGTGTTGTGTGTGTGTTGGTTAACGTGTGTTGTGTGTGTGTGTTGGTTAACGTGTGTTGTGTGTGTTGGTTAACGTGTATGTTGTATGTGTTGGTTAACGTGTGTGTTGTATGTGTTGGTTAACGTGTGTGTTGTATGTGTTGGTTAACGTGTGTTGTGTGTGTGTGTTGGTTAACGTGTGTGTGTTGGTTAACGTGTGTTGTGTGTGTGTGTTGGTTAACGTGTGTTGTGTGTGTGTTGGTTAACGTGTGTTGTGTGTGTGTGTTGGTTAACGTGTGTTGTGTGTGTGTGTTGGTTAACGTGTGTTGTGTGTGTGTTGGTTAACGTGTGTGTTGTATGTGTTGTTTAACGTGTTTTGTGTGTGTGTGTTGGTTAACGTGTGTTGTGTGTGTGTGTGTGGTTAACGTGTGTTGTGTGTGTGTGTTGGTTAACGTGTGTTGTGTGTGTGTGTTGGTTAACGTGTGTTGTGTGTGTGTTGGTTAACGTGTGTTGTGTGTGTGTGTTGGTTAACGTGTGTTGTGTATGTGTTGTGTGTGTGTGTTGATTAACGTGTGTTGTGTGTGTGTGTTGGTTAACGTGTGTTGTGTGTGTGTTGGTTAACGTGTGTTGTGTGTGTATGTTGGTTAACGTGTGTTGTGTGTGTGTGGTTAACGTGTGTTGTGTGTGTGTGTTGGTTAACGTGTGTTGTGTGTGTGTTGGTTAACGTGTGTTGTGTGTGTGTGTTGGTTAACGTGTGTTGTGTGTGTGTGGTTAACGTGTGTTGTGTGTGTGTGTGGTTAACGCGTGTTGTGTGTGTGTTGGTTAACGTGTGTTGTGTGTGTGTTGGTTAACGTGTGTTGTGTGTGTGTGTTGGTTAACGTGTGTTGTGTGTTGTGTGTTGGTTAACGTGTGTTGTGTGTGTTGGTTAACGTGTGTTGTGTGTGTGTTGGTTAATGTGTGTTGTGTGTGTGTGTTGGTTAATGCGTGTTGTGTGTGTGTGTGGTTAACGCGTGTTGTGTGTGTGTGTTGGTTAACGTGTGTTGTGTGTGTTGTGTGTGTTGGTTAACGTGTGTGTTGTGTGTGTGTGGTTGACGTGTTGTGTTGTGTGTGGTTAACGTGTGTGTTGTGTGTGTGTGTGTGGTTGACGTGTGTTGTGTGTGTGTGTTGGTTAACGTGTGTTGTGTGTGTGTGTTGGTTAACGTGTGTTGTGTGTGTGTGGTTAACGTGTGTTGTGTGTGTGTGTTGGTTAACGTGTGGTTGTGTGTGTTGGTTAACGTGTGTTGTGTGTGTGGTTAACGTGTGTTGTGTGTGTGTTGGTTAACGTGTGTTGTGTGTGTGTGTGGTTGACGTGTTGTGTGTGTGTGTGGTTAACGTGTGTTGTGTGTGTGTGGTTAACGTGTGTTGTGTGTGTGTGTGTGATTGACGTGTGTTTGTGTGTGTGATTGACGTGTGTTTGTGTGTGTTGGTTAACGTGTGTGTTGTGTGTGTGTGGTTGACGTGTGTTGTGTGTGTGTGTGTTGTGTGTGTGGTTGACGTGTTTGTTGTGTGTGGTTGACGTGTGTCTTGTGTGTGTATGGTTGACGTGTGTGTGTTGTGTGTGTGTTGGTTGATGTGTGTGTTGTGTGTGTGATTGACGTGTGTGTTGTGTGTGTGTGTGTGATTGACGTGTGTGTTGTGTGTGTGTGTGGTTGACGTGTGTGTTGTGTGTGTGTGGTTGACGTGTGTGTTGTGTGTGTGTTGGTTAATGTGTGTGTTGTGTGTGTGATTGACGTGTGTGTTGTGTGTGTGATTGACGTGTGTGTTGTGTGTGTGATTGACGTGTGTGTTGTGTGTGTGATTGACGTGTGTGTGTGATTGACGTGTGTGTTGTGTGTGTGTGTGATTGACGTGTGTGTTGTGTGTGATTGACGTGTGTGTTGTGTGTGATTGACGTGTGTGTTGTGTGTGATTGACGTGTGTGTGTGTGTGATTGACGTGTGTGTTGTGTGTGTGTGTGTGTGATTGACGTGTATGTTGTGTGTGTGTGTGATTGACGTGTGTGTTGTGTGTGATTGACGTGTGTGTTGTGTGTGATTGACGTGTGTGTTGTGTGTGTGTGTGTGATTGACGTGTATGTTGTGTGTGTGTGTGATTGATGTGTGTGTGTGTGATTGACGTGTATGTTATGTTGTGTGTGTGTGTGTTAGCAGCGAGTAGAAGCGCCCTTTTGAAGGCTGCCGGCACTGTGGCACGCGCTGAGGCGGTGGGGTGACCGGCACCACGCCCGGCCGCCCTTGTCCCCCCGATGTTTACTATGCACACAACCCGCCACGCCGGTTACACGTTTCGAGGCTGAGTCGACCCTTGGGGAAGCTCAGGACCGGTGCGGATAAGCGAGGCCTGGTGGCTGCATATCTGAACCGTTCCTTGAGCTGGAATCGAACCTTGTTCGTCGCGCAGCGTGGCGCTAACCGTTGGGAGTGTATGCTGGGTGAGGGTGAGTGGTGGGTGAGGCGATAGGTGGACACGTGGATTCCACCATGTTTCTGTGTGAGGGTGATTCGTGGGTGAGTGGTGATAGTGGTGGGTCCGGGTGGGTGAGTGGTGATAGTGGGTGGGTGGGTCAGGGTGTGAGGGTGATTGGTGTGTTGTTGGTGAGTGGTGATAGTGGTGGGTCAGGGTGTGAGGGTGATTGGTGGGTTGGTGAGTGAGTGGTGAAAGTGGTGGGTGTGGGTGTTTGGTGGGTTGGTGAGTGAGTGGTGATAGTGGTGGGTGAGTGTGAGGGTGATTGGTGGGTTGGTGAGTGAGTGGTGATAGTGGTGGGTCAGGGTGTGAGGGTGATTGGTGTGTTGTTGGTGAGTGAGTGGTGATAGTGGTGTGTGAGGGTGATTGGTGGGTTGGTGAGTGAGTGGTGATAGTGGTGGGTGAGTGGTGATAGTGGTGGGTGAGTGGTGATAGTGGTGGGTCAGGGTGTGAGGGTGATTGGTGTTATTGGTGAGTGGTGATAGTGGTGGGTGACTTTGAGGGTGATTGGTGAGTGAGTGGTGATAGTGGTGGGTGATTGGTGGGTGAGTGAGTGGTGATAGTGGTGGGTGAGGGTGATTGGTGGGTTGGTGAGTGAGTGGTGATAGTGGTGGGTCAGGGTGTGAGGGTGATTGGTATGTTGTTGGTGAGTGAGTGGTGATAGTGGTGGGTGAGTGTGAGGGTGATTGGTGGGTTAGTGAGTGAGTGGTGATAGCGGTGGGTGATTGGTGGGTGAGTGAGTGGTGATAGTGGTGGGTGAGTTTGAGAGTGATTAGTGGGTGAGTGAGTGGTGATAGTGGTGGGTGAGGGTGATTTGTGGGTGTGTGAGTGGTGATAGTGGTGGGTGAGGGTGATTAGTGGGTGAGTGAGTGAGTGGTGATAGTGGTGGGTGAGTGTGAGTGGTGATAGTGGTGGGTGAGGGTGAGTGATTGGTGGGTGAGTGTGAGTGGTGATAGTGGTGGGTGAGTGTGAGGGTGATTAGTAGGTGAGTGAGTGCTGATAGTGGTGTGTGAGGGTGATTAGTGGGTGAGTGAGTGATGATAGTAGTGGGTGAGTGTGAGGGTGATTAGTGGGTGAGTGAGTGGTGATAGTGGTGGGTGAGTGAGGGTGATTAGTGGGTGAGTGAGTGGTGATAGTGGTGGGTGAGTGTGAGTGAGTGGTGTGTGAGTGGTGATAGTGGTGGGTGAGGGTGTGTGAGTGGTGGGTGAGGGTGAGTGGTGATAGTGATGGGTGAGTGTGAGTGAGTGGTGATAGTGGTGGGTGAGGGTGAATAGTGGGTGTGTGAGTGTGAGTGGTGATAGTGGTGGGTGAGGGTGAGTGAGTGGTGTGTGAGTGGTGATAGTGGTGTGTGAGGGTGATTAGTGGGTGAGTGAGTGGTGATAGTGGTGGGTGAGTGTGAGGGTGATTAGTGGGTGAGTGTGAGTGGTGATAGTGGTGTGTGAGGGTGATTCGTGGGTGAGTGAGTGGTGATAGTGGTGGGTGAGTGTGAGGGTGATTACTGAGTGAGTGGTGATAGTGGTGGGTGAGGGTGATTAGTGGGTGAGTGAGTGGTGATAGTGGTGGGTGAGTGTGAGGGTGATTAGTGGGTGAGTGTGAGTGGTGATAGTGGTGTGTGAGGGTGATTAGTGGGTGAGTGAGTGGTGATAGTGGTGGGTGAGTGTGAGGGTGATTAGTGGGTGAGTGAGTGGTGATAGTGGTGGGTGAGCGATGAGTATAGGTGTATCCCAGCACTCTAAAAAGAGACGCGCAGGCATGAACACACAGACGAAAATGCGTCAACACGGCAATAATGTTATAGTAGCAGACAAATTCTCTATAAACGCTCGGAGGGGAAAAACCGGAGGAACACAGAGAAAAATCCACACGGTGACCACCACAGGGAGAGAGGAGAGAGAGAGACCCAAACTCCAAATATACAGCAGCAGGAGCCAGGGTCGGGATCGAACCCACGACCTCCTGGACATCAGGCGAGGTAGTCAACATCTCATAGCCACCGTGATGATGATGATGATGAGAGAGAGAGAGAGATACGCAAACTCTAAATATGCAGCAGTTGGCGTCAGGGGTCGGGATCGAACCCACGACCTCCTGGACATCAGGCGAGGTAGTTAATATCTCCTAGCCACCGTAATGATGATGATGAGAGAGAGAGAGACGCAAACTCTAAATATGCAGCAGTTGGTGTCAGGGTCTGGATCGAACCCACGACCTCCTGCACACCAGGCGAGGTAGTTAACATCTCCCAGCCACCGTGATGATGATGATGATGAGAGAGAGAGACGCAAACTCCAAATATACAGCAGCAGGAGCCAGGGTCGGGATCGAACCCACGACCTCCTGGACATCAGGCGAGGTAGTTAACATCTCCTAGCCACCGTGATGATGATGATGAGAGAGAGACACCACAAACTCCAAATATACAGCAGCAGGAGCCAGGGTCGGGATCGAACCCACGACCTCCTGTACACCAGGCGAGGTAGTTAACATCTCATAGCCACCGTGATGATGATGATGAGAGAGAGAGAGACGCAAACTCCAAATATACAGCAGCAGACGTCGTCAGGGTCGGGATCGAACCCACGACCTCCTGTACATCAGGCGAGGTAGTTAACATCTCCTAGCCACCGTGACGATGTGGTTAATGTCGTGGTTGAGAAAGGTGGTCGAGGTGGTGGTTAATGTTGTGGTTGAGGTTGTGGTTGAGGGTGTGGTTAATGTGGTTAATGTTGTGGTTAATGTTGTGGTTAATGTTGTGGTTAATGTTGTGGTTGAGGGTGTGGTTGAGGGTGTGGTTAATGTTGTGGTTGAGGGTGTGGTTAATGTTGTGGTTGAGGGTGTGGTTGAGGGTGTGGTTGAGAGTGTGGTTGAGAGTGTGGTTAATGTTGTGGTTGAGGAGGTGGTTAATGTTGTGGATGAGGAGGTGGTTAACGGTGTGGTTAATGTTGTGGTTGAGGAGGTGGTTAACGTTGTGGATGAGGAGGTGGTTAACGGTGTGGTTAATGTTGTGGTTGAGGAGGTGGTTAACGTTGTGGTTGAGGAGGTGGTTAACGGTGTGGTTAATGTTGCGGTTGAGAAAGGTGGTCGAGGTGGTGGTTAATGTCGTGGTTGAGGGTGTGGTTGAGGGTGTGGTTAATGTTGTGGTTAATGTGGTTGATGTTGTGGTTGAGGAGGTGGTTAACGGTGTGGTTATTGTTGTGGTTGAGGGTGTGGTTGAGGGTGTGGTTGAAGGTGTGGTTGAGGGTGTGGTTCATGTTGTTGAGGGTGTGGTTGAGGGTGTGGTTATTGTTGTGGTTATTGTTGTGGTTGAGGGTGTGGTTGAGGGTGTGGTTGAGGAGGTGGTTAATGTTGTGGTTAATGTGGTTAATGTTGTGGTTGAGGAGGTGGTTAACGGTGTGGTTGGTGTTGTGGTTGAGGGTGTGGTTAATGTTGTGGTTAATGTGGTTAATGTTGTGGTTAATGTGGTTAATGTTGTGGTTAATGTGGTTAATGTTGTTGTTGAGGGTGTGGTTATTGTTGTGGTTAATGTTGTGGTTGAGGAGGTGGTTAACGGTGTGGTTGGTGTTGTGGTTGAGGGTGTGGTTGAGGGTGTGGTTGAGGGTGTGGTTGAGGAGGTGGTTAATGTTGTGGTTAATGTGGTTAATGTTGTGGTTGAGGAGGTGGTTAATGTGGTTAATGTTGTGGTTAATGTGGTTATTGTTGTGGTTGAGGGTGTGGTTAATGTGGTTAACGTTGTGGTTGAGGAGGTGGTTAACGGTGTGGTTATTGTTGTGGTTATTGTTGTGGTTGAGGGTGTGGTTAATGTGGTTAATGTTGTGGTTAATGTGGTTAATGTTGTGGTTGAGGAGGTGGTTAACGGTGTGGTTAATGTTGTGGTTAATGTGGTTAATGTTGTGGTTAATGTGGTTAATGTCGTGGTTGAGGAGGTGGTTAACGGTGTGGTTAATGTTGTGGTTAATGTGGTTAATGTTGTGGTTGATGTTGTGGTTGAGGAGGTGGTTAACGGTGTGGTTGGTGTTTGTTGTGTGTCCAGGTTCGGGCTGAGTAACAAGTTTGACACAGAATTCCCTTCTGTCCTCACGGGGAAGGTACGTATGAGCACGTCTCTCTGTGGTGTGTCTCCGTGTCTCTGTGTCTCTCTGCGGTGTCTCTGTGTCTCTGTCTCTCTGCGGTGTCTCTGTGTGTCTCTGCGGTGTCTTCGTGTCTCTGTCTCTCTCTCTTGTGTTTCTCGCTGTGGTGTCTCTGTCTCTCTGTGGTGTCTCTGTGTCTCTCGGTGGTGTCTCTGTCTCTCTGCGGTGTCTCCGTGTCTCTGTGTCTCTCTGCGGTGTCTTCGTGTCTCTGTCTCTCTCTTGTGTTTCTCTCTGTGGTGTCTCTCTGTCGTGTCTCTGTGTCTCTCTGTGGTGTCTCTGTGTGTCTCTCTCTGTGTGTCTCTCTGTGGTGTCTCTGTGTCTCTGTGTCTCTCTGTGGTGTCTCTGTGTGTCTCTCTCTGTGTGTCTCTCTGTGGTGTCTCTGTGTGTCTCTCTGTGGTGTCTCTGTGTGTCTCTCTCTGTGTGTCTCTCTGTGGTGTCTCCGTGTCTCTGTGGTGTCTTTCTGTCGTGTCTCTGTGTGTCTCTCTGTGTGTCTCTCTGTGTGTCTCTCTGTGGTGTCTGTCTGTGGTGTCTCCGTGTCTCTGTGTCTCTCTGTGGTGTCTTTCTGTCATGTCTCTGTGTGTCTCTCTGTGTGTCTCTCTGTGTCTCTCTGTGGTGTCTCCGTGTCTCTGTGTGTCTCTCTGCGGTGTCTTCGTGTCTCTGTGTCTCTCTGTGTGTCTCTCTGTGTCTCTCTGTGGTGTCTCCGTGTCTCTGTCTCTCTCTTGTGTTTCTCGCTGTGGTGTCTCTCTGGTGTCTCCGCGTCTCTGTCTCTCTGTGTCTCTCTGTCTCTCTGTGGTGTCTCCGTGTGTCTCTCTTGTGTATGTCTCTTGTCTCTCTCTCTGGTGTCTCCATGTGTCTCTCTTGTGTATGTCTCTTGTCTGTCTCTCTGTGATGTCTCTGTGTGTTTCTCTGTGGTATTTCCGTGTCTCCGTCTCTCTCTTGCGTGTCTCTCTGTGGTGTTTCTGTGTCTCTGTGTCTCTCTGTGGTGTCTCCGTGTGTCTCTCTGTGGTGTCTCCGTGTGTATGTCTCTTGTCTGTCTCTCTGCGGTGTCTGTGTGTGTGTCTCCATGGTATTTCCGTGTCTCCGTCTCTCTCTTGCGTGTCTCTGTGGTGTCTCTGTGTCTCTCTGTCTCTCTGTGGTGTCTCTGTGTCTCTCTGTCTCTCTGTGGTGTCTCCGTGTCTCTCTGTGGTGTCTCTCTGTCTCTCTGTGGTGTCTCCGTGTGTCTCTCTTGTGTATGTCTCTTGTCTGTCTCTCTGTGGTGTCTCTGTGTGTGTGTCTCTGTGGTATTTCCGTGTCTCCGTCTCTCTGTGGTGTTTGTGTGTCTGCCTGTAGGTGTTTCTGTGTCTCTCTGGGTGTCTCTCTCTGTGTGTGTGTCTTTGTGCACGTGTCTGCGCGGGTGCGTGCTCCGGTTTGACAGCAGAGGTCTCACTCCGAATCAGTCGGGCGGCAATATTTTTTCATCGCTTCCGTAACGCTGCTGTGTGGAAGCTACCTGGTCTGTCGCTCCGCACTAAGCTTCAGGTCTTCTCGGCCACGGTCATGCCCTTCATTCTCTACGCTTGCAAAACGTGGACCCCCCCCCTAATGGAACGTCTTCGCCGGTTGGAAACATTTAGGCTGGCCTGCCTACGATCCATCCTGGGTTTAACCTGCAGGCTGGATTGTGTGAGGAGCTCACAGATCCTTGAAAGATCTCGGACAAGGTCCCATCGGTGAGCTCCTCCGGCGGGCAAGGCTGCGATGGCTGGGTCATGTAGCCCGCATGCCCAGCCACCGCATGCCGAAACAGCTTTCGTTCGGCCGGATCGAGGGGGCTAAACGGGCGCGGCACGGGGCTAGAGAAGAGATGGAGTGACGTGGTACAGGAGGACGTGGAGCTGAGTGGACTTGCCGATGACCGGTACCAGCGGTGTCAAGATCGCCCTCTGTGGAGGAGGCTCGTGAAGGACGCTGCTGCTGGGCAGTTGGAGGCAGTCGCCCTCCAGCAACAACGGAGGGCAGAGGAGCGACGCTCACAACAACGAGCGGAGTGCCGGGCGGCTAAAATGCAGGCAGCTGGCAGAGCAGGGGACACCACTGGTGCATCGGCCAGTCATCTCAGTCGGTCAACCCGTGGCACCTGCTGGGTCTGTCCCGTGACCTCCTGCCAGCGGGCGTTCGACACTTCACGTGGCCTCAAAGTGCACCTGGCCTGGCACAGGCGCCGTGGTGACGTCACCGCCACTTAGTGGCGAATGGAGGTTGTTGTTGTGTGTGTGTAGCGGTAGTGTAGCGGTTAGCGCTACGCTGCGCTATGAACCTGGCGACCCGGGTTCGATTCCCGCTCACGGCCAACACCAGTGACAATTACCTGAACCGATCCCGGGCCTCCCCTAGGTCGACTCAGCCTCAAATGAGTACCTGGTGCGGTGTGTAAACATCGCCACTAGGGAGACAAAGGCGGTCGGGCGTGGTGCTGGCCACCCACCCCCTCGTGTACCGTTCCGGCCTTCATAGGTGCTCGCTAACAGCACTTGCCCCTACAGTCTGTTAAGGCTATATGGGGGATCTTTGTTTGTGTAGCGATAGTGTAGCGGTTAGCGCTACGCTGCGCTATGAACCTGGCGACCCGGGTTCGATTCCCGCTCACGGCCAACACCAGTGACGATTATCTGAACTGGTCCCGGGCCTCCCCTAGGTCGATTCCGCCTCAAATGAGTTACCTGGTGCGGTGTGTGGTAAACATCGCCACTGGGGAGACAAAGGCGGTCGGGCGTGGTAGCTGGCCACCCACCCCCTCGTGTGCCGTTCCGGCCTTCATAGGTGCTACTAGCTAACAGCACTTGCCCCTACAGTCTGTTAAGGCTATACGGGGGGATCTTTTGTCTTTGTATGTGCATGTGTGTATGTACCTGTGTGTTTATGTGCGTACACGCTCGCATGGAAGTGCGTGTTTGTATGTGTATACGTATGTTTTTGTCTTTGTGCGTGCGTGTGTGTACGTGCGTGTGTGTGTGTGCCTGCGTGTGTGTACGTGCGTGTGTGTGTGTGTACGTGCGTGTGTGTGCGTGCGTGTGCGTACGTGTGCGTGCGTGGGTGTGCGTGGGTGTGCGTGCGTGTGTGCGTGTGTACGTGTGCGTGCGTGCGTGTGTGTGCGTGTGTACGTGTGCGTGCGTGTGTGTGCGTGCGTGGGACGTGTGTACGTGCGTGCGCGTGCATGCGTGTGTGTGTGTGTACGTGTGCGTGCGTGTGTGCGTGTGTGTACGTGTGTGTGTGTGCGTACGTGTGTGTACGTGTGCGTGCGTGTGTGACGTGTGTACATGTGCGTGCGTGTGACGTGTGTACGTGTGTGTACGTGTGTGCGTGTGTGTGTGTGTGTACGTGCGTGTGTGTGTACGTGTGTGTGTACGTGTGTGTGTACGTGTGTGTGTACGTGTGTGTGTACGTGCGTGCGTGTGTGTACGTGTGTGTGTACGTGTGTGACGTGTGTGTACGTGTGTGTGTACGTGTGTGTGTGTGTGTACGTGTGTGTGTACGTGTGTGTGTGCGTGTGTGTACGTGTGTGCGTACGTGTGTGTACGTGTGTGTGTACGTGTGTGTGTGTGTGTACGTGTGTGTGTACGTGTGTGTGTACGTGTGTGTGTGTGTGTACGTGTGTGTGTACGTGTGTGTGTGTGTGTACGTGTGTGTGTGTGTGTACGTGTGTGCGTGCGTGTGTGTACGTGTGTGTGTACGTGTGTGTGTGTGTGTGTGACTCAGGTAGCCCCTGAGGAGTTCAAGTCGAGTGTGGGGCGTGTGAACGGCTGCCTCAAGAAGACCATGCCAGTCAACTTCCGCTGGCTGCTGTGCGGCTGCCTCTGCTGCTGCTGCACCCTCGGATGCAGCCTGTGGCCCGTGGTGTGCCTCAGCAAGAGGGTGAGCGGGCCTCGCCGCACGTCGCTCACCGCTCGTCGCTCACCGCTCACGCTCGACGCTCACCACTCACGCTCACCGCTCGTCGCTCACCGCTCACGCTCGTCGCTCACGCACGTCGCTCACGCTCACCGCTCACCACTCACGCTCACCGCTCACCACTCACACTCACCACTCACTCACGTCGCTCACGCTCACCGCTCACCACTCATGCTCACCACTCACGCACGTCGCTCACGCTCACCGCTCACCACTCACACTCACCACTCACGCACGTCACTCACGCTCACCACTCACACCCGTCACACGCATCACTCACGCACATCACTCACGCTCACCGCTCACGCTCACCACTCACGCTCGTCACGCTCGCCACTCACGCTCACCACTCACGCTCACCACTCACGCTCACCACTCACGCTCACCGCTCACGCACGTCGCTCACACTCACGCTCGTCACTCACGCTCACCACTCACGCTCACCACTCACCGCTCACTCACACTCACGCTCACCACTCACGCTCACCACTCACGCTCACCGCTCACGCACGTCGCTCACACTCACGCTCGTCACTCACGCTCACCACTCACGCTCGTCACTCACGCACGTCACTCACACTCACCACTCACGCTCACCACTCACGCTCACCACTCACGCTCACCACTCACGCTCACCACTCACGCTCACCACTCACGCTCGTCACTCACGCACGTCACTCACGCTCACCACTCACGCTCACCACTCACGCTCACCACTCACGCTCACCACTCACGCTCACCACTCACGCTCACCACTCACGCTCACCACTCACGCTCGTCACTCACGCACGTCACTCACGCTCACCACTCACGCTCACCACTCACGCTCACCACTCACGCTCACCACTCACGCTCACCACTCACGCTCACCACTCACGCTCACCACTCACGCTCACCACTCACGCTCACCACTCACGCTCACCACTCACGCTCACCACTCACGCTCACCACTCACGCTCACCACTCACGCTCACCACTCACGCACATCACTCACGCTCACCACTCACGCTCACCACTCACGCTCACCACTCACGCTCACCACTCACGCTCACCACTCACGCTCACCACTCACGCTCACCACTCACGCTCACCACTCACGCTCACCACTCACGCTCACCACTCACGCTCACCACTCACGCTCACCACTCACGCTCACCACTCACGCTCACCACTCACCACTCACGCTCACCACTCACGCTCACCACTCACGCTCACCACTCACGCTCACCACTCACGCTCACCACTCACGCTCACCACTCACGCTCACCACTCACGCTCACCACTCACGCACGTCACTCACGCTCGCCACTCACGCTCACCACTCACGCTCACCACTCACGCTCACCACTCACGCTCACCACTCACGCTCACCACTCACGCTCACCACTCACACTCACCACTCACGCTCACCACTCACGCTCACCACTCACGCTCACCACTCACGCTCACCACTCACGCTCACCACTCACGCTCACCACTCACGCTCACCACTCACGCACGTCACTCACGCTCACCACTCACACTCACCACTCACGCTCACCACTCACGCTCACCACTCACGCTCACCACTCACGCTCGTCACTCACCACTCACACTCACGCTCACCACTCACGCACGTCACTCACGCTCACCACTCACTCACGCTCACCACTCACCACTTACACTCACGCTCATCACGCTCACCGCTCACCACTCACGCACGTCACTCACGCTCACCACTCACTCACGCTCACCACTCACCACTTACACTCACGCTCATCACGCTCACCGCTCACCACTCACGCTCACCACTCACGCTCACCGCTCGTCACTCACGCTCGCCACTCACGCTCACCACTCACGCTCACCACTCACACCCGTCACACGCACCACTCACGCTCACCACTCACGCTCACCGCTCACGCTCACCACTCACGCACGTCGCTCACGCACGTCGCTCACCACTCACGCTCACCACTCGCGCTCACCACTCACGCTCACCACTCACGCTCACCACTCACACTCGTCACGCTCACCGCTCGTCACTCACGCTCACCACTCACACACGTCGCTCACACTCACCACTCACGCTCACCACTCATGCTCACCACTCACCACTCACGCTCACCGCTCGCCGCTCACACTCACCACTCACACTGCGTGCCGTTTCAGACGCGCAAGTCCATAGAGAAGTTACTCGAGTGGGAGGACAGCAGACTGTACCACAAGGTGGGTGGCTGTGTGGGCGTCGCACGCAAAGCGCTTGCCTCAAATGAACCACGGTACCTGTGTGGTGGGTCTATGGGTGTCTGTGTGGTGAGTCTGTGGGTCTCTGTGTGGTGAGTTTGTGGGTCTCTGTGTGGTGGGTCTATGGGTGTCTGTGTGGTGAGTCTGTGGGTCTCTGTGTGGTGAGTTTGTGGGTCTCTGTGTGGTGAGTTTGTGGGTCTCTGTGTGGTGAGTCTGTGGGTCTCTGTGTGGTGAGTTTGTGGGTCTCTGTGTGGTGAGTTTGTGGGTCTCTGTGTGGTGAGTCTGTGGGTCTCTGTGTGGTGAGTATGGGTATCTGTGTGGTGAGTCTATGGGTCTCTGTGTGGTGAGTTTGTGGGTCTCTGTGTGGTGAGTCTATGGGTCTCTGTGTGGTGAGTCTGTAGGTCTCTGTGTGGGGAGTCTGTGGGTCTCTGTGTGGTGAGTCTATGGGTCTCTGTGTGGGGAGTCTATGGGTGTCCGTGTCGTGAGTCTATGGGTCTCTGTGTGGTGGGTCTATGGGTCTCTGTGTGGGGAGTTTGTGGGTCTCTGTGGTGAGTCTGTGGGTCTCCGTGTGGGGAGTCTATGGGTGTCCGTGTGGTGGGTCTATGGGTCTCTGTGTGGTGGGTCTATGGGTCTCTGTGTGGGGAGTTTGTGGGTCTCTGTGGTGAGTCTATGAGTCTCTGTGTGGGGAGTCTATGGGTCTCTGTGTGGTGAGTCTGTGGGTCTCTGTGTGAGTCTGTGGGTCTCTGTGTGGTGAGTCTATGGGTCTCTGTGGTGAGTCTGTGGGTCTCCGTGTGGTGAGTCTATGGGTCTCCGTGTGGTGGGTCTATGGGTGTCTGTGTGGGGAGTCTATGGGTCTCCGTGTGGTGAGTCTGTGGGTATCTGTGTGGTGAGTCTATGGGTGTCTGTGTGGTGGGTCTATGGGTGTCTGTGTGGTGAGTGTGGGTCTCCGTGTGGTGAGTCTGTGGGTCTCTGTGTGGTGAGTCTATGGGTGTCCGTGTGGGGAGTCTATGGGTCTCCGTGTGGCGAGTCTATGGGTCTCTGTGTGGTGAGTCTATGGGTGTCCGTGTGGTGAGTCTGTGGGTCTCTGTGTGAGTGAGTCTATGGGTGTCTGTGTGGTGAGTCTATGGGTGTCTGTGTGGGGAGTTTGTGGATCTCTGTGGTGAGTCTGTGGGTCTCCGTGTGGGGAGTCTATGGGTCTCTGTGTGGGGAGTTTGTGGGTCTCTGTGGTGAGTCTGTGGGTCTCTGTGTGGTGGGTCTATGGGTCTCTGTGTGGTGGGTCTATGGGTGTCTGTGTGGTGAGTCTGTGGGTATCTGTGTGGTGAGTCTATGGGTCTCTGTGTGGTGAGTCTATGGGTGTCTGTGTGGTGGGTCTATGGGTGTCTGTGTGGTGAGTCTGTGGGTCTCTGTGTGGTGAGTCTGTGGGTCTCTGTGTGGTGAGTCTGTGGCTATCTGTGTGGTGAGTCTATGGGTGTCCATGTGGTGAATCTATGGGTCTCTGTGTGGGGAGTCTATGGGTGTCCATGTGGTGAGTCTATGGGTGTCTGTGTGGTGAGTCTATGGGTCTCTGTGTGGTGAGTCTATGGGTCTCTGTGTGGTGAGTCTGACTCTCTGTGTGTTGAGTCTATGGGTCTCTGTGTGATGAGTCTATGGGTCTCTGTGTGGTGAGTCTGTGGGTCTCTGTGTGGGGAGTTTGTGGGTCTCTGTGGTGAGTCTGTGGGTCTCCGTGTGGTGAGTCTATGGGTCTCCGTGTGGTGAGTCTATGGGTCTCTGTGTGGGGAGTTTGTGGGTCTCTGTGGTGAGTCTATGGGTCTCCGTGTGGTGAGTCTATGGGTGTCCGTGTGGTGAGTCTATGGGTCTCTGTGTGGGGAGTCTATGGGTGTCTGTGTGGTGAGTCTATGGGTGTCCGTGTGGGGAGTTTGTGGGTCTCTGTGTGGTGAGTCTGTGGGTCTCTGTGTGGTGAGTCTGTGGGTCTCTGTGTGGGGAGTCTATGGGTGTCCGTGTGGGGAGTCTATGGGTCTCTGTGTGGTGAGTCTATGGGTGTCCGTGTGGTGAGTCAATGGGTCTGTGTGGTGAGTCTGTGGGTCTCTTTGTGGTGAGTCTGTGGGTCTCCGTGTGGTGAGTCTGTGGGTCTCTGTGTGGGGAGTCTGTGGGTCTCTGTGTGGGTGAGTCTATGGGTCTGTGTGGTGAGTCTATGGGTGTCCGTGTGGGGAGTCTATGGGTGTCCGTGTGGTGAGTCTGTGGGTCGCTGTGTGGGGAGTCTATGGTTATCTGTGTGGTGAGTCTGTGGGTCTCTGTGTGGTGGGTCTATAGGTCTCCGTGTGGTGAGTCTATGGGTGTCTGTGTGATGAGTCTATGGGTCTCTGTGTGAGTGAGTCTATGGGTCTCTGTGTGAGTGAGTCTGTGGGTCTCTGTGTGATGAGTCTATGGGTCTCTGTGTGATGAGTCTATGGGTCTCTGTGTGATGAGTCTATGGGTCTCTGTGTGATGAGTCTATGGGTCTCTGTGTGGTGAGTCTATGGGTCTCTGTGTGATGAGTCTATGGGTCTCTGTGTGGTGAGTCTATGGGTCTCTGTGTGGGGAGTATATGGGTCTCTGTGTGGGGAGTCTATGGGTCTCTGTGTGGTGAGTCTATGCGTCTCTGTGTGATGAGTCTATGGGTCTCTGTGTGGGGAGCCTATGGGTCTCTGTGTGGTAAGTCTGTGGGTCTCTGTGTGGGGAGTCTGGTTCTCTGTGTGGTGAGTCTGTGGGTCTCTGTGTGGTGGGTCTATGAGTCTGTGTGGTGAGTCTATAGGTCTCCGTGCGGTGAGTCTATGGGTCTCTGTGTGATGAGTCTATGGGTCTCTGTGTGAGTGAGTCTATGGGTCTCTGTGTGAGTGAGTCTGTGGGTCTCTGTGTGATGAGTCTATGGGTCTCTGTGTGATGAGTCTATGGGTCTCTGTGTGATGAGTCTATGGGTCTCTGTGTGATGAGTCTATGGGTCTCTGTGTGAGTGAGTCTATGGGTCTCTGTGTGAATGAGTCTGTGGGTCTCTGTGTGATGAGTCTATGGGTCTCTGTGTGGGTGAGTCTATGGGTCTGTGTGGTGAGTCTATGGGTCTCTGTGTGATGAGTCTATGGGTCTCTGTGTGGTGAGTCTATGGGTCTCTATGTGGTGTGTCTGTGGGTCTCTTTGGTGAGTCTATGGGTCTCTGTGTGGGGAGTCTATGGGTCTCTGTGGTGAGTCTGTGGGTCTCTGTGTGATGAGTCTATGGGTCTCTGTGTGGGTGAGTCTGTGGGTCTCTATGAACCACGTGTGTATGCCACTCTGCTGTGTCTGTAGTTGGGGCTGCATTGGCGCCTGAGCAAGAGGAAGTGTGAGAGTAGTAACATGGTGGAATACGTGAGTCCACCACTTACTCACCACTCACTCACCACTCACCCTCACCACTCACCCTCACCACTCACTCACAGTAACATGGTGGAATACGTGAGTCCACCACTTCCTCACCACTCACTCACCACTCACCCTCACCACTCACTCACCACTCACTCACCCACCACTCACTCACCCTCACCACTCACTCACAGTAACATGGTGGAATACGTGAGTCCACCATTTACTCAACACTCACCCTCACCACTCACCCTCACCACTCACTCACCACTCACTCACAGTAACATGGTGGAATACGTGAGTCCACCACTTACTCACCACTCACTCACCACTCACCCTCACCACTCACTCACCACTCACTCACCCACCACTCACCCTCACCACTCACTCACAGTATGGTGGAATACGTGAGTCCACCACTCACTCACTCACCACTCACCATTCACTCACCACTCACTCACCCTCACCACTCACTCACAGTAACATGGTGGAATACGTGAGTCCACCACTTACTCACCACTCACTCACCACTCACCCTCACCACTCACGCACAGTAACATGGTGGAATACGTGAGTCCACCACTTACCACTCACTCACCACTCACCCTCACCACTCACTCACCCACCACTCACCCTCACCACTCACTCACAGTAACATGGTGGAATACGTGAGTCCACCACTCACTCATCACTCACCCTCACCACTCACTCACCACTCACCCTCACCACTCACTCACAGTAACATGGTGGAATACGTGAGTCCACCACTTACTCACCACTCACTCAACACTCACCCTCACCACTCACTCACCCACCACTCACCCTCACCACTCACTCACAGTAACATGGTGGAATACGTGAGTCCACCACTCACTCATCACTCACCCTCACCACTCACTCACCACTCACCCTCACCACTCACTCACCACTCACTCACCCACCACTCACCCTCACCACTCACTCACAGTAACATGGTGGAATACGTGAGTCCACCACTTACTCACCACTCACTCACCACTCACCCTCACCACTCACTCACCACTCACTCACCCACCACTCACCCTCACCACTCACTCACAGTAACATGGTGGAATACGTGAGTCCACCATTTACTCAACACTCACCATCACCACTCACTCACCACTCACCCTCACCACTCACTCACTCACCACTCACCCTCACCACTCACTCACCACTCACCACTCACTCACCACTCACCCTCACCACTCACTTACTCACCCTCACCACTCACTCACTCACTCACCACTCACCCTCACCACTCACTCACCACTCACCCTCACCACTCACTCACCACTCACCCTCACCACTCACTCACCACTCACCCTCACCACTCACTCACCCTCACCATTCACTCACAGTAACATGGTGGAATACGTGAGTCCACCACTCACTCAACACTCACCCTCACCACTCACCCTCACCACTCACTCACCACTCACTCACCACTCACTCACTCACCACTCACTCACTACTCACTCACCCACCACTCACTCACCACTCACTCACCACTCACTCACCACTCACCCACTCACCCTCACCACTCACTCACAGTATGGTGGAATACGTGAGTCCACCACTTACTCACCACTCACTCACCACTCACCCTCACCACTCACTCACCACTCACTCACCCTCACCACTCACTCACCCTCACCATTCACTCACAGTAACATGGTGGAATACGTGAGTCCACCACTCACTCAACACTCACCCTCACCACTCACCCTCACCACTCACCCACCACTCACTCACCACTCACTCACTCACCACTCACTCACCACTCACTCACCCACCACTCACTCACCACTCACTCACCACTCACCACTCACCCTCACCACTCACTCACAGTATGGTGGAATACGTGAGTCCACCACTTACTCACCACTTACTCACCACTCACTCACCACTCACCCTCACCACTCACTCACCACTCACTCACCACTCACTCACCACTCACCCTCACCACTCACTCACCACTCACCCTCACCACCCACTCACTCACCACTCACCCTCACCACTCACTCACTCACCACTCACCACTCACTCACCACTCACTCACTCACCACTCACTCACTCACCACTCACTCACCACTCACTCACCCTCACCATTCACTCACAGTAACATGGTGGAATACGTGAGTTCACCACTCACTCACTCACCACTCACTCACCACTCACTCACCCTCACCACTCACTCACCCACCACTCACCCTCACCACTCACTCACAGTAACATGGTGGAATACGTGAGTCCACCACTCACTCACCACTCACCCTCACCACTCACTCACCACTCACTCACCCACCACTCACCCTCACCACTCACTCAAAGTAACATGGTGGAATACGTGAGTCCACCATTTACTCAACATTCACCCTCACCACTCACTCGCCACTCACCCTCACCACTCACTCACTCACCACTCACCCTAACCACTCACTCACTCACCACTCACCCTCACCACTCACCACTCACCCTCACCACTCACTCACTCACCACTCACCCTCACCACTCACTCACCACTCACCCTCACCACTCACTCACCACTCACTCACCCTCACCACTCACCCTCACCATTCACTCACAGTAACGTGGTGGAATACGTGAGTCCACCACTCACTCAACACTCACCCTCACCACTCACCCTCACCACTCACTCACCACTCACTCACCACTCACTCACTCACCACTCACTCACCCACCACTCACTCACCACTCACTCACCACTCACTCACCACTCACCCACTCACCCTCACCACTCACTCACAGTATGGTGGAATACGTGAGTCCACCACTTACTCACCACTCACTCACCACTCACCCTCACCACTCACCCTCACCACTCACTCACCACTCACCCTCACCACTCACCCTCACCACTCACTCACCACTCACCCTCACCACCCACTCACTCACCACTCACCCTCACCACTCACTCACTCACCACTCACCACTCACTCACCACTCACTCACTCACCACTCACCACTCACTCACCACTCACTCACTCACCACTCACTCACCACTCACTCACCACTCACTCACCCTCACCATTCACTCACAGTAACATGGTGGAATACGTGAGTTCACCACTCACTCACCACTCACTCACCACTCACTCACCTCACACTCACCACTCACTCACCACTCACTCACTCACCGCTCACCATTCACTCACAGTAACATGGTGGAATACGTGAGTCCACCACTCACCACTCACTCACCACTCACTCACCACTCACTCACCCTCACCACTCACCACTCACTCACTCACCATTCACCGCTCACCACTCACTCACAGTAACATGGTGGATATGTGAGTCCACCACTCACTCACCACTCACTCACTCACCCTCACTTACCCTCACCATTCACTCACAGTAAAATGGTGGAATACGTGAGTCCACCACTCACTCACCACTCACTCACCACTCACCACTCACTCACCACTCACTCACCCTCACTCACCACTCACTCACCCTCACCAGTCACTCACAGTAACATGGTGGACTACGTGAGTCCACCACTCTCTCACCACTCACTCACCACTCACCATTCACTCACCCTCACCATTCACTCACAGTAACATGGTGGAATGCGTGAGTCCACCACTCACTCACCACTCACTCACTCGCCACTCACTCACTCACCACTCACTCACCACTCACTCACTCACCCTCACCACTCACTCATCACTCACAGTAACATGGTGGAATATGTGAGTCCACCACTCACCACTCACTCACCACTCACTCACCACTCACCATTCACTCACCACTCACCCTCACCACTCACTCACTCACCACTCACTCACCACTCACCCTTACCACTCACCCTCACCACTCACTCACCACTCACTCACAGTAACATGGTGGAATACGTGAGTCCACCACTCACTCACCACTCACTCACCACTCACTCACCACTCACTCACCACTCACAGTAACATGGTGGAATGCGTGAGTCCACCACTCACTCACCACTCACTCACTCACCCTCACCACTCACTCACTCACCCTCACCATTCACTCACAGTAACATGGTAGAATACGTGAGTCCACCACTCACTCACCACTCACTCAACACTCACTCACCACTCACTCACTCACCACTCACTCACCACTCACTCAACACTCACCACTCACTCACTCACCACTCACTCACTCTCACCACTCACTCACCACTCACTCACTCACACTCACCACTCACTCACCCTCACCATTCACTCACAGTAACATGGTGGAATACGTGAGTCCACCTTTAGCCTCACCACTCACTCACCACTCACCCACACACACACCACTCACTTAGCGTTCATTCACCCTCGCACTCACCCATCACTCTCCCCCTCACCACTCTCACCACTCACCCACACTCACCATTCACTCACCCTCACAACACCACTCACTCACCCTCACAACACCACTCACTCCACCCACACACTCACCCTCACCACTCACCCACACTCAACATTCACTCACCCTCACAACACCACTCACTCACCCTCACAACACCACTCACTCCACCCACACACTCACCCACCACTCACCACTCACCCACACTCAACATTCACTCACCCTCACAACACCACTCACTCACCCTCACAACACCACTCACTCCACCCACACACTCACCCTCACCACTCTCACCACTCACCCACACTCAACATTCACTCACCCTCACAACACCACTCACTCACCCTCACAACACCACTCACTCCACCCACACACTCACCCTCACCACTCACCACTCACTCCACCCACACACTCACCCATCACTCTACACCACTCACCCTCACCACTCATCCTCACCACACCACTCACTCAACCTCATTCTCACCCACCACTCACACTCACCACACCATTCACTCATGCTCATGTTCACAGCACCACTCACTCACCCACCACTCACTCACCCTCACACTCACCCACCACTCTCACCACTCACCCTCACCACAGCACTCACTCACCCACACCACTCACTCACCCTCACCATACCACTCACTCACCCTCACTCCACCCACACACTCACCCACCACTCTCACCACTCACCCACCACTCTCACCACTCACCCACCACTCTCACCACTCACCCTGTGTGCGCTACGATGCACCACGAACCATGTCCATGTGTGTGTGTCCGTGTGTGTGTGTCCGTGTGTGTCCGTCCGCGTGTGTGTCCGCGTGTGTGTCCGCGTGTGTGTGTGTCCGTGTGTCCGTCCGTGTGTGTGTGTCCGTGTGTGTAGCGGTTAGCGCTACGCTGCGCTATGAACCTGGCGACCCGGGTTCGATTCCCGCTCACGGCCAACACCAGTGACGATTATCTGAACTGGTCCCGGGCATCCCCTAGCTCGACTCAGCCTCAAATGAGTACCTGGTGCGGTGGGTAGTAAACATCGCCACTGGGGAGACAAAGGCGGTCGGGCGTGGTGCTGGCCACCCACCCCCTCGTGTACCGTTACCGGCCTTCATAGGTGCTCGCTAACAGCACTTGCCCCTACAGTCTGTTAATGCTATACGGGGGATCTTTGTCTGTGTGTGTCCGTGTGTGTGTCTCCCACAGGTGATTCTCATTGAGTTCATACCAAAATGCTCCATCTTTAGACCGGACTAACATCAACAACAACAACAGCAACATCGTCATCAACATCTGTCATCAACAACGTCAACAACCAACAACATCAACGTTTGTCATCAATAACATATGGCATCAACGATATCTACAACATATGTCATCAGCAACGTCATCAATATCAACAACATCGTCAACAACATCAGCAACAACAACCTCACCAACGTCAACAATATCAACAACATCATCAACAACATCGTCAACAACATCAGCAACATCAACAACGTCACCATCTGTCAGCAACGTCAACAACATCAACAACATCAGCAACCATCATCAACAACAACAACAACATTTTATCGATAACAAGCTTGGTCATGTGATCGTGCCGGGTCACATGACCCCTCTCATGGTGGAGGGGGGGGGGGAGGCGGCACTCGACCCCACTGAGGTTAAATGTGAAAGGTTACACAGGTTACACGGTTCCAGGGTTAAAGGTTAAACTAATGCCCCCTCCCCACTCTGCCCCTCCATCTTTCCCCCCACTCTCCCCACCCTCCCCCCACTGTCCCCCCACTCTCCCCCTCCCCCCACTCTCCCCCTCCCCCCACTCTCCCCCCACTCTGCCTCCCCCCACTCTCCCCCCACTCTGCCTCCCCCCACTCTCCCCCCACTCTCCCTCTCTCTCCCTCCACTCTCCCTCTCCCCCCACTCTGTCTCTCTCTCTCTCCCCCCCACTCTCACCACTCTTTCTCTCTCCCCCCACTCTCCCCCCACTCTCCCCACTCTGCCTCTCCATCTCTCCCTCTGATGCTGCTGATGATGGTGATGATATTGGTGGTATTGATGATGATGGTGGTGATGGCTGTATTGGTGGTGATGGCGGTATTGATGATGGTATCGGTGGTGGTAGTGGTGGTGATGATGGTGATGGCGGTGGTGATGGTGGTGATGGTGGTGATGGCGGTAGTGGAGGTGATGGTGGTATTGATGAAGGCGGTGTTAATGGCGTTGGTGGTGGTAGTGGTGGTGATGATGGTGATGGCGGTGGTGATGGTGGTGATGGTGGTAGTGGTGGTGGTGATGGTGGTGAAGTCTGTGTCGCTGTAAAACCACGTGTTACCCGCGGGCCTTTTGAAAAGGAATTCGCTCGCTCTGATTGGCTCCTCTCCTCCCGGAGGTGGCGGGGTGGAGAGTCACCGACGGTGACGTCACCACTACGCTGGGCGTGGCTTCTTGGTGGTGGTGGTGGTGGTCTGCTGGGCATCACTCCACCTTCCTCCTGTAACTCCCTCCACCTCGCCCCTCCTTATTCACCCTCTCCCACCTCGTCCTCCTCCTCTCCCACCTCATCGCCCCTCCCTGTCCCCCCCCCCTTCATCTCTCTATCTTCCTCGTCTCCCACCTCACCCCCATCTCTCTCCATCCTCCACTCCCATCCCTCCTCCCCCATCTCTCTCCTCTCTCTCCATCCTCCCATCCCTCCCAAACCCCCATCTCTCTCCTCTCTCTCCATCCTATACTCACATCCTCCCATCCCTCCTCCCCCATCTCTCTCCTCTCTCTCCATCCTACTCCCATCCTCCCTCCCAAACCCCCATCTCCCTCCTCTCTCTCTCCATCCTGTACTCCCATCCTCCCAAACCCACATCTCTCTCCTCTGTCTCTCCATCCTATACTCACAGCCTCCCATCCCTCCCAAACCCCCATCTCTCTCCTCTGTCTCTCCATCCTATACTCCCATCCTCCCATCCCTCCTCCCCCATCTCTCTCCTCTCTCTCCATCCTACTCCCATCCTCCCTCCCAAACCCCCATCTCTCTCCTCTCTCTCTCTCCATCCTATACTCACATCCTCCCTCCCATCCCCCCCATCTCTCTCCATCCTATACTCCCATCCTCCCTCCCAAACCCCCATCTCTCTCCTCTCTCTCTCTCCATCCTATACTCCCATCCTCCCTCCCATCCCTCCTCCCCCATCTCCCTCCTCTCTCTCCATCCTATACTCCCATCCTCCCTCCCAAACCCCCATCTCTCTCCTCTCTCTCCATCCTATACTCCCATCCTCCCATCCCTCCTCCCCCATCTCTCTCCTCTCTCTCCATCCTATACTCACATCCTCCCATCCCTCCTCCCTCATCTCTCTCCTCTCTCTCCATCCTATACTCACATCCTCCCTCCCAAACCCCCATCTCTCTCCATCCTCCACTCCCATCCTCCCATCCCTCCTCCCTCATCTCTCTCCTCTCTCTCCATCCTATACTCACATCCTCCCTCCCAAACCCCCATCTCTCTCCTCTCTCTCCATCCTATACTCACATCCTCCCTCCCATCCCCCCCCCCCATCTCCCTCCTCTCTCCATCCCCCCCCCCCCCCCCACCATCTCTCTCCATCCTCCCCCCCCATCTCCCTCCTCTCTCTCCATCCTCCACTCTCATCCTCCCATCCCTCCTCCCCCATCTCTCTCCATCCTATACTCACATCCTCCCTCCCAATCCCCCATCTCCCCCATCTCTCTCCATCCTATACTCCCATCCTCCCTCCCAAACCCCCATCTCTCTCCTCTCTCTCTCCATCTTATACTCCCATCCTCCCTCCCATCCTCCCTCCCATCTCTCTCCATCCTCCCCCCCCCCATCTCCCTCCCATCCCTCCCCTCCCACCTCACCCCCTCCCACAACTGCGCTCCGATGGGCCGTTAGTAGTAAAATCGGCGGCGTCGCTGAGGCTGTAAATATTCTTGACCCAATACTGTGGCGGGCTTGGAGATTTTTACACGCGCGCACACACGTATATACACACACGTATACACACACACGCACGTATACACACGTATACACACACGTATACACACACACGCACGTATACACGCACGTATACACACACACGCGCGTATACATACGCATACGTATACACACGCGCACGTATACACACACGCACACGTATACACACGCGCACGTATACACACGTGTACGTATATACACGCGCACGTATACACGCGCACGTATACACACACGCACACGTATATACACGCGCACGTATACACACGCGCACGTACACGCACACGTACACACACGCGCACGTATACATGCACACGCGCACGTATACATACACGGACGTATACACACGTATACATACACGTGCGTATACGCACACGTATACATACACGCACACACGTATATACACACGCACACACGTATACATGCACACACGCTCGTATACATGCACACACGCACACGTATATACACACACACACGTACACATACACGCACACACACACGTACACATACACGCACACTGGCGGAGTCAGTGGGGGGGGGGTGGGTGGCACGTGCCCCCCTCCCCTCCCCCCCCCCTCAACGATCCCATCGAAATCCCACATTTCGATGGGATCGCTGTGATTTATCAGTACTAAATCGGGCTTTTCGCGACACCAAACCCCCCATCACCACCACCGCCACCACCACCATCGCCACCGCGCGCGCGGGACTCTGAGACGATGGGCTCCGGCAGTCCACAATTTGGCGACGGGCAAAGCGGCGGCGGCGGCTGCTACAACAACAACAACGACGACGACAGGCGGCTCGCCGAATCGTGCCCCGAGCCGCGTCCACAAGAGTCCACGACGCGACTCCCCAAGAAGGTCGTCGGCGCCTCTCGGCGGGCGCGACGGCGATGGGCAACCGGGCGGTTCGCGGTTCCCACCCACCTCTCGATCGATGGGGCCCGAAGCCACGCACACACACACACGCACACACACGCACACGAGCCATGGGCAACGGGAGACAACTCCCCCGCTCGCCGTTGTCCCCTGTCGGTTGTTTCGCTAGAGCAGCGTGAGAGGGCGGATCCGTGCAGCGGCGAGATTTTCCCTCCGGGGTTTCGTGCACCCTTTTTAGCGTGGACTTTGGCGAAAGGGAATCGGGGAGCGTGGATTCCTGCGGCCGCCGAAAGCTTCCAGCTCCTCGCTCGCTGACGGCGCCGTATACTCGCGAACAACTTGCAATTTTGATTCAAAGCCCTTCGTGACTGCAGGGGATTCGCATTCGGGGTTCTTTCGGGGGGGGGGGGGAAACGGTAAAATGATTTAAATATATATATAAAACGATCAAATTGCCGCGACGTTTCGACTGCAACGCTAGGAGCAATCGTCATCGGGCGTGAACACCACAGCAAAGAACAATTTGTAAGCAAGACGATTTGAAATTTAGGTTCGGATTTTTTCTTTTGGCGATGACGATTGCTTCTTGCGTTGCAGTCGAAACGTCGTGAGAATTTTATTGTCTTATATATATTTTTTTTTAAAAATCATTTTATTGTTTCCCTATCTACGTGGTGGTGACTTTACGGGAAGAACCAAGAATAATAATTTTTATTGTTTTACAATAATTTTGTTGTTTTATATTTTTATTATTTTATTGTTTCCCTATCTACGTGGTGGTGACTTTACGGAAAGAACCAAGAATAATAATTTTGTTGTTTTACAATAATTTTGTTGTTTTACAATAATTTTATTGTTTTACAATAATTGTATTGTTTTATATTTTGTATTACTTTATTGTTTCCCTATCTACGTGGTGGTGACTTTACGGAAAGAACCAAGAATAATAATTTTGTTGTTTTACAATAATTTTATTGTTTTACAATAATTTTATTGTTTTATATTTTTTATTACTTTATTGTTTCCCTATCTACGTGGTGGTGACTTTACGGGAAGAACCAAGAATAATAATTTTATTGTTTTACAATAATTTTATTGTTTTATATTTCTTGTATTATTTTATTGTTTCCCTATCTGCGTGGTGGTGACTTTTTTACCGAAAGAACCAAGAATGCGAACTCCTTACTCACTAACAACAACTCAACTCCTCTTATCATTTTTCACTGCTGGAGGGGGTTGACACTGTCCTCCCCTCCTACTTGAAAATCCTGGCTCCGCCATCACACACGGGTGCGGCGTGCGAATTCGTAAATAGGTGAATGGAATATCTCGTTAGCGTCTGTCTCTCCCTCCCCTCCCCCCCAATCGCCAGGTGTATTATAGACAGACGTGTACCCCAGGGAGGGATTGGGGGGGGCAGACTTTGTGCGCGTTACGGCAGAAAGGTGACACGGGGTGGTGGCGTGGGGTGGGGGTTAATCGGTGGGCCACGTGGTGATGGTGGTGGTGGTGATGGTGGTGGTGGTCACTGACACCATGATGGTGGTGGTGGTGGTCACTGACACCATGATGGTGGTGATCACTGACACCATGATGGTGGTGGTGATCACTGACACCATGATGATGGTGGTGGTGGTGGTCACTGACACCATGGTGGTGGTGGTGATCACTGACACCATGATGATGATGGTGGTGGTCACTGACACCATGGTGGTGGTGGTGGTCACTGACACCATGGTGGTGGTGGTGATCACTGACACCATTATGATGGTGGTGATGGTGGTGATGGTGGTGGTGGTCACTGACACCATGATGGTGGTGGTGGGGATCACTGACACCATTATGGTGGTGGTGATCACTGACACCATGATGATGGTGGTGGTGATCACTGACACCATGATGATGGTGGTGGTGGTCACTGACACCATGGTGGTGATGGTGGTGGTGGTCACTGACACCATGGTGGTGGTGGTGGTGGTGGTCACTGACACCATGGTGGTGGTGATCACTGACACCATGATGGTGGTGGTGGTCACTGACACCATGGTGGTGGTGGTGGTCACTGACACCATGGTGGTGGTGATCACTGACACCATTATGATGGTGGTGGTGGTCACTGACACCATGATGATGATGGTGGTGGTGGTCACTGACACCATGATGGTAGTGATGGTGGTCACTGACACCATGATGGTAGTGATGGTGGTCACTGACACCATGATGGTGGTGGTGGTCACTGACACCATGATGATGATGGTGGTGGTGGTCACTGACACCATGGTGGTGGTGATGGTGGTGGTGGTCACTGACACCATGATGATGGTGGTGGTGGTCACTGACACCATGATGATGGTGGTGGTGGTCACTGACACCATGATGATGATGGTGGTGGTGGTCACTGACACCATGATGATGATGGTGGTGGTCACTGACACCATGATGATGATGGTGGTGGTGGTCACTGACATCATGATGATGGTGGTGGTGATCACTGACACCATGATGGTGGTGGTGGTCACTGACACCATGATGATGATAGTGGTCACTCACACCATGATGATGGTGGTGGTGATCACTGACACCATGATGGTGGTGGTGGTCACTGACACCATGATGATGATGGTGGTCACTGACACCATGATGATGGTGGTGGTGGTCACTGACACCATGATGGTGGAGAGTGAGAGAGTGTGAGAGAGAGACAGCGGTTTATCCACCTGCGTCGTTTACGTCCGGGGGAAAGAGGGGGAGCGAGACGCAACAATGCAACAATTATCCCGTGAGAGAGTGATGGGGAGAGTGATGGGGAGAGTGAGAGAGAGTGATAGAGTGTGAGAGAGAGTGTGAGAGAGAGAGTGTGAGAGAGAGAGTGTGATAGGGAGAGTATGATAGGGAGAGAGTGTGAGTGAGTGAGAGAGTGATGGGGAGAGTGTGAGAGAGTGTGGGAGAGTGTGGGAGAGTGATAGAGTGTGGGAGAGTGATAGAGTGTGGGAGAGTGATAGAGTGTGAGAGAGTGTGAGAGAGTGATAGAGTGTGAGAGAGAGTGTGGGAGAGTGTGGGAGATTGATAGAGTGTGAGAGTGTGAGAGAGTGATGGGGAGAGTGTGAGAGAGTGTGAGAGAGTGATAGAGTGTGAGAGTGAGAGAGAGTGATAGGGAGAGAGTGTGAGAGAGAGTGATAGGGAGAATGTGAGAGAGAGAGTAATAGGGAGAGTGAGAGAGTGATAGGGATAGTGTGAGAGAGAGAGTGTGATAGGGAGAGAGTGATAGGGAGAGAGTGTGAGAGAGTGATAGGGAGAGAGTGTGATGGAGAGAGTGTGATGGAGAGAGTCATAGGGAGAGAGTGATAGGGAGAGAGTGAGAGAGAGTGATAGGGATAGTGTGAGAGAGAGTAATAGGGAGAGAGTGAGAGTGTGATAGGGATAGTGTGAGAGAGTGTGAGAGAGAGAGTGATAGTATGAGAGAGAGTGATAGAGAGCTGGTGCCGTGTCTCCTATCCCCAGGGATGCCGGAGATCGATTGACCCCCCCCCCGATCCCCCTCCGCCGATTCCCCCCCCCCCCCCGTCGTTTGTATAAATAAATAAATAACTCCCGGTCGTCTTCCGGCTCTCTGTGCGCGCGGCTCGAATCACGGTGGGCACCCCTGGTTAATACTGCGGCAGGCACACACAGACGGGGCGCGCACACACAATGAACACAAACACAACCACATACAGAGACATGATGAACACAATTTCGATTTAAAGCTTTCGTAACTGCAAGGATTCATCTTCTTTGGTTCTTTCGGTAAAGTCACGTAGAATGAGAATAAAATAATAAATTGATAAAATAAAATAACACAATAATATTCTCACGACGTTTCGGCCACAACACAAGGTGCCTTCATCAGGTGAAGGGACGAGACTGTCTGCTAGGGCGCTGTCCTACCAGACAGTCTCGTCCCTTCACCTGATGAAGGCCGCTTGTGTTGTGGCCGAAACGTCGTGAGAATATTAGTGTTATTTTATTTTATCAATTTATTATTTTATTCTCATTCTACGTGACTTTACCGAAAGAACCAAAGAAGATGATGAACACAACCACAATAATAAACACAATACTCATTGTTTTTTTTCGGTAAAGTCACCTATGTAGAAATACAATAAAATTACATTAAAACAAGACGATCACGACGTTTCGATCACGACACAAGCGATCTTCATCAGGTGTCAAGAGCAAATCACGGAGGTAAATACAACAACAAAAAGATCTTTGTTGTGTTTACCTCCATGATTTGCTCTTGACACCTGATGAAGATCGCTTGTGTTGTGATCGAAACGTCGTGATTGTCTTGTTTTAATGTAATTTTATTGTGTTTCTACAGACGTGACTTTACCGAAAAAACCAATGAGTAATTTTATGCTGTCACGAAAGCTTGAATTACCTTATCAACAAACACAATACACAAGCATACGGACAAACACAATGAACACACGCTGAAATATTATACACTACACTATACACTACACTATATACTACTATACACTACGCCAGGCTAGGTGCAGGAAGTCTCGGAACTTAGATGACCTGTAGATGCACCACCAGCTGTAACCCCCATACTGTGCCAGGCTAGGTGCAGGAGGTCTCTGAACTTAGATGACCTGTAGATGCACCACCAGCTGTAACCCCCCTACTGTGCCAGGCTAGGTGCAGGAGGTCTCGGAACTTAGATGACCTGTAAATGCACCACCAGCTGTAACCCCCATACTGTGCCAGGCTAGGTGCAGGAGGTCTCGGAACTTAGATGACCTGTAGATGCACCACCAGCTGTAACCCCCATACTGTGCCAGGCTAGGTGCAGGAAGTCTCGGAACTTGCAGTGAGGGAAAAAAAGTATTTGATCCCCTGCTTATTTTGTACGTTTGCCCACTAACAAAGAAATGATCAGCCTATAATTTTAATGACAGGTTTATTTGGACAGTGAGAGACAGAATACCAACAAAATATCCAGAAAAACGCATGTCAAAAATGTTTTAAATTGATTTGCATTTTAATGAGGGAAATAAGTATTTGACCCCCTCTCAATCAGAAAGATTTCTGGCTCCCAGGTGTCTTTTATACAGGTAACGAGCTGAGATTAGGAGCACACTCTTAAAGGGAGTGATCCTAATCTCAGCTTGTTACCTGTATAAAGACACCTGTCCACAGAAGCAATCAATCAGATTCCAAACTCTGCACCATGGCAAAGACCAAAGAGCTCTCCAAGGATGTCAGGGACAAGATTGTAGACCTACACAAGGCTGGAATGGGCTACAAGACCATTGCCAAGCAGCTTGGTGAGAAGGTGACAACAGTTGGTGGGATTATTCGCAAATGGAAGAAACACAAAAGAACTGTCAATCTCCCTCGGCCTGGGGCTCCACGCAAGATCTCACCTCGTGGAGTTGCAATGATCATGAGAACGGTGAGGAATCAGCCCAGAACTACACGGGAGGATCTTTTCAGTGATCTCAAGGCAGCTGGGGCCATGGTCACCAAGAAAACAATTGGTAACACACTACGCCGTGAAGGACTGAAATCCTGCAGCGCCCGCAAGGTCCCCCTGCTCAAGAAAGCACATATACATGCCCGTCTGAAGTTTGCCAATGAACATCTGAATGATTCAGAGGACAACTGGGTGAACGTGTTGTGGTCAGATGAGACCAAAATGGAGCTCTTTGGCATCAACTCAACTCGCCGTGTTTGGAGGAGGAGGAATGCTGCCTATGACCCCAAGAACACCATCCCCACCGTCAAACATGGAGGTGGAAACATTATACTTTGGGGGGGGGGGGGGTTTCTGCTCAGGGGACAGGACAACTTCACCGCATCAAAGAGACGATGGACGGGACCATGTACCGTCAAATCTTGGATGAGAACCTCCTTCCCTCGGCCAGGGCATTGAAAATGGGTCGTGGATGGGTATTCCAGCATGACAATGACCCAAAGCACACGGCCAAAGCAACAAAGGAGTGGCTCAAGAAGAAGCACATTAAGGTCCCTGGAGTGGCCTAGCCAATCTCCAGACGTTAATCCCATAGAAAATCTATGGAGGGAGCTGAAGGTTCGAGTTGCCAAACGTCAGCCTCGAAACATTAATGACTTGGAGAAGATCTGCAAATAGGAGTCGGACAAAATCCCTCCTGAGATGTGTGCAAATCTGGTGGCCAACTACAAGAAACGTCTGACCTCTGTGATTGCCAACAAGGGTTTTGCCACCAAGTACTAAGCCATGTTTTGCAGAGGGGTCAAATACTTATTTCCCTCATTAAAATGCAAATCAGTTTATAACATTTTTGACATGCGTTTTTCTGGATTTTTTGTTGTTATTCTGTGCCAGGCTAGGTGCAGGAGGTATCAGAACTTAGATGACCTGTAGATGCACCACCAGCTGTAACCCCCTACTGTGCCAGGCTAGGTGCAGGAGGTATCGGAACTTAGATGACTTGTAGATGCACCACCAGCTGTAACCCCCATACAGTGCCAGGCTAGATGCAGGAGGTCTCGGAACTTAGATGACCTGTAGATGCACCACCAGCTGTAACCCCCATACTGTGCCAGGCTAGGTCCAGGAGGTCTCGGAACTTAGATGACCTGTAGATGCACCACCAGCTGTAACCCCCATACTGTGCCAGGCTAGGTGCAGGAGGTCTCGGAACTTAGATGACCTGTAGATGCACCACCAGCTGTAACCCCCCTACTGTACCAGGCTAGGTGCAGGAGGTCTCGGAACTTAGATGATCTGTAGATGCACCACCAGCTGTAACCCCCCTACTGTGCCAGGCTAGGTGCAGGAGGTCACGGGACTTAGATGACCTGTAGATGCACCAGACCAGCTGTAACCCCCCTACTGTGCCAGGCTAGGTGCAGGAGGTCTCGGAACTTAGATGACCTGTAGATGCACCACCAGCTGTAACCCCAATACTGTGCCAGGCTAGGTGCAGGAGGTCACGGGACTTAGATGACCTGTAGATGCACCAGACCAGCTGTAACCCCCCTACTGTGCCAGGCTAGGTGCAGGAGTTCTCGGAACTTAGATGTTCTGTAGGTGCACCACCAGCTGTAACCCCCATACTGTGCCAGGCTAGGTGCAGGAGGTCTCGGAACTTAGATGACCTGTAGATGCACCAGACCAGCTGTAACCCCCATACTGTGCCAGGCTAGGTGCAGGAGGTATCAGAACTTAGATGACCTGTAGATGCACCACCAGCTGTAACCCCCCTACTGTGCCAGGCTAGGTGCAGGAGATCTCTGAACTTAGATGACCTGTAGATGCACCACCAGCTGTAACCCCCTACTGTGCCAGGCTAGGTGCAGCAGGTCTCGGAACTTAGATGACCTGTAGATGCACCAGACCAGCTGTAACCCCCATACTGTGCCAGGCTAGGTGCAGGAGGTCTCGGAACTTAGATAACCTGTAGATGCTCCACCAGCTGTAACCCCCATACTGTGCCAGGCTAGGTGCAGGAGGTCTCGGAACTTAGATTACCTGTAGATGCACCACCAGCTGTAACCCCATACTGTGCCAGGCTAGGTGCAGGAGGTCTCAGAACTTAGATGACCTGTAGATGCACCACCAGCTGTAACCCCCATACTGTGCCAGGCTAGGTGCAGGAGGTCTCAGAACTTAGATGACCTGTAGATGCACCACCATCTGTACCCCCCTACTCTGCCAGGCTAGGTGCAGGAGATCTGGGAATTTAGCTGACCTGTAGATGCACCACCAGCTGTAACCCGCATACTGTGCCAGGCTAGGTGCAGGAGGTCTCGGAACTTAGATGACCTGTAGATGCACCACCAGCTGTAACCCCCCTACTGTGCCAGGCTAGGTGCAGGAGGTCTCAGAACTTAGATGACCTGTAGATGCACCACCAGCTGTAACCCCCCTACTGTGCCAGGCTAGGTGCAGGAGGTCTCAGAACTTAGATGACCTGTAGATGCACCACCAGCTGTAACCCCCATACTGTGCCAGGCTAGGTGCAGGATGTCTCGGAACTTAGATGACCTGTAGATGCACCACCAGCTGTAACCCCCATACTGTGCCAGGCTAGGTGCAGGAGGTCTCGGAACTTAGATGACCTGTAGATGCACCACCAGCTGTAACCCCCCTACTGTGCCAGGCTAGGTGCAGGAGGTCTCGGAACTTATATAACCTGTAGATGCACCACCAGCTGTAACCCCCCTACTGTGCCAGGCTAGGTGCAGGAGTTCTCGGGACTTAGATGTTCTGTAGATGCACCACCAGCTGTAACCCCCTTAATGTGCCAGGCTAGGTGCAGGAAGTCTCGGAGCTTGCAGTGAGGGAAAAAGTATTTGATCCCCTGCTTATTTTGTACGTTTGCCCACTGACAAAGAAATGATCAGTCTATAATTTTAATGGTAGGTTTATTTGGACAGTGAGAGACAGAATAACAACAACAAAATCCAGAAAAACGCACGTCAAAAATGTTATAAATTGATTGGCATTTTAATTAGGGAAATAAGTATTTGACCCCCTCTTAATCAGAAAGATTTCTGGCTCCCAGGTGTCTTTTATACAGGTAACGAGCTGAGATTAGGAGCACACTCTTAAAGGGAGTGATCCTAATCTCAGCTTGTTAACTGTATAAAAGATACCTGTCCACAGAAGCAATAAATCAGATTCCAAACTCTCCACCATGGCCAAGACCAAAGAGCTCTCCAAGGATGTCAGGGACAAGATTGTAGACCTACACAAGGCTGGAATGGGCTACAAGACCATTGCCAAACAGCTTGGTGAGAAGGTGACAACAGTTGGTGCGATTATTCGCAAATGGAAGAAACACAAAAGAACTGTCAGTCTCCCTCGGCCTGGGGCTCCATGCAAGTTCTCACCTCGTGGAGTTGCAATGATCATGAGAACGGTGAGGAATCAGCCCAGAACTACACGGGAGGATCTTGTCAGTGATCTCAAGGCAGCTGGGACCATGGTCACCAAGAAAACAATTGGTAACACACTATGCCGTGAAGGACTGAAATCCTGCAGCGCCCGCAAGGTCCCCCTGCTCAAGAAAGCACATATACATGCCCGTCTGAAGTTTGCCAATGAACATCTGAATGATTCAGAGGACAACTGGGTGAACGTGTTGTGGTCAGATGAGACCAAAATGGAGCTCTTTGGCATCAACTCAACTCGCCGTGTTTGGAGGAGGAGGAATGCTGCCTATGAACCCAAGAACACCATCCCCACCGTCAAACATGGAGGTGTAAACATTATGCTTTGGGGGTGTTTTTCTGCGAAGGGGACAGGACAACTTCACCGCATCAAAGGGACGATGGACGGGGCCATGTACCGTCAAATTTTGGATGAGAACCTCCTTCCCTCAGCCATGGCATTGAAAATGGGTCGTGGATGGGTATTCCAGCATGACAATGACCCAAAGCACACGGCCAAAGCAACATAGGAGTGGCTCAAGAAGAAGCACATTAAGGTGCTGGAGTGGCCTAGCCAGTCTCCAGACCTTAATCCCATAGAAAATCTGTGGAGGGAGCTGAAGGTTCGAGTTGCCAAACGTCAGCCTCGAAACCTTAATGACTTGGAGAAGATCTGCAAATAGGAGTCGGACAAAATCCCTCCTGAGATGTGTGCAAACCTGGTGGCCAACTACAAGAAAAGTCTGACCTCTGTGATTGTCAACAAGGGTTTTTGCCACCAAGTACTAAGCCATGTTTTGCAGAGGGGTCAAATACTTATTTCCCTCATTAAAATGCAAATCAATTTATAACATTTTTGACATGCGTTTTTCTGGATTTTTTGTTGTTATACTGTGCCAGGCTAGGTGCAGGAGGTATCAGAACTTAGATGACCTGTAGATGCACCACCAGCTGTAACCCCCTACTGTGCCAGGCTAGGTGCAGGAGGTATCGGAACTTAGATGACTTGTAGATGCACCACCAGCTGTAACCCCCATACAGTGCCAGGCTAGATGCAGGAGGTCTCGGAACTTATATGACCTGTAGATGCACCACCAGCTGTAACCCCCATACTGTGCCAGGCTAGGTGCAGGAGGTCTCGGAACTTAGATGACCTGTAGATGCACCACCAGCTGTAACCCCCATACTGTGCCAGGCTAGGTGCAGGAGGTCACGGGACTTAGATGACCTGTAGATGCACCAGACCAGCTGTAACCCCCATACTGTGCCAGGCTAGGTGCAGGAGGTCTCGGAACTTAGATGACCTGTAGATGCACCAGACCAGCTGTAACCCCCCTACTGTGCCAGGCTAGGTGCAGGAGGTCTCAGAACTTAGATGACCTGTAGATGCACCACCAGCTGTAACCCCCATACTGTGCCAGGCTAGGTGCAGGAGGTCACGGGACTTAGATGACCTGTAGATGCACCAGACCAGCTGTAACCCCCATACTGTGCCAGGCTAGGTGCAGGAGGTCTCGGAACTTAGATGACCTGTAGATGCACCAGACCAGCTGTAACCCCCCTACTGTGCCAGGCTAGGTGCAGGAGGTCTCAGAATTTAGATGACCTGTAGATGCACCACCAGCTGTTACCCCCATGCTGTGCCAGGCTAGGTGCAGGAGGTCACGGGACTTAGATGACCTGTAGATGCACCACCAGCTGTACCCCCCTACTGTGCCAGGCTAGGTGCAGGAGGTCACGGGACTTAGATGACCTGTAGATGCACCAGACCAGCTGTAACCCCCCTACTGTGCCAGGCTAGGTGCAGGAGGTCTCAGAACTTAGATGACCTGTAGATGCACCACCAGCTGTAACCCCCATACTGTGCCAGGCTAGGTGCAGGAGGTCTCGGGACTTATATGACCTGTAGATGCACCAGACCAGCTGTAACCCCCCTACTGTGCCAGGCTAGGTGCAGTAGCAGTAGCAGCGTCCTTCACGAGCCTCCTCCTTTCCACAGAAGGCGATGTTGACGTCACTAAACAATCAGCGACCACCCCCCACCACCATCACCGCGTTTGGAATGCGCCAATGACATTCCAATCTCGCGCCGGACTGTACCAAGTGGGTCACCTCATCCGGGGGGGGGGGGTAGGAGGAGGGGTAGGAGGTGGGAGATTCCACTAGCGCAAACATTTAAAGAAAATAACATTTTTAACCGTGAAATTACGAATTCACGTCGCGTCTGTCGGATTAACTCGTTGTCCTTCCACGTGTAAAAAAAAATATCTTTTTTTATTTTGTGTTTGTTTACATTACTGAAACAAATTCATGGGTTACGGAAACGAGCGAGAGATGGGAGTGGCATTTCCTGAATCCGAAGAAGCTCCGTCCCTTTAGCGCTCTCTCTCGCTCTCTCTTCTCTCTCTCTTCTCTCTCTCTCTCTCCCCAGCAAACAATTGAACAGTTTTTTTCCTTTCAATTTGATCGACTTTAAAAAACCGGTTTCAAGAAACCGGTTAAGGAAAACCGGTTGGAAATCCGAACGCAGCCACCACACATCGCAAACGGGGGGGAGAGACTTCGTGAAATGGCTGCCGCGATACTCGCCCGTCAACGGGTGAGATAAGAGACGCACACACACAGTCACGACTCGGACAGAGTCTATCCACTGCTAGGTGAAGACCACCATCATCACTACCATCACCACCATCGCCATCTTCACTACCATCATCACTACCATCACCACTACCGCCATCATCATCTTCACCACTACCATCATCACCACCATCATCATCTTCACCACTACCATCATCTTCACCACTACCATCATCTTCACCACTACCATCATCTTCACCACTACCATCACTACCATCACCATCATCATCTTCACCACTACCGCCATCATCTTTACCACTACCATCATCACTACCATCATCTTCACCACTACCACCACCATCATCATCTTCACCACTACCATCATCCACTTAACTACCATCACCACTACCATCATCTTCACCACTACCATCATCCACTACCATCATCATCACCACTACCATCACCACTACCATCATCTTCACCACTACCATCATCACCACCACCATCATCATCTTCACCACTACCATCATCCACTTCACCACTACCATCATCCACTACCACCACCATCATCACCACCACCATCATCCACTACCACCATCATCATCTTCACCACTACCATCATCCACTTAACTACCATCATCCACTTCACCACTACCACCATCTTCACCACTACCATCATCTTCACCACTACCATCATCTCCACCATCACCATCATCTCCACCATCATCATCTTCACCACCACCATCAGCTTCATCACCATCTTTCCCCACCACCATCATCTCCATCACCATCATCACTACCACCACCATCATCACTACCACAACCATCATCTTCACCACCTTCACCACCATCAGCTTCACCCCCATCACCATCCTTCACCACCATTATCCTCACCACCACCATCCTCACAACCATCACCATCCTCACAACCATCACCATCTTCACCACCATCACCATCATCTTCACCACCATCACCATCATCTTCACCACCACTACCATCTTCACCACCACTACCATCTTCACCACCACTACCATCTTCACCACCATCACCTTCACCACCATCACCATCTTCACTACCACCACCATCATCACCAGGCTCTATCCACTGCTGCATGATGGTAGATATCCCCACCATCATCATCTTCACCACCATCTTCATCATCATCAGGCCCTACCCACTGCTGCATGATGGTAGATATCCCCACCACCACCATCATCTTCACCACCACCATCATCATCAGGCCCTATCTACTGCTGCATGATGGTTGATATCCCCACCACCATCTTCATGATCATCAGGCCCTATCTACTGCTGCATGATGGTAGATAACCCCACCACCATCATCTTCACCATCATCATCAGGCCCTATCTACTGCTGCATGATGGTAGATATCACCACCACCATCTTCATGATCATCAGGCCCTATCTACTGCTGCATGATGGTAGATATCCCCACCACCATCATCATCTTCACCACCATCTTCATGATCATCAGGCCCTATCTACTGCTGCATGATGGTAGATATCCCCACCACCATCATCATCTTCACCACCATCTTCATGATCATCAGGCCCTATCTACTGCTGCATGATGGTAGATATCCCCACCACCATCATCATCTTCACCACCATCTTCATGATCATCAGGCCCTATCCACTGCTGCATGATGGTAGATATCCCCACCACCATCATCATCATCTTCACCACCATCTTCATGATCATCAGGCCCTATCTACTGCTGCATGATGGTAGATATCCCCACCACACAACACAGACGCACGCGCGCCTATCGTGAACATTGAGGCAAAGTAAATGTCGCGTTGCGGGCTAACTCTGCCGTTCGTGCTCCACTTAAATCACGAATTTAGTGGGCCACCACCAACTCGACTCCCCACTTGAGTCACGAATTTAGTGGCCACCACCAACTCTTTCGAACTTGAGTCACGAATTTAGTGGGCCACCACCAGCTCGACTCTCCCACTTGAGTCACGAATTTAGTGGCCTCATCCTCGACTCTCCCACTTGAGTCACGAATTTAGTGGCCACCACCAACTCCTCGACTCTCCGCTTGAGTCACGAATTTAGTGGCCTCATCCTCGACTCTCCCACTTGAGTCACGAATTTAGTGGGCCACCACCAACTCGTCTCTCCCACTTGAGTCACGAATTTAGTGGGCCACCACCACCAGCTGGACTCTCCGCTTGAGTCACGAATTTAGTGGGCCACCACCACCTCGACTCTCCACTTGAGTCACGAATTTAGTGGGCCACCACCACCTCGACTCTCCACTTGAGTCACGAATTTAGTGACCACCACCACCTCGACTCTCCCATTTGAGTCACGAATTTAGTGCTCCACCACCTCCTCGACTCTCCCACTTGAGTCACGAATTTAGTGGGCCACCACCACCTCGACTCTCCACTTGAGTCACGAATTTAGTGACCACCACCAGCTCGACTCTCCCACTTGAGTCACGAATTTAGTGCTCCACCACCTCCTCGACTCTCCCACTTGAGTCACGAATTTAGTGGGCCACCACCACCTCGACTCTCCTCCACTTGAGTCACGAATTTAGTGGGCCACCACCTCGACTCTCCCACTTGAGTCACGAATTTAGTGGCCACCACCTCGACTCTCCCACTTGAGTCACAAATTTAGTGGCCACCACCTCGACTCTCCCACTTGAGTCACGAATTTAGTGGCCACCACCACCACCAGCTCGACTCTCTCCACTTGAGTCACGAATTTAGTGGCCACCACCAACTCGACTCTCCACTTAAATCACGAATTTAGTGGCCACCACCAACTCGTCGACTCTCCACTTAAATCACGAATTTAGTGGCCACCACCAGCTCGACTCTCCCACTTAAATCACGAATTTAGTGGCCACCACCACCAGCTCGACTCTCTCCACTTGAGTCACGAATTTAGTGGCCACCACCACCAACTCCTCGGCTCTCCCACTTGAAATCGGCTCACTTAATTGGCGTTAAAACCGATCACTTCTCGGACGGAATGACGTCCACAAAGCCCCCCTCCGGTAATGAATCCAGTGGTCGGTTTAAAAACCATCGATAATCGTGGTTTATGAACCGTGCGAGCGAGAGGCTTTGTGGGGAGTTAACGATGAAACGATTTGCTTTCGTGAAGGGAGGTTTAACAATTTAAATGCGATTTAAAATAAAAAAAATCTTACTCGAGGCCCCCAGTGTGGCATTGTTGTGCAGCCTCGGCCTCGCCTGGGTTACCGACGCCGGAGTTGGGGCCGCGTTCCCCCGCAGGGGATTCTAGGAAAGTGGCGGGGCGTCCGTTTTTGGAGCTAGGCCCCGTAGTCGTTAATAAAGCTTAAACTTAAACTTGGATAGGTTTAAATTAAACTTTACAAGTTTAATTTTAATGCGCGTTGTTTTTATTAAAATGTGTCATCGACGTGAGTGTGGGCACGAACGGTAGAGCGAGGCGCTTGCAATAACGGGATGTTTGACTGGGCCCAAATAATCATCATTCATCGCCTCTAGGGTCGATACATTCAAGTACCGCTTTGTGTGTGTGTGTGGGGAGGTTTGTGTCACAGCCGCCCACTCCGCCTTCACAGCCCCCCACTCCGCCTCCACAGCCCCCCACTTCACCTTCACAGCCCCCCACTCCGCCTTCACAGCCCCCCACTCCGCCTTCACAGCCCCCCACTCCGCCTTCACAGCCCCCCACTCCGCCTTCACAGCCCCCCACTCCGCCTTCAGCCCCCCACTCCTCCTTCACAGCCCCCCACTCCGCCTTCACAGCCCCCCACTCCGCCTTCACAGCCCCCCACTCCGCCTTCACAGCCCCCCACTCAGCCTTCACAGCCCCCCACTCCACCTTCACAGCCCCCCACTCCACCTTCACAGCCCCCCCACTCAGCCTTCACAGCCCCCCGTTCCACCTTCACAGCCCCCCACTCCGCCTTCACAGCCCCCCACTCCACCTTCACAGCCCCCCACTTCGCCTTCACAGCCCCCCACTCCGCCCCTGTGTGTGTGTAAGAGCCCCCCACTCCACCCCTGTGTGTGTGCGCGAGCCCCCCACTCCGCCCCTGTGTGTGTGTAAGAGCCCCCCACTCCACGCCTGTGTGTGTGTAAGAGCCCCCCACTCCACCCCTGTGTGTGTGCGAGCCCCCCACTCCGCCCCTGTGTGTGTAAGAGCCCCCCACTCACGTCCCGCGTGCCGTGAGTAAAGCCGCTGGGTTGGGGGGGGGTGCCGTGCCCCCCCTACCCTTCCCCCGTCTCTTGCAGGCCGAGAGGGATGAAGATGGCGATTGTGGATTTAGCTTACACAGTGCCAGGGTCCACGAGGATCTCGGGGTACACGGCACGGGCAGTGGGTCGTGGTGGCGGTGATGATGGTGGTGATGGTGGTGACGGTGGTGGTGGCGGTGATGGCGGTGGTGACGGTGATGGTGGTGGCGGTGGTGGTGGTGACGGTGACCGTGTCGGTGATAGTGGTGGCGGTTGCGGTGGTGGTGGTGGTGGTGACGGTGATAGTGGTGGCGGTGGTAACGGTGGTAACGGTGATAGTGGTGGCGGTTGTGGTGACGGTGATAGTGGTGGCGGTGGTAACGGTGATAGTGGTGACGGTGATGGTGGTGGCGGTGGTGGTGGTGACGGTGATGGTGGCGGTGGTGACGGTGGTGACGGTGACCGTGTCGGTGATAGTGGTGGCGCTTGCGGTGGTGGTGGCGGTAACGGTGATAGTGGTGGCGATGGTGGTAACGGTGATAGTGGTGGCGGTGGTGACGGTGATAGTGGTAGTCGTGGCGGTGGTGGTGGTGGTGATAGTGGTGGCGGTTGCGGTGGTGGTGGCGGTAACAATGATAGTGGTGGTGACGGTGATAGTGGTGGCAGTGGCGGTGGTGATAGTGGTGGGGTGTGTTGGTGGTGACGGTGACGGTGACCGTGATGGTGGTGGTGGTGGCGGTGGTGGCGGTGGTGACGGTGTTAGTGGTGGCGATGGTTTTAACGGTGATAGTGGTGGCGGTGGTGGTGGCGGTAACAATGATAGTGGTGGTGGTGACGGTGATAGTGGTGGCGATGGTTTTAACGGTGATAGTGGTGGCGGTGGTGGTGGTAACGGTGATAGTGGTGGCGGTGATGACGGTGATAGTGGAAGATTTGGCGGTGGTGGTGGTGAAAGTGGTGTCGGTTGTGGTGGTGGTGGCGGTAACTGATAGTGGTGGTGGTGACGGCGATAGTGGTGCCAGTGGCGGTGGTGATGGTGGTGGTCGTGGTATGAGTTGAGTGATGGTGGAGGTGGTGGTGGTGTGTGTGCGGAGTGGTGGTGTTGGTGGTGTTGGTGTGTGGAGCTCCGGTAGTGGTGATGGAGATGGTGATGATGATGGTGATGTTTGTTGGGTGGTGATGGAGATGGTGGTAGTGTGTGTGGAGTGGTGGTGTTGGTGGTGTTGGTGTGTGGAGCTCCGGTAGTGGTGATGGAGATGGTGATGATGGTGATGTTTGTTGGGTGGTGATGGAGATGGTGGTAGTGTGTGTGGAGTGGTGGTGTTGGTGGTGTTGGTGTGTGGAGCTCCGGTAGTGGTGATGGAGATGGTGATGATGATGGTGATGTGTGTTGAGTAGTGATGGAGATGGTGGTAGTGTGTGTGGAGTGGTGGTGGTGGTGTTGGTGTGTGGAGCTCCGGTAGTGGTGATGGAGATGGTGATGATGATGGTGATGTTTGTTGGGTGGTGATGGAGATGGTGGTAGTGTGTGTGGAGTGGTGGTGGTGGTGTTGGTGTGTGGAGCTCCAGTATTGGTGATGGAGATGGTGATGATGATGTGTGTTGAGTAGTGGTGGAGATGGTGGTAGTGTGTGTGGAGTGGTGGTGGTGGTGGTGGTGTTGGTGTGTGGAGCTCCGGTCGTGGTGATGGAGATGGTGATGATGATGGTGATGTGTGTTGAGTAGTGGTGGAGATGGTGGTAGTGTGTGTGGAGTGGTGGTGGTGGTGTTGGTGTGTGGAGCTCCGGTAGTGGTGATGGAGATGGTGATGTTTGTTGGGTGGTGATGGAGATGGTGGTAGTGTGTGTGGAGTGGTGGTGGTGGTGTTGGTGTGTGGAGCTCCGGTAGTGGTGATGGAGATGGTGATGATGATGGTGATGTGTGTTGAGTAGTGGTGGAGATGGTGGTAGTGTGTGTGGAGTGGTGGTGGTGGTGTTGGTGTGTGGAGCTCCGGTAGTGGTGATGGAGATGGTGATGTTTGTTGGGTGGTGATGGAGATGGTGGTAGTGTTTGCGAAGTGGTGGTGGTGGTGGTGGTGTTTGAGGTTGAGCGGTGTGCTGTGGGCCACCTTTCTCTACAGTGATGACAGGTAACGCCGCTGCCGCTGTGTGTGTGCTGCCGCTGTGTATGCTGCTGCTACGTGTGTGTGTGTGTGTGTGCTGCCGCTGTGTGTGCTGCTGCTACGTGTGTGTGTGTGCCGCTGTGTGTGCTGCTGCTGTGTGTGCTGCTGCTACGTGTGTGTGTGTGTGTGTGCCGCTGTGTGTGCTGCTGCTGCTACGTGTGTGTGTGTGTGCCGCTCTGTGTGTGCTGCTACGTGTGTGTGTGTGCCGCTGTGTATGCTGCTGCTACGTGTGTGTGTGTGTGCCGCTGTGTGTGTGCTGCTACGTGTGTGTGTGTGCCGCTGTGTATGCTGCTGCTACGTGTGTGTGTGTGCCGCTCTGTGTGCTGCTGCTACGTGTGTGTGTGTGCCGCTGTGTATGCTGCTGCTACGTGTGTGTGTGCTGCCGCTGTGTATGCTGCTGCTGCGTGTGTGTGTGTGCCGCTCTGTGTGCTGCTGCTACGTGTGTGTGTGTGCCGCTGTGTATGCTGCTGCTATGTGTGTGTGTGTGCCGCTCTGTGTGTGCCGCTGTTGCGGTGTTCCTGCCTCTTGCTCACTCGTAACTTGGATACCTGGGAGCTTAATTCACGCTCATTTCCTGAGCTATACCACCACCACGGCCACTGCCACCACCGCCGCCACCACCACCACCCACACTCCCTACTGGTGTTAATGCCCCCCCCGGTGGTTGCGTTGATTTCCGCTGAGGGTTGTGACGATCAAGGTGCCTGCCGCTCGCTCGCTCGCTTGCCGCTGAACTCCCGCTCGTCTGCGTCTGCGTTCGCGCCCGCAACACGGTTGTAGCGGTAGCAGCAGTGTGTTGTGTGTGTGTGTCTTTGTCTGTGTGTCTGCGTGTGTGTCTGTGTGTGTAGAATGAGGAGTTCCGTAACCTCTCCTTGTCGGGCCACGTGGGATTTGACAGCCTGCCCGATCAGCTGGTCAACAAATCCATCAGCCAAGGATTCTGCTTCAACATCCTGTGTGTTGGTCTGTACTCGCTGTTGCTCGCTCGCTCGCACACTCACTCGGTCGCACAGACACTCGCACAGACACTCGCACAGACACTCACACAGACACTCACACAGACACTCACACAGACACACGCACAGACACACACACAGACACTCGCACAGACACACGCACAGACACACGCACAGACACTCGCACAGACACACACACAGACACTCACACAGACACTCACACAGACACTCACACAGATACACGCACAGACACTCACACAGACACACACACTCACACAGACACTCGCACAGACACACACACAGACACACACAGACACACACACAGACACTCGCACAGACACACACACAGACACTCGCACAGACACACACACAGACACTCACACAGACACTCGCACAGACACACGCACAGACACTCGCACAGACACTCACACAGACACTCGCACAGACACTCGCACAGACACTCGCACAGACACTCACACAGACACTCGCACAGACACTCGCACAGACACTCACACAGACACACGCACAGACACTCACACAGACACACGCACAGACACACGCACAGACACTCGCACAGACACTCGCACAGACACACGCACAGACACTCGCACAGACACTCGCACAGACACACGCACAGACACTCGCACAGACACACGCACAGACACACGCACAGACACTCGCACAGACACTCGCACAGACACTCGCACAGACACACGCACAGACACTCACACAGACACACGCACAGACACACGCACAGACACACGCACAGACACTCGCACAGACACTCGCACAGACACACGCACAGACACTCGCACAGACACTCGCACAGACACTGACACAGACACACAGACACTCGTACAGATACTCACACAGACACTCGCACAGACACTCACACAGACACTCACACAGACACTCACACAGACACTCACACAGACACTCGCACAGACACACGCACAGACACTCACACAGACACACGCACAGACACACGCACAGACACACGCACAGACACACGCACAGACACTCGCACAGACACTCGCACAGACACAGACACTCATACAGACACTCACACAGACACACGCACAGACACTCGCACACACTCGCACACACTCGCTCACACTTGCTCACACTCGCTCACACTCGCTCACGCTCGCTCACATACTAATACTCACACTCACTAATACTGCCACTCACTCCCACTCACTCACGCGCATACACTCACGTACAGACTCACTCACGTACAGACTCACTCACGTACAGACTCACTCACGTACAGACTCACACTCACTCAGGCGAGTCAGGGATTGGTAAATCCACCATGGACACGCTGTCTCCTCTCACCGTGTGTGTGTGTCTCACCGTGTGTGTGTCTCACCGTGTGTGTGTGTGTCTCACTGTGTGTGTGTGTGTGTCTCACCGTGTGTGTGTGTCTCACCGTGTGTGTGTGTGTGTGTCTCACTGTGTGTGTGTGTGTGTCTCACCGTGTGTGTGTGTGTCTCACTGTGTGTGTGTGTGTGTCTCACCGTGTGTGTGTGTGTCTCACTGTGTGTGTGTGTGTCTCACTGTGTGTGTGTGTGTCTCACCGTGTGTGTGTGTCTCACTGTGTGTGTGTGTGTGTGTCTCACCGTGTGTGTGTGTGTCTCACTGTGTGTGTGTGTGTGTCTCACCGTGTGTGTGTGTCTCACCGTGTGTGTGTGTCTCACCGTGTGTGTGTTTCTCACACTGTGTGTGTGTCTCACCGTGTGTGTGTGTCTCACCGTGTGTGTGTGTGTCTCACCGTGTGTGTGTGTCTCACCGCGTGTGTGTGTGTGTCTCACCGTGTGTGTGTGTGTGTCTCACCGTGTGTGTGTGTGTGTCTCACCGTGTGTGTGTGTGTCTCACCGTGTGTGTGTGTGTGTCTCACCGTGTGTGTGTGTGTGTCTCACCGTGTGTGTGTGTGTCTCACCGCGTGTGTGTGTGTCTCACCGTGTGTGTGTGTGTGTGTCTCACCGTGTGTGTGTGTCTCACCGTGTGTGTGTGTGTCTCACCGTGTGTGTGTCTCACCGTGTGTGTGTGTGTCTCACCGCGTGTGTGTGTGTCTCACCGTGTGTGTGTGTGTCTCACCGTGTGTGTGTGTGTGTCTCACCCACCGTGTGTGTCTCACCGTGTGTGTCTCACCGTGTGTGTGTGTCTCACCGTGTGTGTGTGTGTGTGCCTCACCGTGTGTGTGTGTCTCACCGTGTGTGTGTGTCTCACCGTGTGTTTGTGTGTCTCACCGTGTGTGTGTGTGTCTCACCGTGTGTGTGTGTGTCTCACCGTGTGTGTGTATGTCTCACCGTGTGTGTGTGTCTCTCCGTGTGTGTGTGTGTGTGTCTCACCGTGTGTGTGTGTCTCACCGTGTGTGTGTGTCTCACCGTGTGTGTGTGTCTCACCGTGTGTGTGTGTGTGTGTCTCACCGTGTGTGTGTGTCTCACCGTGTACGTGTGTGTGTCTCACCGTGTGTGTGTGTCTCACCGTGTGTGTGTGTCTCACCGTGTGTGTGTGTGTCTCACCGTGTGTGTGTGTCTCACCGTGTGTGTGTGTCTCACCGTGTGTGTGTGTCTCACCGTGTGTGTGTGTGTCTCACCGTGTGTGTGTGTGTCTCACCGTGTGTGTGTGTGTCTCACCGTGTGTGTGTGTGTGTCTCACCGTGTGTGTGTGTCTCACCGTGTGTGTGTGTGTCTCACCGCGTGTCTCTCCGCAGGCGAGACGGGGATTGGTAAATCCACCATGATGGACACGCTGTCTCCTCTCACCGTGTGTGTGTGTCTCACCGTGTGTGTGTGTGTCTCACCGTGTGTGTGTGTCTCACTGTGTGTGTGTCTCACCGTGCGTGTGTCTCACCGTGCGTGTGTGTGTGTCTCACCGTGCGTGTGTGTGTGTCTCACTGTGTGTGTGTGTCTCACCACGTGTGTGTGTGTCTCACCGTGTGTGTGTGTGTGTGTCGCACCGTGTGTGTGTGTATCTCACCGTGTGTGTGTGTGTGTCTCACCGTGTGTGTGTCTCACCGTGTGTGTGTGTGTCTCACCGTGTGTGTGTGTGTCTCACCGTGTGTGTGTGTCTCACCGTGTGTGTGTGTCTCACCGTGTGTGTGTGTGTCTCACCGTGTGTGTGTGTCTCACCGTGTGTGTGTGTCTCACCGTGTGTGTGTGTGTGTCTCACCGTGTGTGTGTGTATCTCACCGTGTGTGTGTGTATCTCACCGTGTGTGTGTGTATGTCTCACCGTGTGTGTGTGTGTGTCTCACCGTGTGTGTGTGTCTCACCGTGTGTGTGTGTGTCTCACCGCGTGTTTGTGTGTGTGTGTCTCACCGTGTGTGTGTGTGTCTCACCGTGTGTGTGTGTGTGTCTCACCACGTGTGTGTGTGTCTCACCGTGTGTGTGTGTCTCACCACGTGTGTGTCTCACCGTGTGTGTGTGTGTGTGTCTCACCGCGTGTGTGTGTGTCTCACCGTGTGTGTGTGTCTCACCGTGTGTGTGTGTCTCACCGTGTGTGTGTGTCTCACCGTGTGTGTGTCTCACCGTGTGTGTGTGTGTGTGTCTCACCGCGTGTGTGTGTGTCTCACCGCGCGTGTGTGTGTGTCTCACCGTGTGTGTGTGTGTGTCTCACCCACCGTGTGTGTCTCACCGTGTGTGTGTGTCTCACCGTGTGTGTGTGTGTGTGTGTCTCACCGTGTGTGTGTCTCACCGTGTGTGTGTGTCTCACCGTGTGTGTGTGTCTCACCGTGTGTGTGTGTCTCACCGTGTGTGTGTGTCTCACCGTGTGTGTGTGTCTCACCGTGTGTGTGTGTCTCACCGTGTGTGTGTGTCTCACCGTGTGTGTGTCTCACCGTGTGTGTGTGTCTCACCGTGTGTGTGTGTGTGTGTCTCACCGTGTGTGTGTCTCACCGTGTGTGTGTGTGTGTGTCTCACCGTGTGTGTGTGTCTCACCGTGTGTGTGTGTCTCACCGTGTGTGTGTGTGTCTCAGTGTGTGTGTCTCACCGTGTGTGTGTGTGTCTCACCGTGTGTGTGTGTCTCTCCGTGTGTGTGTGTGTGTGTCTCACGTGTGTGTGTGTGTGTCTCACCGTGTGTGTGTGTCTCACCGTGTGTGTGTGTGTCTCACCGTGTGTGTGTGTCTCACCGTGTGTGTGTGTGTCTCACCGTGTGTGTGTGTCTCACCGTGTGTGTGTGTCTCACCGTGTGTGTGTGTGTCTCACCGTGTGTGTGTGTGTCTCACCGTGTGTGTGTGTGTCTCACCGTGTGTGTGTGTGTCTCACCGTGTGTGTGTGTCTCACCGTGTGTGTGTGTCTCACCGTGTGTGTGTGTGTCTCACCGCGTGTCTCTCCGCAGGCGAGACGGGGATTGGTAAATCCACCATGATGGACACGCTGTCTCCTCTCACCGTGTGTGTGTGTCTCACCGTGTGTGTGTGTGTCTCACCGTGTGTGTGTGTCTCACTGTGTGTGTGTCTCACTGTGTGTGTGTCTCACCGTGCGTGTGTGTGTGTCTCACCGTGCGTGTGTGTGTGTCTCACTGTGTGTGTGTGTCTCACCACGTGTGTGTGTCTCACCGTGTGTGTGTGTCTCACCGTGTGTGTGTGTCTCACCGTGTGTGTGTGTCTCACCGTGTGTGTGTGTGTGTGTCGCACCGTGTGTGTGTGTGTGTCTCACCGTGTGTGTGTGTGTCTCACCACGTGTGTGTGTCTCACCGTGTGTGTGTGTCTCACCGTGTGTGTGTGTCTCACCGTGTGTGTGTGTCTCACCGTGTGTGTGTGTGTGTGTCGCACCGTGTGTGTGTGTGTGTCTCACCGTGTGTGTGTGTGTCTCACCGTGTGTGTGTGTCTCACCGTGTGTGTGTGTGTCTCACCGTGTGTGTGTGTCTCTCCGTGTGTGTGTGTGTGTGTCTCACCGTGTGTGTGTGTCTCACCGTGTGTGTGTGTGTCTCACCGTGTGTGTGTGTGTGTCTCACCGTGTACGTGTGTGTGCCTCACCGTGTGTGTGTGTGTGTCTCACCTTGTGTGTGTGTCTCACCGTGTGTGTGTGTCTCACCGTGTGTGTGTCTCACCGTGTGTGTCTCACCGTGTGTGTGTGTGTCTCACAGTGTGTGTGTGTGTGCCTCACCGTGTGTGTGTGTGTCTCACCGTGTGTGTGTGTCTCACAGTGTGTGTGTGTGTGCCTCACCGTGTGTGTGTGTGTCTCACCGTGTGTGTGTGTGTGTCTCACCGTGTGTGTGTGTGTGTCTCACCGTGTGTGTGTGTCTCACCGTGTGTGTGTGTGTGTCTCACCGTGTGTGTGTGTCTCACCGTGTGTGTGTGTGTGTCTCACCGTGTGTGTGTGTGTGTGTCTCACCACGTGTGTGTGTGTGTCTCACCGTGTGTGTGTGTGTCTCACCGTGTGTGTGTGTGTCACTGCAGGCGAGACAGGGATTGGTAAATCCACCATGATGGACACGCTGTCTCCTCTCACCGTGTGTGTGTGTCTCACCACGTGTGTGTGTGTGTGTGTCTCACCGTGTGTGTGTGTGTGTCTCACCACGTGTGTGTCTCTCTGCAGGCGAGACAGGGATTGGTAAATCCACCATGATGGACACGCTGTCTCCTCTCACCGTGTGTGTGTGTGTCTCACCACGTGTGTGTGTGTGTGTGTCTCACCGTGTGTGTGTGTCTCACCGTGTGTGTGTGTGTCTCACCGTGTGTGTGTGTCTCTCCGCAGGCGAGACAGGGATTGGTAAATCCACCATGATGGACACGCTGTCTCCTCTCACCGTGTGTGTGTGTGTCTCACCGTGTGTGTGTGTGTCTCACCACGTGTGTGTGTGTGTGTCTCACCGTGTGTGTGTGTGTGTGTCTCACCACGTGTGTCTCTCTCTGCAGGCGAGACAGGGATTGGTAAATCCACCATGATGGACACGCTGTCTCCTCTCACCGTGTGTGTGTGTCTCACCGTGTGTGTGTGTGTCTCACCGTGTGTGTGTGTGTCTCACCGTGTGTGTGTGTGTGTCTCACCACGTGTGTCTCTCTCTGCAGGCGAGACAGGGATTGGTAAATCCACCATGATGGACACGCTGTCTCCTCTCACCGTGTGTGTGTGTCTCACCGTGTGTGTGTGTGTGTCTCACCGTGTGTGTGTGTCTCACCGTGTGTGTGTGTGTGTGTCTCACCGTGTGTGTGTGTGTCTCACCATGTACGTGTGTGTGTGCGCGTGTCTCACCGTGTGTGTGTGTCTCACCACGTGTGTGTGTGTGTGTGTCTCACCGTGTGTGTGTGTGTCTCACCGTGTGTGTGTGTGTGTGTCTCACCACGTGTGTCTCTCTGCAGGCGAGACAGGGATTGGTAAATCCACCATGATGGACACGCTGTTCAACACGAGCTTCGAGGGCGAGGCGGCGTCGCACTCGGAGCCTGGCGTGCGACTCAAGGCCCAGGCCTACGAGCTGCACGAGAGCAATGTGCGCCTCAAGCTCACGCTGGTGGACACCGCCGGATTCGGGGACCAGATCAACAAGGAGGACAGGTGGGAGGAGGTCGCCGGGGTCGCCGGGGTCGCCTGGGTCACGGGGTCGCTGGGTAGCCTGGGTCACTGGGTAGCCTGGGTAGCCTGGGTCACTGGGTCACTGGGTAGCCAGGGTCACTGGGTCGCCTGGGTCACGGGGTCGCTGGGTAGCCTGGGTCGCTGGGTAGCCAGGTCACTAGGTCACTGGGTAGCCGGGGCACTGGGTCGCTGGGTAGCCAGGTCACTGGGTAGCCAGGTCACTGGGTAGCCAGGTCACTGGGTAGCCAGGTCACTGGGTCACTGGGTAGCCAGGTCACTGGGTCACTGGGTAGCCAGGGTTACTGGGTAGCCGGGTCATGGGGTCACGGGGTAGCCAGGTCACTGTGTAGCCAGGTCACTGTGTAGCCAGGTCACTGGGTCACTGGGTAGCCAGGTCACTGGGTCACGGGGTAGCCGGGTCACTGTGTAGCCAGGTCACTGGGTAGCCAGGGTCACTGGGTAGCCAGGTCACTGGGGCACTGGGTAGCCAGGTCACTGGGTAGCCAGGGTCACTGGGTAGCCAGGTCACTGGGGCACTGGGTAGCCAGGTCACTGGGTCGCTGGGTAGCCGGGGTCACTGGGTCACTGGGTAGCCAGGTCACTGGGTCACTGGGTAGCCAGGTCACTGGGTAGCCAGGTCACTGGGTCACTGGGTAGCCAGGTCACTGGGGCACTGGGTAGCCAGGTCACTGGGTCACTGGGTAGCCAGGGTTACTGGGTCACTAGGTAGCCAGGTCACTGGGTCACTGGGTAGCCAGGTCACTGGGTAGCCAGGGTCACTGGGTAGCCAGGTCACTGGGGCACTGGGTAGCCAGGTCACTGGGTCACTGGGTAGCCAGGGTTACTGGGTCACTGGGTAGCCAGATCACTGGGTCACTAGATAGCCAGGTCACTGGGTAGCCGGGTCACTGGGTAGCCGGGTCACTGGGTAGCCAGGTCACTGGGTCACTGGGTAGCCAGGTCACTGGGTAGCCAGGTCACTGGGTCACTGGGTAGCCAGGTCACTGGGTCACTGGGTAGCTATGTCACTGGGTAGCCAGGTCACTGGGTAGCCAGTTCACTGGGTCACTGGGTAGCCGGGTCACTGTGTAGCCGGGTCACTGGGTAGCCAGGTCACTGGGTCACTGGGTAGGCAGGTCACTGGGTAGCCAGGTCACTGGGTCACTGGGTAGCCAGGTCACTGGGTAGCCGGGTCACTGGGTCACTGTGTAGCCAGGTCACTGGGTAGCCAGGTCACTGGGTAGCCAGGTCACTGGGTCACCTGCACCCCAGTTTTAGCACGGTTGGCTACGTGCAACGGTGGCACGATGGAAGACCGTACGCAGAGACACCGCAGAGACACCGCAGAGACACGGCAGAGACCACAGAGACACCGCAGAGACACGGCAGAGACATGGCAGAGACACGGCAGAGACACCGCAGGAACGGCACAGACGGCACGGCAGAGACACCGCAGTGACACCGCAGAGATACGGCAGAGACACCAGAGACACCCCGCAGAGACACCGCAGAGACACCGCAGAGACACCGCAGAGACACCGCACAGACACCGCAGAGACACTGCAGAGACACTGCAGAGACACCCCAGAGACACCCCAGAGACACCGCAGACACACCGCAGAGACACCGCAGACACACCGCAGAGACACCGCAGAAACACCGCAGAAACACCGCGGAGACCACGGAGAGACACCGCAGTGACACGGCAGAGACCGCAGAGACACAGCAGGAACGGCAGAGACACCACAGGAACGGCAGAGACACCACAGAGACGGCAGAGACACCGCAGAGACACCGCAGAGACACCGCAGAGACACCGCAGAGACACCGCAGAGACACCGCAGACACCGCACGGCGTTCTACCACCACGCCTCCCTTCTCTCCCCCCCGCCCACCACCAAAGACAAAGATCCCCCGTGTAGCCTTAACAGACTGTAGGGGCAAGTGCTGTTAGCGAGCAGCACCCTTGAAGGCCGGAACGGCACATGAGGGGGTGGGTGGCCAGCACCACGCCCGGCCGCCTTTGTCTCCCCCCCAGGGCTAGCGATGTTCACTACTACACCACCGCTACACCACCGCTACACCACCACTACATCACCACCACCACTACATCACCACCACCACTCTACATCACCACCACCACTACATCACCACCACCACTACATCACCACACCACTACATCACCACCACTACACCACTACATCACCACCACCACTACACCACCACCACTACACCACTACACCACCACCACTACACCACCACCACCACTACACCACCACCACTACACCACCACCACTACACCACTACATCACCACCACTACACCACCACCACTACACCACCACTACACCACCACCACCACTACACATCTACATCACCACCACTACACCACCACCACTACACATCTACATCACCACCACTACACCACCACCACTACACCACTACATCACCACCACTACACCACTACATCACCACCACCACCACTACACCACCACCACCACCACTACACCACCACTACACCACCACCACTACACCACCACTACATCACCACCACTACACCACCACTACACCACCACCACTACACCACTACACCACCACCACCACTACACCACCACCACCACTACACCACCACTACACCACTACATCACCACCACCATCACTACATCACCACCACTACACCACCACCACCACTACACCACCACCACCACTACACCACCACTACACCACCACCACTACACCACCACTACATCACCACCACTACACCACCACTACACCACCACCACTACACCACTACACCACCACCACCACTACACCACCGCCACCACTACACCACCACCACCACTACACCACCACCACCAATACACCAGCTACTCGTTTGAGGCCGAGTCGACCTAGGGGGAGGCCCAGGACCGGTTCAGAGAATCGTAACACCGGCGGTGCCGGCCGTGAGCGGGGAATGGAACTCGTGTCGCGCTTCGTGGCGCTAACCGCTGCACCACCGCTCCCCCCCACCCACACCCCCCACCACCACCACCACCACCCCCCTCCCCCCACCGTGCGTAGCTACAAGCCCATAGTGGAGTACATTGACGCGCAGTTTGAGGCCTACCTGCAGGAGGAGCTCAAGATCAAGCGCTCGCTCTTCAACTTCCATGACACGCGGGTTCACGCCTGCCTCTACTTCATCGCCCCCACGGGACACTCGCTCAAATCCCTCGACCTGGTCACCATGAAGAAGCTTGACAGCAAGGTGGGTGGGTTAGTGGTGGGGGGGTGGGTTAGTGGGGGGGTTGGTGGGGGGGTGGGTTAGTGGGGGGGTTCTGCCTCTACTTCATCGCCCCCACGGGACACTCGCTCAAATCCCTCGACCTGGTCACCATGAAGAAGCTTGACAGCAAGGTGGGTGGGTTGGTGGGGGGGGTGGGTTAGTGGGGGGGTTGGTGGGGGGGTGGGTTAGTGGGGGGGTTCTGCCTCTACTTCATCGCCCCCTCCACGGGACACTCGCTCAAATCCCTCGACCTGGTCACCATGAAGAAGCTTGACAGCAAGGTGGGTGGGTTGGTGGGGGGGTGGGTTAGTGGGGGGGTTGGTGGGGGGGGTTTCAGGGTGTTAGTGGGGGGGTTCTGCCTCTACTTCATCGCCCCCCTCCACGGGACACTCGCTCAAATCCCTCGACCTGGTCACCATGAAGAAACTTGACAGCAAGGTGGGTGGGTTGGTGGGGGGGTGGGTTGGTGGGGGGGTTGGTGGGGGGGTTTCAGGGGGTTAGTGGGGGGGTTCTGCCTCTACTTCATCGCCCCCCTCCACGGGACACTCGCTCAAATCCCTCGACCTGGTCACCATGAAGAAACTTGACAGCAAGGTGGGTGGGTTGGTGGGGGGGTGGGTGTGGGGGGGTTGGTGGGGGGGCGGGGTGTTAGTGGGGGGGGTTCTGCCTCTACTTCATCGCCCCTCCACGGGACACTCGCTCAAATCCCTCGACCTGGTCACCATGAAGAAGCTTGACAGCAAGGTGGGTGGGTTAGTGGGGGGGGTGGGTTAGTGGGGGGGTTGGTGGGGGGGCAGGGGGTTAGTGGGGGGGTTCTGCCTCTACTTCATCGCCCCCACGGGACACTCGCTCAAATCCCTCGACCTGGTCACCATGAAGAAGCTTGACAGCAAGGTGGGTGGGTTAGTGGGGGGGGGTGGGTTAGTGGGGGGGTTGGTGGGGGGGCAGGGGGTTAGTGGGGGGGTTCTGCCTCTACTTCATCGCCCCCACGGGACACTCGCTCAAATCCCTCGACCTGGTCACCATGAAGAAACTTGACAGCAAGGTGGGTGGGTTGGTGGGGGGGTGGGTTAGTGGGGGGGTTGGTGGGAGGGTTTCAGGGGGTTAGTGGGGGGGTTCTGCCTCTACTTCATCGCCCCCTCCACGGGACACTCGCTCAAATCCCTCGACCTGGTCACCATGAAGAAACTTGACAGGAAGGTGGGTGGGTTGGTGGGGGGGGGGGTGGGTTAGTGGGGGGATTGGTGGGGGGGTGGGTTAGTGGGGGGGTTCTGCCTCTACTTCATCGCCCCCACGGGACACTCGCTCAAATCCCTCGACCTGGTCACCATGAAGAAACTTGACAGCAAGGTGGGTGGGTTAGTGGGGGGGTGGGTTAGTGGGGGGGTTGGTGGGGGGGTTTCAGGGGGTTAGTGGGGGGGTTCTGCCTCTACTTCATCGCCCCCACGGGACACTCGCTCAAATCCCTCGACCTGGTCACCATGAAGAAACTTGACAGCAAGGTGGGTGGATTGGTGGGGGGGTGGGTTAGTGGGGGGGTTGGTGGGGGGGTGGGTTAGTGGGGGGGTTCTGCCTCTACTTAATCGCCCCCACTGGTCACCATGAAGAAGCTTGACAGGAAGGTGGGTGGATTAGTGGGGGGGTTGGTGGGGGGGTGGGGGGGTAGGTGGTTTGGTGGGGTGGTGGGTGGGGGGGTGGGTGGGTTGGTGGGGGGGTTATTGGGGGGGGTGGGTTGATGGTTGGGTGGGTCAGTGGGGGGGTTATTGGGGGGGTGGGTGGGTTGGTGGCGGTGTGGGTTGATGTGTGGGTTAGTGGGGGGTTAGTGTGGGGGTGGGTGGGTTGGTGGGGGTGTGGGTTGATGTGTGGGTTAGTGGGGGGTTAGTGTGGGGGTGGGTGGGTTGGTGGGGGTGTGGGTTGATGTGTGGGTTAGTGGGGGGGTTAGTGGGGGGTTAGTGTGGGGGTGGGTGGGTTGGTGGGGGTGTGGGTTGATGGGTGGGTTAGTGGGGGGGGGGTGGGTGGTTGGTGGGGGGGTTATTGGGGGGGTGTGGGTTGATGGTTGGGTGGGTTAGTGGGGGGGGTGGGTGGGTTGGTGGCGGTGTGGGTCGATGGGTGGGTTAGTGGGGGGGTTAGTGGGGGGTTAGTGGGGGGGGGGTGGGTGGGTTGGTGGGTTGATGGTGGGTTAGTGGGGGGGGTGGGTGGGTTGGTGGGGGTGTGGGTTGATGGGTGGATTAGTGGGGGGGGTTAGTGGGGGGGTGGGTGGGTTGGTGGGGGTGTGGGTTGATGGTTGGTGGGGGGTGTGGTGGGTTGGGGTGGGGTGGGTTGATGGGTGGGTTAGTGGGGGGGTTAGTGGGGGGGGTGGGTGGGTTGGTGGGGGTGTGGGTTGATGGGTGGGTTATTGGGGGGTTAGTGGGGGGGTTGGTGGGGGTGTGGGTTGATGGTTGGGTGGGTCAGTGGGGGGGTGGGTGGGTTGGTGGGGGTGTGGGTTGATGGGTGGGTTAGTGGGGGGTTAGTGGGGGGGGGTGGGTGGGTTGGTGGGGGTGTGGGTTGATGGGTGGGTTATTGGGGGGTTAGTGGGGGGGTTGGTGGGGGTGTGGGTTGATGGGTGGGTTAGTGGGGGGGGTGGGTGGGTTGGTGGGGGTGTGGGTTGATGGGTGGATTAGTGGGGGGGGTTAGTGGGGGGGTGGGTGGGTTGGTGGGGGTGTGGGTTGATGGGTGGGTTATTGGGGGTTAGTGGGGGGGGTTGGTGGGGGTGTGGGTTGATGGGTGGGTTAGTGGGGGGGTGTTAGGGGTGGGTGGGTGGGGGTGGGTGGGTTGGTGGGGGTGTGGGTTGATGGGTGGGTTAGTGGGGGGGTGGGTGGGTTGGGTGGGGGTGTGGGTTGATGGGTGGGTTAGTGGGGGGGTGGTGGTTGGTGGGGGTGTGGGTTGATGGGTGGGTTATTGGGGGGTTAGTGGGGGGGTTGGTGGGGGTGTGGGTTGATGGGTGGGTTAGTGGGGGTGTGGGTTGATGGTGTGGGTGGGGTTAGTGGGGGGGTGTGGGGGTTGTGGGGTGTGTGGGTTGTGGGTGGGTTATTGGGGGGTTAGTGGGGGGTTGGGGTGTGGGTTGATGGGTGGGTTAGTGGGGGGGTGGTGGGTTGGTGGGGGGTGGGGTTGATGGGTGGGTTAGTGGGGGGGGTTAGTGGGGGGGGTGGGTGGGTTGGTGGGGTGTGGGTTGATGGGTGGGTTAGTGGGGGGGTGGGGGTTAGTGGGGGGTGTGGGTTGATTGGTGGGAGTGTTAATATCTTTCCTCTCCCTCTCTCGCCTCGTGCAGGTGAACGTGATCCCCGTCATCGCCAAGGCTGATACGATCTCCAAGAGCGAGCTGCACAAGTTCAAGATCAAGATCATGAGCGAGCTCGTTAGCAACGGCGTGCAGATCTACCAGTTCCCCACGGACGACGAGACCGTCGCTGAGATCAACGCCACCATGAACGTGAGTTGCTAGCCGTGCACCTAGCCTGGCACCGCGGGGCGGCGGCGGGGGGGGGGGGCGGTGGCAGGGGGACGCGGAGGTAGGTGGTGGAGATGTTGGTGGTGGTGGAGGTGGTGGAGATGATGGTGGTGGTGATGGTGGTGGTGGGGTGGTGGTGGAGATGATGGTGGTGGTGGTGGTGGTAGAGATGATGATGGTGGTGGTCTTGCTGGTGGTGGTGGAGATAGTGGTAGGAGATGATGGTGGTGGGGTGGTGGAGATGATGGTGGTGGTGGAGATGATGGTGGTGGTGGTGGTGGTGATGGTGGTGGAGGTGGAGATGATGGTGGTGGTGGAGATGATAGTGGTGGTGGAGGTGGAGGTGGAGATGGTGGTGGTGGTGGTGATGGTGGTGGAGGTGGTAGAGATGATGATGGTGGTGATGGTGGTGGTGGAGATGATGGTGGTGGTGGTGGTGGAGATGGTGGTGGTGATGGTGGGGGTAGAGATGATGGTGGTGGAGATGATGATGATGATGGTGGTGGTGGTGGAGATGATGATGGTGGTGGTGGTGGAGATGATGATGGTGGTGGTGGAGATAATGGTGGTGGTGGAGATGATGATGATGGTGGTCGTGGAGATGATGATGATGGTGGTAGTGATGGTGGTGGAGGTGGAGATGGTGGTGGTGGTGGAGATGATGATGATGGTGGTGGTGGTGGTGGAGATGAGGATGGTGGTGGTGGAGATGATGATGGTGGTGGAGATGATGATGATGGTGGTAGTGATGGTGGTGGAGGTGGAGATGGTGGTGGAGATGATGATGATGGTGGTGGTGGTGGAGATGAGGATGGTGGTGGTGGAGGTGGTGATGGTGGTGGAGATGATGTGGGTCGTGTGTGTGCATGCGTGTGTGTGTGTGCGTGCACTTGCCCCGGCATCCTGCGTGGGCTACACGTTGACGGATTAGTGACCGCCTTTGCCTGTGTCTGTGTGCAGGGCCACCTTCCGTTTGCAGTGGTGGGGAGCACGGAGGAGGTGAAGATGGGCAACAAGACGGTGCGGGCTCGCCAGTACCCCTGGGGGACCGTGCAGGGTGTGTGTCTCACCGTGTGTGTGTCTCACCGTGTGTGTCTCACCGTGTGTGTCTCACCGTGTGTGTCTCACCGTGTGTGTGTGTCTCAGTGTCTCACCGTGTGTCTCAGTGTGTGTGTCTCACCGTGTGTCTCAGTGTCTCAGTGTGTGTGTCTCAGTGTGTCTCAGTTTGTCTCAGTGTGTGTGTGTCTCAGTGTGTCTCAGTGTGTGTGTGTCTCAGTGTGTCTCAGTGTGTGTGTGTCTCAGTGTGTGTGTGTCTCAGTGTGTGTGTCTCAGTGTGTCTCAGTGTGTGTGTCTCAGTGTGTCTCGCCGTGTGTCTCAGTGTGTGTCTCAGTGTGTGTGTCTCAGTGTGTGTGTCTCTGTGTCTCAGTGTGTGTGTCTCAGAGAATGAGGAGGCTTACCGCAGCCTTCGCTCGGAGGTTCGGAGAGCCGTGAGGCGCTGCAAGGATGGGTGGTGGTCGCGGGTTGCTGAGGAGATGGAGTCTGCCTCAGTGGCCCATGATCACAAATCTCTATTTAACTCCATCAAAAAAGTAATCTGAAGCGCCACACCTATTAGCATCCTTAGGGGAAATAACGGTGACCCAATCTCCGACCCCCAGGAACAGGTTTGCAGATTTGCTGAGCATTTCTGTGAGGTCCTGGGAGAGGGAAAATCCCTCAGCCAGGAAAACATCGTGGCACAAAGTGAGGATGACCCTGCTGAGGCTGCGGTGCCTCAAATATTGGAAGAAGTCACCCCCTGTGAGAGGCTGGCTGAGGTGCCATCTGTTGAGGAAGTACTGAAGGCGATCCGGAGTCTGAGACCAGGAAAGGCAGCGGGCAGAGATGATCTCCCAAGCAAAATGCTGAGGGAGGGCGGCGTTTGTGGACAGGCTGCCCTGTATGACATCATAACAACAGTCTGGAACACTGGACGGGTTCCGCAGGATTGGAAGGATGCCCTGGTGGTCCCCTTTTTTAAGAAGGGGGACCGCACAGACTGTAAGAACTACAGGGGCATCTCACTCCTCAGTGTGCCGGGAAAGGTCCTGGCAAGGATTATTAAACATCGCCTTGCCAGGCACGCTGAGGAGAGGCTTGCGGAGCCCCAATGCGGTTTCAGGAAAGGGCGGTCCTACACAGATGCCATATTTTCTGTCCGTCTGCTACAGCACAGGTGTAGGGAATTCCAACAAGACCTACATCTCTGCTTTATTGACCTGGTCAAGGCCTATGATACCATCAGTAGGCCTGGGTTCTGGGTTGTTCTTCGTGCTTTTGGAGTACCTGACCCTCTGCTCACGATCATTAAGGACCTTCATGATGGTGAGCGGGCCCGGGTAAAACTACATGGCCGGGAGTCAGAGCCATTCCCTGTACACCTTGGGGTGCGACAGGGATGTTCTCTGGCTCCCACATTATTTAACAACTATTTTGACCACGTGGTTTGTGAAGCCTTCAATAGCTGTACCTGGGGAATCTCCATATGGTACAGATATAATGGGAGGCTGATCGATGCCCGGGTGCGGTCAAGGGATGGCTCCCTATTGCTCAACCACATTATGTATGCTAATGATTTGGTAATAGCTGCTCATTCAGAGGAGGAGTTGGAGACACTGCTGCTGAGACTGGAGCGTGCCACTAAGAGGTGGGGCCTTACCATCAGCCCCACCAAAACTAAGCACCTGCCTGGGTATTTTGTACCATCGGACACTCCACCCCCACAACTCCCAATCGGTGATGGGGCAGTTGTGGAGAGAGTGGAGAGTTCCCATACCTGGGCAGTGTGCTTATGACTGGCTCCAGTTTAACAGCAGAGGTCTCACTCCGAATCAGTCGAGCGGCAATATCTTTTCATCGGTTGCGTAACGCTGTGTGGAAGCTACCTGGTCTGTCGCTCCGCACTAAGTTTCAGGTCTTCTCGGCCACGGTCATTCCCTCCCTTCTCTACGCTTGCGAAACGTGGACCCCCCTAATGGAACATCTTCGCCGGTTAGAAACATTTAGACTGGCCTGCCTACGATCCATTCTGGGTTTAACCAGACTGGATTGTGTGAGGAGCTCACAAATCCTTGAAAGATCTGGGCAAGGTCCCATCAGTGAGCTCCTCCAGCGGGGAAGGCTGCGATGGCTGGGTCATGTAGCCCGCATGCCCAGCCACCGCATGCCGAAACAGCTTTTGTTCGACCGGATTGAGGGGGCTAAGCGGGCGCGGCACGGGCTAGAGAAGAGATGGAGTGATGTGGTACAGGAGGACGTGGAGCTGAGCGGACTTGCCGATGACCGGTACCAGCGGTGTCAAGATCGGCCTCTGTGGAGGAGGCTCGTGAAGGATGCTACTGAGCAGTTGGAGGCAGTCGCCCTCCAACAACAACGGAGGGCGGAGGAGCGACGCTCGCAACAACGAGCGGAGCGCCGGGTGGCTAAAGCACAGCAGGTTGGCACAGTAGGGGGCACAGGTGGTGCATCAGCCAGTCATCTCAGTCAGTCGACCCGTGGCACCTGCTGGGTCTGCCCCGTGACCTCCTGCCAGCGGGCGTTCGACACTTCACGTGGCCTCAAGGTGCACCTAGCCTGGCACAAGCGTTGTGGTGACGTCACCGCCACTTAGTGGTGAATGGCGGTCGTTGTTGGTGTCTCACCGTGTGTGTGTCTCAGTGTGTCTCCCGTGTGTGTGTCTCACCGTGTGTGTGTGTGTCTCAGTGTGTGTGTCTCACCGTGTGTGTGTGTCTCACACCGTGTGTGTGTGTGTGTCTCACACCGTGTGTGTGTCTCACCGTGTGTGTGTGTGTGTCTCACACCGTGTGTGTGTCTCACCGTGTGTGTGTGTGTGTCTCAGTGTGTCTCACTGCCTGTCCCCGCTGCGGCTCTGTGAAGCTGCACGAGATGCTGATCCGCCGGTCTCCGCGTGTCTCTCCCGTGTGTCCCCCTGTCTCCCCGCGTGTCTCTGCCTGCCTCCCCCGTGCGTCCCCGTGTCTCCTCCTCCCTCCCCCGTGCGTCCCCATGTCTCCTCCTCCTCCCCCACACGTCCCCGTGTCTCCTCCTCCCCCACACGTCCCCGTGTCTCCTCCTCCTCCCCGCCGCGCGTCCCCGTGTCTCCTCCTCCTCCCCCACACGTCCCCGTGTCTCCTCCTCCTCCCCCACACGTCCCCGTGTCTCCTCCTCCTCCTCCCCCGCCGCCGCCGCGTGTCCCCCGGCAGTGGAGAATGAGAGCCACTGTGACTTTGTCAAGCTGCGGGAGATGCTGATCCGCGTGAACATGGAGGACCTGCGGGAGCAAACGCACGCACGCCATTACGAGCTCTATCGACGCTGCAAGCTGGAGGAGATGGGCTTCAAGGACACCGACCCCGACAGCAAACCCTTCAGGTGGGGGGGGGCATTGGGAGGGGGGGGGGGGGGGGGGGGCACGGGAGAGACACGGCACGTGTACGTGTCTCTGCCGCGTCTGTACGTGTCTCTGCCGCGTCTGTACGTGTGTCTGCCGCGTCTGTACGTGTCTCTACCGCGTCTGTACGTGTCTCTGCCGTGTCTGTACGTGTCTCTGCCGCGTCTGTACGTGTCTCTGCCGCGTCTGTACGTGTCTCTACCGCGTCTGTACGTGTCTCTGCCGTGTCTGTACGTGTCTCTGCCGCGTCTGTACGTGTCTCTACCGTGTCTGTACGTGTCTCTGCCGCGTCTGTACGTGTCTCTACCGTGTCTGTACGTGTCTCTGCCGTGTCTGTACGTGTCTCTGCCGCGTCTGTACGTGTCTCTACCGCGTCTGTACGTGTCTCTGCCGTGTCTGTACGTGTCTCTGCTGTGTCTGTACGTGTCTCTGCCGCGTCTGTACGTGTCTCTACCGCGTCTGTGACTGCACGTTTGTCTGCCGCGTCTGTGACTGTACGTGTCTCTACCGCGTCTGTACGTGTCTCTACCGCATCTGTGACTGTACGTGTCTCTGCCATGTCTGTACGTGTCTCTACCGCGTCTGTGACTACGTGTCTCTACCGTGTCTGTGTCTGTACGTGTCTCTACCGTGTCTGTACGTGTCTCTACCGTGTCTGTACGTGTCTCTACCGCGTCTGTGACTGTACGTGTCTCTACCGTGTCTGTACGTGTCTCTACCGTGTCTGTGACTGTACGTGTCTCTACCGCGTCTGTGACTGTACGTGTCTCTACCGTGTCTGTACGTGTCTCTACCGCGTCTGTGACTGCACGTGTCTCTACCGCGTCTGTGTCTGTACGTGTCTCTGCCGTGTCTGTGACTGTACGTGTCTCTACCGTGTCTGTACGTGTCTCTACCGTGTCTGTGACTGTACGTGTCTCTACCGCGTCTGTGTCTGTACGTGTCTCTACCGTGTCTGTACGTGTCTCTACCGTGTCTGTACGTGTCTCTACCGCGTCTGTGACTGTACGTGTCTCTACCGTGTCTGTACGTGTCTCTACCGTGTCTGTGACTGTACGTGTCTCTACCGCGTCTGTGACTGTACGTGTCTCTACCGTGTCTGTACGTGTCTCTACCGCGTCTGTGACTGCACGTGTCTCTACCGCGTCTGTGTCTGTACGTGTCTCTGCCGTATTTGTGACTGTACGTGTCTCTACCGCGTCTGTGTCTGTACGTGTCTCTACCGCGTCTGTGACTGTACGTGTCTCTACCGTGACTGTGACTGTGCGTGTCTCTACCGCGTCTGTGACTGTATGTGTCTCTACCGCGTCTGTGACTGTACGTGTCTCTACCGCGTCTGTGACTGTACGTGTCTCTACCCTGTCTGTGACTGTACGTGTCTCTACCGCGTCTGTGTCTGTACGTGTCTCTACCGCGTCTGTGACTGTACGTGTCTCTACCGTGACTGTGACTGTGCGTGTCTCTACCGCGTCTGTGACTGTACGTGTCTCTACCCTGTCTGTGTCTGTACGTGTCTCTACCGTGTCTGTGACTGTACGTGTCTCTACCGTGTCTGTGTCTGTACGTGTCTCTACCGCGTCTGTGACTGTACGTGTCTCTACCGCGTCTGTGACTGTACGTGTCTCTACCGTGTCTGTACGTGTCTCTACCGCGTCTGTGACTGTACGTGTCTCTGCCATGTCTGTGACTGTACGTGTCTCTACCGTGTCTGTACGTGTCTCTACCATGTCTGTGACTGTACGTGTCTCTACCGTGTCTGTGTCTGTACGTGTCTCTACTGCGTCTGTGACTGTACGTGTCTCTACCGCGTCTGTACGTGTCTCTACCGCGTCTGTGACTGTACGTGTCTCTGCCATGTCTGTGACTGTACGTGTCTCTACCGTGTCTGTACGTGTCTCTACCGTGTCTGTGACTGTACGTGTCTACCGTGTCTGTGTCTGTGCGTGTCTCTACCATGTCTGTGACTGTACGTGTCTCTACCGTGTCTGTGTCTGTACGTGTCTCTACCGCGTCCGTGACTGTACGTGTCTCTACCGCGTCTGTGACTGTACGTGTCTCTACCGTGTCTGTGTCTGTACGTGTCTCTGCCGCGTCTGTGACTGTACGTGTCTCTACCGCGTCTGTGTCTGTACGTGTCTCTGCCGCGTCTGTGACTGTACGTGTCTCTACCGCGACTGTGTCTGTACATGTCTCTACCGCGTCTGTGTCTGTACGTGTCTCTGCCGCGTCTGTGACTGTACGTGTCTCTGCCGCGTCTGCGCGTGTCTCTGCCGCGTCTCCGTGTCTGCACCGTGCAGCCTGCAGGAGACGTACGAGGCAAAGCGCAATGAGCACCTGGTGGAGCTGCAGCGCAAGGAGGATGAGATGCGTCAGATGTTTGTGCAGCGGGTCAAGGAGAAAGAGAGTGAGCTGAAGGAGGCCGAGAAAGACGTGAGTCTCGCACGGAGAGACACACGGAGAGAGACACACGGAGAGAGAGAGAGACACACGGAGAGAGACACGGAGAGAGAGAGACACACGGAGAGAGACACGGAGAGAGAGAGACACACGGAGAGAGAGACACACGGAGAGAGACACACGGAGAGAGAGAGACACACGGAGAGAGAGACACACGGAGAGAGAGAGACACGGAGAGAGAGAGAGACACGGAGAGAGAGAGAGAGAGACACGGAGAGAGAGACACACGGAGAGAGAGAGACACGGAGAGAGAGACACAGAGAGAGAGAGACACACGGAGAGAGAGACACACGGAGAGAGAGAGACACGGAGAGAGAGAGAGACACGGAGAGAGAGAGAGAGAGACACGGAGAGAGAGACACACGGAGAGAGAGAGACACGGAGAGAGAGACACAGAGAGAGAGAGACACACGGAGAGAGAGACACACGGAGAGAGAGAGACACGGAGAGAGAGAGACACACGGAGAGAGACACACGGAGAGAGACACGGAGAGAGAGAGACACACGGAGAGAGAGAGACACGGAGAGACACACGGAGAGAGACAGAGACACGGAGAGATGCGTCAGATGTTTGTGCAGCGGGTCAAGGAGAAGGAGAGTGAGCTGAAGGAGGCCGAGAAAGACGTGAGTCTCACACGGAGAGAGACAGAGAGAGAGACACACGGAGAGAGACACGGAGAGAGAGAGACATGGAGAGAGAGAGACACGGAGAGAGAGAGACACGGAGAGAGAGAGACACGGAGAGAGACACGGAGAGAGAGAGAGACACACGGAGAGAGACACACGGAGAGAGAGACACGGAGAGAGACACACGGAGAGAGAGACACACGGAGAGAGACACACTGAGAGAGAGGCACGGAGAGACGCACGGAGAGAGACGCACGGAGAGAGACACACGGAGAGAGAGAGAGACACGGAGAGAGAGAGACACGGAGAGAGACACACGGAGAGAGACACACGGAGAGAGAGACACGGAGAGACACACGGAGAGACACACGGAGAGACACATGGAGAGAGACACGGAGAGAGACACGGAGAGACACACGGAGAGAGAGAGAGACACGGAGAGAGACACGGAGAGAGAGAGACACACACGAAGAGAGACACACGGTGAGAGACACACGGAGAGAGAGAGAGACACGGAGAGAGAGGGACACGGAGAGATGCGTCAGATGTTTTGTGCAGCGGGTCAAGGAGAAGGAGAGTGAGCTGAAGGAGGCCGAGAAAGACGTGAGTCTCGCACGGAGAGACAGAGAGACACACGGAGAGACAGAGAGACACGGAGAGAGACACACGGAGAGACAGAGAGACACACGGAGAGAGACACGGAGAGAGACACGGAGAGAGAGAGACACACAGAGAGAGACACACGGAGAGAGACGCACGGAGAGAGAGAGACACGGAGAGAGAGACGGAGAGAGAGAGACACACGGAGAGACAGAGAGACAAGGAGAGAGAGACACGGAGAGAGACACACGGAGAGAGAGACACACGGAGAGAGAGACACACGGAGAGAGACACACACAGAGAGAGACACAGAGAGAGAGACACACGGAGAGAGACACACACAGAGAGAGACACAGAGAGAGAGACACACGGAGAGAGACACGGAGAGAGACACGGAGAGAGACACAGAGAGAGAGACACTGAGAGAGAGACGCACGGACAGAGAGAGTCACATGGAATGTGTTTGTGTGCCCACCACCACCAACCCCACCACCACCACCAACCCCACCACCACCACCTTACCCACCACCACCACCACCACCTTGCCCACCACCACCACCACCTTGCCCACCACCACCACCACCTTGCCCACCACCACCACCACCTTGCCCACCACCACCACCACCACCTTGCCCACCACCACCACCACCACCTTGCCCACCACCACCACCTTGCCCACCACCACCACCACCACCACCTTACCCACCACCACCACCTTGCCCACCACCACCCCCACCACCACCACCACCACCTTACCCACCACCACCACCACCACCCCCACCAACCCCCACCACCACCTTACCCACCACCACCACCACCACCAACCCCCACCACCCACCCCCACCACCACCACCACCAACCCCCACCACCACCACCACCTTACCCGCCACCACCCCCACCACCACCACCACCAACCCCCACCACCACCACCACCACCTTACCCACCACCACCACCACCACCTTGCCCACCACCACCACCACCACCTTACCCACCACCACCACCACCTTACCCACCACCACCACCACCACCACGTGCACCACCGCCGCCCTCCCCCCCGGGCCGGCGTCCACTGTCGGCAGCTCCACGAGAAGTTTGAGAAACTGAAGCGTCAGCACGCCGAGGAGAAGAAGCGCCTGGAGGAGGTGAAGGCCTCGCTGGAGGAGGAGATGGCCGCCTTCGGCAAGCGCAAGACAGCGGCTCAGCTCCTGCAGCAGAGCCAGGCGGGACAGGGAGCCGGTGCACAGACCATCAAGAAGGATAAAGACAAGAAGAAGTAGGGGCGGGGGTGGGGGGGGGAGGGGGGGGGGTGGGGGGGGTGGGGGGAGGTGGGGGGAGGGGGGGGGCCGGGGGGGGAGATAATGTGGAGTGAGTTGTGTAGTGAATTGGTGGCTGAGTGAGTGAGCGAGTTAGCGGGTGAGTGGTGTGTAAGGTATTAAAATGTTCTCTCTCTCTCTCCCTCCCCCTCCCCTCTCTCCCCCCCCTCCGCCCTCTCTCCCTCCCTCCCCCTCCCCTCTCTCCCCCCCCCTCTCTCCCTCCCCTCCCCTCTCCCCTCTCCCCCCCTCCCCCTCCCTCCCCCTCCCCTCTCTCCCCTCTCCTTACAGCTCCAGCTTTCTCTAATTGGCAGTCTCACTCACTCAGCGCCACGTCCCAGTTGGACTCCTGGCCGTGGTGACACCTGCTCCTTCTCAGCTACTCACCCACTCACTCACCCACTCACCCACTCACCCACTCACCAACCCACTCACCCACCCACCCACCTACTCACCCGCTCACCCACCCACTCACTCACCACTCACCCACCCACCCACCTACTCACCCGCTCACCCACTCACTCACCCACCCACTCACCCACTCACTCACTCACCCACCCACTCACCCACCACTCACCCACTCACTCACCCACTCACTCACCCACCTACTCATCCACCTACTCACCCACTCACTCACCCACTCACCCACCCACTCACCCACCCACTCACCCACTCACTCACCCACTCACCCACTCACCCACCCACCCACTCACTCACCTACTCACCCACTCACTCACCCACTCACCCACCCACTCACTCACCCACCCACTCACCCACCCACTCACTCACCCACCTACTCACCCACTCACTCACTCACCCACCCACCCACCCACTCACTCACCACTCACCCACTCACTCACCACTCACCCACTCACCCACCCACCTACTCACCCACCTACTCACCCACCCACTCACCCACTCACTCACCACTCACCCACTCACCCACCCACCTACTCACCCACCTACTCACCCACCCACTCACCCACCCACTCACCCACTCACCCACTCACTCACCACTCACCCACTCACCCACCCACCTACTCACCCACCTACTCACCCACCCACTCACCCACCCACTCACCCACCCACTCACCCACTCACCCACTCACTCACTCACCCACCTACTCACCCACCTACTCACCCACCCACTCACCCACCCACTCACCCACTCACTCACCCACCCACCCACCTACTCACCCACTCACCCACTCACCCACCTACTCACTCACCACTCACCCACCCACTTATCCGCTCACCCCACCCACTCACCAACCAACTTACTCACCCACCCACTCACTCACTCATCCACCCACCCACTCACTCACCCGCTCACCCACCCGCTCACCCACTCACCCACCTACTCACTCACCCACCCACTCACCCACCCACTCACCGACCAACTCACTCACTCACCCACCCACTCACCCACCCACCCGCTCACCCACCCGCTCACCCACTCACTCACCCACCCGCTCAGCCACTCACTCACCCACCCGCTCACCCACTCACCCACCTACTCACTCACCCACTCACCCACCCACTCACCGACCAACTCACCCACCTACCCACTCACCCACCCACTCACCGACCCACCCATTCACCCACCCACTCACCCACCCACTCACCCACCCACTCACCCACCCACTCACCCACCCACTCACTCACCCACCTACTCACCTACCCACTCACCGACCAACTCACCCACCCACTCACCGACCAACTCACCCACCTACTCACCTACCCACGCACCCACTCACAGGACACGAGGGGGTGGGTGGCCAGCATCACGCCCGGCCACCTTTGTCTCCCCAGGGGCGATGTTTTACTACACCACAGCACTACACCAGGTACTCATTTGAGGCCGAGCAAACCTAGGGGAGGCCCATGACCGGTTCGGATAATCGTCGCTGGTGGTAGTGGCGGTGGCCGTGAGCGGGAATTGAACCCTGGTCCCCGGGTTCGGAGCGCAGCGTGGCACTAACCACTGCACCACCACTCCCCTTACAGACACACACACATACACTAAGTATATATGACTCCAATTATTATCATCAACTTGTATAACGGTAATTTAGCAATGATTAGCACAGTGCAGTGTCTCATCACCGGCTCGCTACGGTCAAAACGTGCAGCGACTTCTGTGTCGGATATGTGACCATCATCTGGGTCGGATATGTGGACAACATCTGGGTCGGATATGTGACCATCATCTGGGTCGGATATGTGACCATCATCTGGGTCAGATATGTGACAACATCTGGGTCAGATATGTGGGCAAGATCTGGGTCGGATATGAGGACAAGATTTGGGTCGGATATGTGACGAACATCTGGGTCGGATATGTGGACCACATCTGGGTCGGATATGTGGACAACATCTGGGTCAGATATGTGGACAACATCTTGGTCGGATATGTGACCATCATCTGGGTCATATGTGACCATCTGGGTCAGATATGTGGTCAACAGCTGGGTCGGATATGTGGACAACATCTGGGTCGGATATGTGACCATCTGAGTCAGATATGTAGACATCATCTGGGTCAGATATGTGGACCACATCTGGGTCAGATTTGTGACCATCATCTGGGTCAGATATGTGGACCACATCTGGGTCAGATATGTGACCATCATCTGGGTCAGATATGTGGACCACATCTGGGTCAGATATGTGACCATCTGGGTCAGATATGTGAACATAATCTGACCCAGATATGTGACCACATCTGGGTCAGATATGTGACCATCATCTGGGTCAGATATGTGGCCATCATCTGGGTCAGATATGTGGACCACATCTGGGTCAGATATGTGGAGAACATCTGGGTCAGATATGTGACGAACATCTGGGTCAGATATGTGGACAACATCTGGGTCGGATATGTGACCATCATCTGGATCAGATATGTGGAGAACATCTGGGTCAGATATGTGACCATCTTGGTCAGATATGTGAACATAATCTGACCCAGATATGTGACCACATCTGGGTCAGATATGTGAACATCATCTGACCCAGATATGTGACCACATCTGGGTCAGATATGTGGACAACATCTGGGTCGGATATGTGGATGAGATCTGGGTCGGATATGTGACCACATCTGGGTCGGATATGTGGACAACATCTGGGTCGGATATGTGGATGAGATATGGGTCGGATATATGACGAACATCTGGGTCAGATATGTGGCTAACATCTGGGTCGGATATGTGACCATCATCTGGGTCAGATATGTGACCATCATCTGGGTCAGATATGTGGACATCATCTGGGTCGGATATGTGACCATCATCTGGGTCAGATATGTGGACATCATCTGGGTCAGATATGTGACCATCATTTGGGTCAGATATGTGACCATCATCTGGGTCGGATATGTGGATGAGATCTGGGTCGGATGTGACGAACATCTGGGTCAGATATGTGGCTAACATCTGGGTCGGATATGTGACCATCTGGGTCAGATATGTGACCATCATCTGGGTCAGATATGTGACCATCATCTGGGTCAGATATGTGGACATCATCTGGGTCAGATATGTGACCATCTGGGTCAGATATGTGGACAACATCTGGGTCAGATATGTAGACATCATCTGGGTCAGATGTGGACCACATCTGGGTCGGATATGTGGACATCATCTGGGTCGGATATGTGGACTATCTGGGTCGGATATGTGGTCAACATCTGTCGGATATGTGACCATCATCTGGGTCGGATATGTGACCATCATCTGGGTCAGATATGTGGAGAACATCTGGGTCAGATATGTGGACCACATCTGGGTCGGATATGTGGATGAGATCTGGGTCGGATATGTGACGATCATCTGGGTCAGATATGTGACCATCATCTGGGTCGGATATGTGACGAACATCTGCGTCGGATATGTGGACATCATCTGGGTCAGATATGTGGACAACATCTGGGTCAGATATGTGACCATCATCTGAGTCAGATATGTGACTATTATCTGGGTCAGATATGTGACCATCTGGGTCGGATATGTGGACCACATCTGGGTCAGATGTGACCATCATCTGGGTCGGATATGTGGACAACATCTGGGTCAGATATGTGGACAACATCTGGGTCGGATATGTGGACAATATCTGGGTCGGATATGTGGTCAACATCTGTCGGATATGTGACCATCATCTGGGTCGGATATGTGACCATCATCTGGGTCAGATATGTGGAGAACATCTGGGTCAGATATGTGACGAACATCTGGGTCAGATATGTGGACCACATCTGGGTCGGATATGTGGATGAGATCTGGGTCGGATATGTGACGAACATCTGGGTCAGATATGTGACCATCATCTGGGTCGGATATGTGGACATCATCTGGGTCGGATATGTGGACATCATCTGGGTCGGATATGTGGTCAACATCTGGTCAGATACGTGATGACGTTGCACTGTATAGTGGTTTCTTGATCCTCCTCGTGTTGTGACGTTCGCGATTATTATTTAGCTTCTATATATTATACACGGAACCCTCTCCTCCCCGTGTCTCCCCCCACCACCACCACCTCGTCGTGTTTGTACCTCGACTATACTTCACCGATTCGTGACGGTGTCACGAGATATTTTACTCCCCTCGCCGTGTTTGTATCTCTCTCTCCCTCTCTGCCCATGGAACCCGGTTACCACTTTGCATTAAAATTTAAAAAAAAAGTTAAACGACCCCACCAGCCTCCGATTGTAAAAAGCGGGATCTGTTCTCCCCCCCCTCCCTCCTCCCCCGATTCCCTGTGTGTCCGTGTGTGTGTCCGTGTGTGTGTGTCTCTATGTGTGTGTCTCTATGTGTGTCCGTCTGTGTGTCTGTGTGTGTCTTTTGTCCGTGTGTCTGTGTGTGTGTCTCTGTGTGTCCGTCTGTGTGTGTCCGTGTGTGTGTCCATCTGTTTGTCTGTGTGTCTCTGTCCGTGTGTGTGTCCGTCTGTGTGTCTCTGTGTGTGTCCGTGTGTGTGTCTGTCCGTCTGTGTGTGTCCGTGTGTGTGTCCGTCTGTGTCTCTGTGTGTGTGTGTCCGTGTTTGTGTCCATCTGTGTGTCTCTGTGTGTGTGTGTCCGTGTGTGTGTCTCTGTGTGTCCGTGTGTGTCCGTCTGTGTGTTTGTGTCCGTCTGTGTGTCTCCGTGTTTGTGTCCGTCTGTGTGTCTCTGTGTGTCCGTGTGTGTGTCCGTCTGTGTGTCTCTGTGTGTCCGTGTTTGTGTCCGTCTGTGTGTCTCTGTGTGTCCGTCTGTGTGTCCGTCTGTGTGTCCGTGTGTGTGTCTCTGTGTCCGTGTGTGTGTTTCTACGTGTGTCCGTGTGTGTGTCTGTATGTGTCTATATGTGTGTCCGTCTGTGTGTCTCTGTGTCTCTATGTGTGTCCGTGTGTGTGTCCGTCTGTGTGTGTCCGTGTGTGTGTCTGTGTGTATCCGTCTGTGTCTCTGTGTCCGTGTGTGTGTCCGTCTGTGTGTCTGTGTGTGTGTCCGTGTTTGTGTCCGTCTGTGTGTGTCTGTGTGTGTCCGTCTGTGTGTCTCTGTGTGTGTCCGTGTGTGTGTCCGTCTGTGTGTCTCTGTGTGTGTGTCCGTCTGTGTGTCCGTGTGTGCAGCGGTTAGCGCTACGCTGCGCTATGAACCTGGCGACCCGGGTTCGATTCCCGCTCACGGCCAACACCGTCAGTGACGATTATCTGAACCGGTCCTGGGCCTCCCCTAGGCCGACTCAGCCTCAAACGAGTACCTGGTGTAGCGGTGTGTAGTAAACATCGCCACTGGGGAGACAAAGGCGGTCGGGCGTGGTGGTGCTGGCCACCCACCCCCTCGTGTACCGTTCTGGCCTTCATAGGTGCTCGCTAACAGCACTTGCCCCTACAGTCTGTTACAGGCTATATGGGGGGGGTCATTATCTCTGCGTCTTGGTACGGCAAAACAACCCCCATACCTCTTCGTTGGTGCCTGAAGGTAACGCTGTGGTGGGCAGTGCCATGGTGGGAGGGCAAAGTTCAATTTGACATTTCCCTCGTTGCGTTTGTAAGCCACGACAGCGGCCAAACGGGGGCTCTGGACGGGTGCGAGGGGCTGGTAACCCCTCCAACCTTCAATTAATTACCGCTAAACCACGAAATAAAACTTGTATCAAGCTTAAATTTTGATTGAAAGCTTTCGTGACTGCAGTAATTCATATTCTTAGTTCTTTCGGTAAAGTCACGTTGAAGGGAAACAATAAAATAATATAAAATATATATAAAACAATACAAATTCTCGAAACGTGAGAATTTTTATTGTTTTATATATATTTTATTGTTTCCCTTCAACGTGACTTTACCGAAAAAAACTAAGAATTTGTATCAAGCTTGTGCCGGAGGCCCCGTGGGGACAGGCGTCTATGACGTCTCCTGGCCAAACCCCATTTGGCGGAGCCAGGAGATTGAATCTCTACCCTCGGGGCTCCTCCAGAAACAACGAAAAGCCACTGCAGGTGGCCACGTGGAATGTTCGAACGCTCACCGCGGAGGAGAGGCTGCCGCTCCTCTGTCGGGAGCTGGACCGGTACCGCCTGGATCTCCGCGGTATTCAGGCAGTCCGATGGACTGGGTCTGGCTCCCGCCACCATGAGGGGTCGACAGTCCTCTACTCATGGCAGGAGACTGCCAAACAACAGGGAGTGACTCTTTTGAACAAAATAATGAAGGGGGGCGTGGCGGTGAGGTGTGGGAAGCTGTAAGCCCCAGGCTACTTTGGGCTCGCCTTCCCATAAACCAGAGGCGAGGAGTGGTGGTCGTGGTTACTTATGCCCCCACCGAAGACGAACATCCGTGGAGGGATGCAGGCAATGCCGATGAGTCAGATGCCTTCTATGACCTGTCACAGATGCTAGCTAAAGTGGCCCCTTGGGATGGAGTCATCTTGTTGGGTGACTTCAATGCCAGAGTTGGTCGTGATGCTGGCACCTGGTCTGGAGTGATTGGAGGGCATGGGCCAGATCAGCTCAATAACAACGGTAGGAGGCTGCTAGATTTTTGTGCAGCCCATGGGCTTGTAATTACCAACACGCTGTTCCGGCATCGGCGCTTGTAATTACCAACACGCTGTTCCGGCATCGGCGCATCCACACAACATCATGGATGGATGCCGGGTCCAAGCAAGAACATCTGCTGGACTACATAGTGATGGGCCAGCGGATGCGAGCCCATGTCCTTGACACCAGGACCTAACGTGGAGCTGTTCTGCCCACTGACCATCGACTTGTTATCTGTAAGATGACCCTGCCGTTCTTCCACTCCGGTGGTGGGTGTACACCCAGGGCCCCATTCATACTCATAGTGGCCTGGTCTCGGCTAGCTGATGAAAGTTGCAAGCGAGAATTTAGACTTTCTAACAAATGTTTGCTCCTACAACATCAGAGTGCATCGCCACATTAAATAGGCAACTACAATGACAATAATTTTAATGCGATTTGAAGCATGTTTTATTTTCAAAATGGAAATTTGGTTGTTATTTTTTTTGGGGGGTGGCAGAG